>NC_091472.1:150091096-150394127 GCF_036971445.1 Narcine bancroftii | reverse complement strand
CAGGGAATCTGATGCGGGTTATCAGAAGGGGGAAATGATATGTGGGAAACGAGATGCAGAGAAAGAGGCACGGAAATAGAGGCAGGGAAAGACAGGCAGGGAATCAGAGGCGGGGAATCAGAGGTGGGGAATCAGAGGCTGGGAATCAGAGGCGGGGAATCAGAGGGGGGAATCAGAGGTGGGGAATCAGAGGCAGGGAATCAGAGGCAGGGAATCAGAGGCGGGAAATCAGAGGCGGCGAATCTGAGGCGTGGAATCAGAGGTGGGGAAAGAGATGTGGGGAAACGTAGGCCAGGAAAGTTGCACGGAAAGGAAGGCGGTGAATCAGAGGCGGGGAATCAGAGGCGGGGAATCAGAGGCGGGGAATCAGAGGCGTGGAATCAGAGGTGGGGAAAGAGATGTGGGGAATCAGGCGGGTAAACAGAAGCGGGTAAACATAGCTGCATAAATAGAGGCAGCGAAAGAGATGGGCGAAACATAGTGGTTGGAACTTGTGTGTTGAAAATTAGGTACACAGAACAGATCAAACAGAGTTGTTGAAATTGAGGGAGGGAAAGAGAGGCACAGAAAGAGTGGAGGGGAAAGAGTGCAGGCAAAATAGAGGCGTAGAGACAGAGGTGGGGAATCAGAGGCGGGGAATCAGATGAAGGGAATCTGATGCAGGGAATCTGAGGCAGGGAATCTGAGGCAGGGAATCGGAGGCAGGGAATCTGAGGCAGGGAATCAGTAAAAAGTTATCAGAGGCAGGGTATCAGAGGCGGAGAATCAGAGGTGGGGATTCAGAAGTGGGGAATCAGAGGCGTGGAATCAGAGGCGGGGAATCAGAGGTGGGGAATCAGAAGTGGGGAATCAGAGGTGGGGAATCAGAGGCGGGGAATCAGAGGCGTGGAATCAGAGGCGGGCAATCAGAAGTGGGGAATCAGAGGTGGGGAATCAGAGGCGGGGAATCAGAGGCGGTGAATCAGAGGCGGGGAATCAGAGGCGGGGAATCAGAGGCGGGGAATCAGAAGTGGGGAATCAGAGGTGGGGAATCAGAGGCGGGGAATCAGAGGCGGGGAATCAGAGGCGGGCAATCAGATGCAGGGAATCAGAGGCAGGGAATCAGACGCAGGGAATCAAATGAAGGGAATCTGATGCAGGGAATCTGAGGCAGGGAATCTGAGGCAGGGAACCTGAGATGGCGAATATGAGGTGGTGAATCAGAGGCGGGGAAACAGTCGGGTAAACAGAGGCGGGGAATCAGAGGCAGGGAATCAGATGAAGGGAATCTGATGCAGTGAAACTGAGGCAGGGAATCTGAGGCGGGGAAACAGGCGGGTAAACAGAGGCGGGTAAACATAGGCGGGGAATCAGAGGCGGGGAATCAGAGGCGGGGAATCAGAGGCGGGGAATCAGAGGCGGGGAATCAGAGGCGGGGAATCAGAGGTGGGGAATCAGAGGCGGGGAATCAGAGGCAGGGAATCAGAGGCGGGCAATCAGATGCAGGGAATCAGAGGCAGGGAATCAGAGGCGGGCAATCAGATGCAGGGAATCTGAGGCAGGGAATCTGATGCAGGGAATCTGAGGCAGGGAATCTGAGGCAGGGAATCTGTGGCAGAAAATCTGATGCGGGTTATCAGAAGGGGGAAATGAGATGTGGGAAACGAGATGCAGAGAAAGAGGCACGGAAATAGAGGCAGGGAAAGAGAGGCAGGGTATCAGAGGCGGGTAATCAGATGCGTGGAATCAGAGGCGGGGAATCAGAGACACAGAAAGAGAGGCGTGGAATCAGAGGTGCGGAATCAGAGCCGGTGAATCTGAGCCGGGAAATCAGAAGCATAGCAACAGAGGCGGTGAAACATGGGTGCGGAATAGGACGCGGGCAATCAGAGGTGGGGACTCAGAGGCAGGGAATCAGAGGCAGGTTATCAGAGGCAGGGAATCTGATGCGGGGAATCAGAGGCGGGGAATCAGAGGCGGGGAATCAGAGGCGGGGAATCAGAGGCGGGGAATCAGAGGCGGAGAATCATAGGCGGGCAATCAGATGCAGGAAATCAGAGGCAGGGAATCAGAGGCAGGGAATCAGAGGCAGGGAATCTGAGGCAGGGAGTCAGAGGTGGGGAATCAGAGGCGGGGAATCAGAGGCAGGGAATCAGATGAAGGGAATCTGATGCAGGGAATCTGAGGCAGGGAATCTGAGGCAGGGAATCTGTGGCAGGGAATCTGATGAGGGTTATCAGAAGGGGGAAATGAGATTTGGGAAACGAGATGCAGAGAAAGAGGCACGGAAATAGAGGCAGGGAAAGAGAGGCAGCGAATCAGAGGCGGGGAATCAGAGGTGGGGAATCAGAGGCGGGGAATCAGAGGGGGGAATCAGAGGCAGGGAATCAGAGGCGGGGAATCAGAGGCAGGGAATCAGAGGCGGGAAATCAGAGACGGCGAATCTGAGGCGTGGAATCAGAGGTGGGGAAAGAGATGTGGGGAAACGTAGGCCAGGAAAGTTGCGCGGAAAGGGAGGCGGTGAATCAGAGGCGGCGAATTAGAGGCGGGGAATCAGAGGCAGGGAATCAGAGGGGGGCAATCAGAGGCGGCGAATCAGAGGCGTGGAATCAGAGGTGTGGAAAGAGATGTGGGGAAACAGGCGGGTAAACAGAAGCGGGTAAACATAGGTGCATAAATAGAGGCGGCGAAAGAGATGGGCGAAACATAGTGGTTGGAACTTGTATGTTGAAATTGAGTTACACAGAACAGATCAAACAGAGTTGTTGAAATTGAGGGAGGGAAAGAGAGGCACGGAAAGAGTGGAGGGGAAAGAGTGCAGGCAAAATAGAGGCGTAGAGACAGAGGTGGCGAATCAGTGGCGGGGAATCAGAGGCGTGGAATCAGAGGCAGGGAATCAGATGAAGGTAATCTGATGCAGGGAATCTGAGGCAGGGAATCTGAGGCAGGGAATCGGAGGCAGGGAATCTGATGTGGGGAATCAGAGGCGGGGAATCAGAGGCGGGGAATCAGAGGGGGGATTCAGAGGCGGGGAATCAGAGGCGGGGAATCAGAGGCGGGGAATCAGAGGGGGGAATCTGAGGTGGGGAATCAGAGGCGAGGAATCAGAGGCGGGGAATCAGAGGCAGGGAATCAGAGGCAGGGAATCAGATGAAGGGAATCTGATGCAGGGAATCTGAGGCAGGGAATCTGAGGCGGGGAAACAGGCGGGTAAACAGAGGCGGGTAAACATAGGCGGGGAAACAGAGGCGGGGAATCAGAGGCGGGGAATCAGAAGCGGGGAATCAGAGGCGGGGAATCAGAGGCGGGGAATCAGATGCGGGGAATCAGATGCGGGGAATCAGAGGTGGGGAATCAGAAGCGGGGTATCAGAGGAGGGGAATCAGAGGCGGGGAATCAGAGGCGGGGAATCAGAGGCGGGGAATCAGAGGCGTGGAATCAGAGGCGGGAATTCAGAGGCGGGGAAAGATATGTGGGGAAACGTAGGCCAGGAAAGTTGAGCGGAAATGGAGGCAGTGAATCAGAGGTGGGGAATCAGAGGCGGGGAATCAGAGGCGGGGAATCAGAGGCGGGGAATCAGAGGCGTGGAATCAGAAGCGGGGAATCAGAGGCGGGGAATCAGAAGTGGGGAATCAGAGGTGGGGAATCAGAGGCGGGGAATCAGAGGCGGTGAATCAGAGGCGGGGAATCAGACGCGGGGAATCAGAAGCGGGGAATCAGAAGTGGGGAATCAGAGGTGGGGAATCAGAGGCGGGGAATCAGAATCAGCGAATCAGAGGCGGGGCAATCAGAGGTGGGGAATCAGAGGCGGTGAATCAGAGGCGGGGAATCAGAGGCGGTGAATCAGAGGCGGGGAATCAGAGGCGGGGAATCAGACGCGGGGAATCAGAGGCGGGGAATCAGAAGTGGGGAATCAGAGGTGGGGAATCAGAGGCGGGGAATCAGATGCAGGGAATCAGAGGCAGGGAATCTGAGGCAGGGAATCTGAGGCAGGGAATCTGAGGTGGGCAATCAGAGGCGGGAAAACAGGCGGGTAAACAGAGGCGGGTAAACATAGGCGGGGAATCAGAGGCGGGGAATCAGAGGCAGGGAATCAGATGAAGGGAATCTGATGCAGGGAATCTGAGGCAGGGAATCTGAGGCAGGGAATCTGTGGCAGGGAATCTGATGCGGGTTATCAGAAGGGGGAAATGAGATGTGGGAAACGAGATGCAGAGAAAGAGGCACGGAAATAGAGGCAGGGAAAGAGAGGCAGGGTATCAGAGGAGGGTAATCAGAGGCGTGGAATCAGAGGCGGGGAATCAGAGGCGGGAAATCAGAGAGGGGAATCAGAGGCAGGGAATCAGATGAAGGGAATCTAATGCAGGGAATCTGAGGCAGGGAATCTGAGGCAGGGAATCGGAGGCAGGGAATCTGAAGCAGGGAATCAGTAAAAAGTTATCAGAGGCAGGGTATCAGAGGCGGAGAATCAGAGGTGGGGAATCAGAAGTGGGGAATCAGAGGTGGGGAATCAGAGGCGTGGAATCAGAGGCGGGGAATCAGAGGTGGGGAATCAGAAGTGGGGAATCAGAGGTGGGGAATCAGAGGCGGGCAATCAGAAGTGGGGAATCAGAGGCCGGGAATCAGAGGCGGGGAATCAGAGGCGGTGAATCAGATGCGGGGAATCAGAGGAGGGGAATCAGAGGCGGGGAATCAGAAGTGGGGAATCAGAGGTGGGGAATCAGAGGCGGGGAATCAGAGGCGGGCAATCAGATGCAGGGAATCAGAGGCAGGGAATCAGAGGCAGGGAACCAGACGCAGGGAATCAAATGGAGGGAATCTGTGGTGGGGAATCAGTGGCGGAAAAACAGGCGGTTAAACAGAGGCGGGTAAACATAGGCGGGGATTCAGAGGCGTGGAATCAGAGGCGGGAAATCAGAGGCGGGGAAAGATATGTGGGGAAAAGTAGGCCAGGAAAGTTGAGCGGAAAGGGAGGCATTGAATCAGAGGTGGGGAATCAGAGGCGGGGAATCAGAGGCGGGGAATCAGAGGCGGGGAATCAGAGGCAGGGAATCAGAAGCGGGTAATCAGAGGTTGGGAATCAGAGGCGGGGAATCAGAGGCGGAGAATCAGAGGCGGGCAATCAGATGCAGGGAATCAGAGGCAGGGAATCAGAGGCAGGGAATCAGAGGCAGGGAATCTGAGGCAGGGAATCTGAGGTGGGGAATCAGAGGCGGGGAAACAGGTGGGTAAACAGAGGCGGGTAAACATAGGCGGGGAATCAGAGGCGCGGAATCAGAGTTGGTAATCAGAGGCAGGGAATCAGAGGCGGGGAATCAGAGGCGGGGAATCAGATGCGGGGAATCAGAGGTGGGGAATCAGAGGCGGGGTATCAGAGGAGGGGAATCAGAGGCGGGGAATCAGAGGCGGGGAATCAGAGGCGGGGAATCAGAGGCGTGCAATCAGAGGCGGGGAATCAGAGGTGGGGAATCAGAAGTGGGGAATCAGAGGTGGGGAATCAGAGCCGGGGAATCTGAATCAGCGAATCAGAGGCGGGGCAATCAGAGGTGGGGAATCAGAGGCGGGGAATCAGAGGCGGGGAATCAGAGGAGGTGAATCAGAGGCGGGGAATCAGACGCGGGGAATCAGAGGCGGGGAATCAGAAGTGTGGAATCAGAGGTGGGGAATCAGAGGCGGGGAATCAGAGGCAGGTAATCAGAGGCGGGCAATCAGATGCAGGGAATCAGAGGCAGGGAATCAGAGGCAGGGAATCTGAGGCAGGGAATCTGAGGCAGGGAATCTGAGGTGGGCAATCAGAGGTGGGAAAACAGGCGGGTAAACAGAGGCGGGTAAACATAGGCGGGGAATCAGAGGCGGGGAATCAGAGGCGGGGAATCAGAGGCGGGGAATCAGAGTCGGGGAATCAGAGGCGGGGAATCTGAGGCGGGGAATCAGATGCAGGGAATCAGAGGCGGGGAATCAGAGGCGGGGTATCAGAGGCGGGGAATCAGAGGCGCGGAATCAGAGGCGGGGAATCAGAGGCGTGGAATCAGAGACGGGGAATCAGAGGCGGGGAATCAGAAGTGGGGAATCAGAGGTGGGAAATCAGAGGCTGGGAATCAGAGGCGGGGTATCAGAGGCGGGGAATCAGAGGCAGGGTATCAGAGGCGGGCAATCAGATGCAGGGAATCAGAGGCAGGGAATCAGAGGCAGGGAATCAGAGGCAGGGAACCTGAGATGGCGAATATGAGGTGGTGAATCAGAGGCGGGGAAACAGTCGGGTAAACAGAGGCGGGGAATCAGAGGCAGGGAATCAGCCGTGGGGAATCAGAGGCAGGGAATCAGATGAAGGGAATCTGATGCAGGGAATCTGAGGCAGGGTATCTGAGGCAGGGAATCTGTGGCAGGGAATCTGATGCGGGTTATCAGAAGGGGGAAATGAGATGTGGGAAACGAGATGCAGAGAAAGAGGCACGGAAATAGAGGCAGGGAAAGAGAGGCAGGGTATCAGAGGCGGGTAATCAGAGGCGTGGAATCAGAGGCGGGGAATCAGAGACACAGAAAGAGAGGCGTGGAATCAGAGGTGCGGAATCAGAGCCGGTGAATCTGAGCCGGGAAATCAGAAGCAGAGCAACAGAGGTGGTGAAACATGGGTGCGGAATCGGACACGGGGAATCAGAGGTGGGGACTCAGAGGCCGGGAATCAGAGGCAGGGAATCAGAGGCAGGTTATCAGAGGCAGGGAATCAGAGGTGGGAAATCAGAGGCGGGGAATCAGAGGCGGCGAATCAGAGGCGGGGAATCAGAGGCGGGGAATCAGAGGCGGAGAATCAGAGGCGGGCAATCAGATGCAGGAAATCAGAGGCAGGGAATCAGAGGCAGGGAATCAGAGGCAGGGAATCTGAGGCAGGGAATCAGAGGTGGGGAATCAGAGGCGGGGAATCAGAGGCAGGGAATCAGATGAAGGGAATCTGATGCAGGGAATCTGAGGCAGGGAATCTGAGGCAGGGAATCTGTGGCAGGGAATCTGATGCGGGTTATCAGAAGGGGGAAATGATATGTGGGAAACGAGATGCAGAGAAAGAGGCACGGAAATAGAGGCAGGGAAAGACAGGCAGGGAATCAGAGGCGGGGAATCAGAGGTGGGGAATCAGAGGCTGGGAATCAGAGGCGGGGAATCAGAGGGGGGAATCAGAGGTGGGGAATCAGAGGCAGGGAATCAGAGGCAGGGAATCAGAGGCGGGAAATCAGAGGCGGCGAATCTGAGGCGTGGAATCAGAGGTGGGGAAAGAGATGTGGGGAAACGTAGGCCAGGAAAGTTGCACGGAAAGGAAGGCGGTGAATCAGAGGCGGGGAATCAGAGGCGGGGAATCAGAGGCGGGGAATCAGAGGCGTGGAATCAGAGGTGGGGAAAGAGATGTGGGGAATCAGGCGGGTAAACAGAAGCGGGTAAACATAGCTGCATAAATAGAGGCAGCGAAAGAGATGGGCGAAACATAGTGGTTGGAACTTGTGTGTTGAAAATTAGGTACACAGAACAGATCAAACAGAGTTGTTGAAATTGAGGGAGGGAAAGAGAGGCACAGAAAGAGTGGAGGGGAAAGAGTGCAGGCAAAATAGAGGCGTAGAGACAGAGGTGGGGAATCAGAGGCGGGGAATCAGATGAAGGGAATCTGATGCAGGGAATCTGAGGCAGGGAATCTGAGGCAGGGAATCGGAGGCAGGGAATCTGAGGCAGGGAATCAGTAAAAAGTTATCAGAGGCAGGGTATCAGAGGCGGAGAATCAGAGGTGGGGATTCAGAAGTGGGGAATCAGAGGCGTGGAATCAGAGGCGGGGAATCAGAGGTGGGGAATCAGAAGTGGGGAATCAGAGGTGGGGAATCAGAGGCGGGGAATCAGAGGCGTGGAATCAGAGGCGGGCAATCAGAAGTGGGGAATCAGAGGTGGGGAATCAGAGGCGGGGAATCAGAGGCGGTGAATCAGAGGCGGGGAATCAGAGGCGGGGAATCAGAGGCGGGGAATCAGAAGTGGGGAATCAGAGGTGGGGAATCAGAGGCGGGGAATCAGAGGCGGGGAATCAGAGGCGGGCAATCAGATGCAGGGAATCAGAGGCAGGGAATCAGACGCAGGGAATCAAATGAAGGGAATCTGATGCAGGGAATCTGAGGCAGGGAATCTGAGGCAGGGAACCTGAGATGGCGAATATGAGGTGGTGAATCAGAGGCGGGGAAACAGTCGGGTAAACAGAGGCGGGGAATCAGAGGCAGGGAATCAGATGAAGGGAATCTGATGCAGTGAAACTGAGGCAGGGAATCTGAGGCGGGGAAACAGGCGGGTAAACAGAGGCGGGTAAACATAGGCGGGGAATCAGAGGCGGGGAATCAGAGGCGGGGAATCAGAGGCGGGGAATCAGAGGCGGGGAATCAGAGGCGGGGAATCAGATGCGGGGAATCAGATGCGGGGAATCAGAGGTGGGGAATCAGAAGCGGGGTATCAGAGGAGGGGAATCAGAGGCGGGGAATCAGAGGTGGGGAATCAGAGGCGGGGAATCAGAGGCGTGGAATCAGAGGCGGGAATTCAGAGGTGGGGAAAGATATGTGGGGAAACGTAGGCCAGGAAAGTTGAGCGGAAATGGAGGCAGTGAATCAGAGGTGGGGAATCAGAGGCGGGGAATCAGAGGCGGGGAATCAGAGGCGGGGAATCAGAGGCGGGGAATCAGAAGTGGGGAATCAGAGGTGGGGAATCAGAGGCGGGGAATCAGAGGTGGGGAATCAGAGGCGGGGAATCAGAGGCAGGGAATCAAAGGCGGGCAATCAGATGCAGGGAATCAGAGGCAGGGAATCAGAGGCGGGCAATCAGATGCAGGGAATCTGAGGCAGGGAATCTGATGCAGGGAATCTGAGGCAGGGAATCTGAGGCAGGGAATCTGTGGCAGAAAATCTGATGCGGTTATCAGAAGGGGGAAATGAGATGTGGGAAACGAGATGCAGAGAAAGAGGCACGGAAATAGAGGCAGGGAAAGAGAGGCAGGGTATCAGAGGCGGGTAATCAGAGGCGTGGAATCAGAGGCGGGGAATCAGAGACACAGAAAGAGAGGCGTGGAATCAGAGGTGCGGAATCAGAGCCGGTGAATCTGAGCCGGGAAATCAGAAGCATAGCAACAGAGGCGGTGAAACATGGGTGCGGAATAGGACGCGGGGAATCAGAGGTGGGGACTCAGAGGCAGGGAATCAGAGGCAGGGAATCAGAGGCAGGTTATCAGAGGCAGGGAATCTGATGCGGGGAATCAGAGGCGGGGAATCAGAGGCGGGGAATCAGAGGCGGGGAATCAGAGGCGGGGAATCAGAGGCGGAGAATCATAGGCGGGCAATCAGATGCAGGAAATCAGAGGCAGGGAATCAGAGGCAGGGAATCAGAGGCAGGGAATCTGAGGCAGGGAGTCAGAGGTGGGGAATCAGAGGCGGGGAATCAGAGGCAGGGAATCAGATGAAGGGAATCTGATGCAGGGAATCTGAGGCAGGGAATCTGAGGCAGGGAATCTGTGGCAGGGAATCTGATGAGGGTTATCAGAAGGGGGAAATGAGATTTGGGAAACGAGATGCAGAGAAAGAGGCACGGAAATAGAGGCAGGGAAAGAGAGGCAGCGAATCAGAGGCGGGGAATCAGAGGTGGGGAATCAGAGGCGGGGAATCAGAGGGGGGAATCAGAGGCAGGGAATCAGAGGCGGGGAATCAGAGGCAGGGAATCAGAGGCGGGAAATCAGAGACGGCGAATCTGAGGCGTGGAATCAGAGGTGGGGAAAGAGATGTGGGGAAACGTAGGCCAGGAAAGTTGCGCGGAAAGGGAGGCGGTGAATCAGAGGCGGCGAATTAGAGGCGGGGAATCATAGGCAGGGAATCAGAGGGGGGCAATCAGAGGCGGCGAATCAGAGGCGTGGAATCAGAGGTGTGGAAAGAGATGTGGGGAAACAGGCGGGTAAACAGAAGCGGGTAAACATAGGTGCATAAATAGAGGCGGCGAAAGAGATGGGCGAAACATAGTGGTTGGAACTTGTATGTTGAAAATGAGTTACACAGAACAGATCAAACAGAGTTGTTGAAATTGAGGGAGGGAAAGAGAGGCACGGAAAGAGTGGAGGGGAAAGAGTGCAGGCAAAATAGAGGCGTAGAGACAGAGGTGGCGAATCAGTGGCGGGGAATCAGAGGCGTGGAATCAGAGGCAGGGAATCAGATGAAGGGAATCTGATGCAGGGAATCTGAGGCAGGGAATCTGAGGCAGGGAATCGGAGGCAGGGAATCTGATGTGGGGAATCAGAGGCGGGGAATCAGAGGCGGGGAATCAGAGGGGGGATTCAGAGGCGGGGAATCAGAGGCGGGGAATCAGAGGCGGGGAATCAGAGGGGGGAATCTGAGGTGGGGAATCAGAGGCGGGGAATCAGAGGCGGGGAATCAGAGGCAGGGAATCAGAGGCAGGGAATCAGATGAAGGGAATCTGATGCAGGGAATCTGAGGCAGGGAATCTGAGGCGGGGAAACAGGCGGGTAAACAGAGGCGGGTAAACATAGGCGGGGAATCAGAGGCGGGGAATCAGAGGCGGGGAATCAGAAGCGGGGAATCAGAGGCGGGGAATCAGAGGCGGGGAATCAGATGCGGGGAATCAGATGCAGGGAATCAGAGGTGGGGAATCAGAAGCGGGGTATCAGAGGAGGGGAATCAGAGGCGGGGAATCAGAGGCGGGGAATCAGAGGCGGGGAATCAGAGGCGTGGAATCAGAGGCGGGAATTCAGAGGCGGGGAAAGATATGTGGGGAAACGTAGGCCAGGAAAGTTGAGCGGAAATGGAGGCAGTTAATCAGAGGTGGGGAATCAGAGGCGGGGAATCAGAGGCGGGTAATCAGAGGCGGGGAATCAGAGGCGGGGAATCAGAAGTGGGGAATCAGAGGTGGGGAATCAGAGGCGGGGAATCAGAGGCGGGGAATCAGAGGCGGGGAATCAGAGGCAGGGAATCAGAGGCGGGCAATCAGATGCAGGGAATCAGAGGCAGGGAATCAGAGGCAGGGAATCAGAGGCAGGGAATCTGAGGGGGCGAATATGAGGTAGTGAATCAGAGGCGGGGAAACAGGCGGGTAAACAGAGGCTGGGAATCAGAGGCAGGGAATCAGCCGCGCGGAATCAGAGGCAGGGAATCAGATGAAGGGAATCTGATGCAGGGAATCTTAGGCAGGGAATCTGAGGCAGGGAATCTGTGGCAGAAAATCTGATGCGGGTTATCAGAAGGGGGAAATGAGATGTGGGAAACGAGATGCAGAGAAAGAGGCACGGAAATAGAGGCAGGGAAAGAGAGGCAGGGTATCAGAGGCGGGTAATCAGAGGCGTGGAATCAGAGGCGGGGAATCAGAGACACAGAGAGAGAGGCGTGGAATCAGAGGTGCGGAATCAGAGCCGGTGAATCTGAGCCGGGAAATCAGAAGCATAGCAACAGAGGCGGTGAAACATGGGTGCGGAATCGGACGCGGGGAATCAGAGGTGGGGACTCAGAGGCAGGGAATCAGAGGCAGGGAATCAGAGGCAGGTTATCAGAGGGTGGGAATCAGATGCGGGGAATCAGAGGCGTGGAATCAGAGGCGGAGAATGAGAGGTGGGGAATCAGAGGCGGGGAATCAGAGGCGGAGAATCATAGGCGGGCAATCAGATTCAGGAAATCAGAGGCAGGGAATCAGAGGCAGGGAATCAGAGGCAGGGAATCTGAGGCAGGGAGTCAGAGGTGGGGAATCAGAGGCGGGGAATCAGAGGCAGGGAATCAGATGAAGGGACTCTGATGCAGGGAATCTGAGGCAGGGAATCAGATGAAGGGACTCTGATGCAGGGAATCTGAGGCAGGGAATCTGAGGCAGGGAATCTGTGGCAGGGAATCTGATGAGGGTTATCAGAAGGGGGAAATGAGATTTGGGAAACGAGATGCAGAGAAAGAGGCACGGAAATAGAGGCAGGGAAAGAGAGGCAGGGAATCAGAGGCGGGGAATCAGAGGTGGGGAATCAGAGGCGGGGAATCAGAGGCGGGGAATCAGAGGGGGGAATCAGAGGCGGGGAATCAGAGGCGGGGAATCAGAGGCAGGGAATCAGAGGCGGGAAATCAGAGACGGCGAATCTGAGGCGTGGAATCAGAGGTGGGGAAAGAGATGTGGGGAAACGTAGGCCAGGAAAGATGCACGGAAAGGGAGGCGGTGAATCAGAGGCGGGGAATCAGAGGCGGGGAATCAGAGGCAGGGAATCAGAGGGGGGCAATCAGAGGCGGCGAATCAGAGGCGTGGAATCAGAGGTGGGGAAAGAGATGTGGGGAAACAGGCGGGTAAACAGAAGCGGGTAAACATAGGTGCATAAATAGAGGCGGCGAAAGAGATGGGCGAAACATAGTGGTTGGAACTTGTATGTTGAAAATGAGTTACACAGAACAGATCAAACAGAGTTGTTGAAATTGAGGGAGGGAAAGAGAGGCACGGAAAGAGTGGAGGGGAAAGAGTGCAGGCAAAAGAGAGGCGTAGAGACAGTGGTGGGGAATCAGAGGCGGGGAATCAGAGGCGGGGAATCAGAGGCAGGGAATCAGAGGCGGGGAAAGATATGTGGGGAAACGTAGGCCAGGAAAGTTGAGCGGAAAGGGAGGCAGTGAATCAGAGGTGGGGAATCAGAGGCGGGGAATCAGAGGCGGGAAATCAGAGGCGGGGAATCAGAGGCGGCGAATCAGAAGCGGGGAATCAGAGGTGGGGAATCAGAGGCGGGGTATCAGAGGTTGAGAATCAGAGATGGGCATTCAGATGCAGGGAATCAGAGGCAGGGAATCAGAGGCAGGGAATCAGAGTCACGGAATCTGAGGTAGGGAATCTGAGGTGGGGAATCAGAGGCGGGGAAACAGGCGGGTAAACAGAGGCGGGTAAACATAGGCGGGGAATCAGAGGCAGGGAATCAGAGGCGGGGAATCAGAGGCGGTGAATCAGAGGCGGGGAATCAGAGGCGGGGAATCAGATGCGGGGAATCAGAGGCGGGGAATCAGAGGTGGGGTATTAGTTGAGGGGAATCAGAGGCGGGGAATCAGAGGCGGGGAATCAGAGGCGGGGAATCAGAGGCGTGGAATCAGAGGCGGGGAATCAGAGGCGGGGAATCAGAAGTGGGGAATCAGATGTGGGGAATCAGAGGCGGGGAATCAGAGGTGGGCAATCAGAGGCGGGGAATCAGATATGGGGAATCAGAGGCGGGGAATCAGAGGCGGGGAAACAGAGGCGGGGAATCAAATATAGGGAATCAGAGGTGGGGAATCAGAGGTTGTGAATCAGAGATGGGGAATCAAGGCGGGGGATCAGAGGCAGGGAATCAGACACGGGGAATCAGAGGCGGGGATTCAGAGCTGGGGAATCAGAGGCGGGGAATCAGAGTTGGGGAATCAGAGGCAGGGAATCAGATATGGGGAATCAGAGGCGGGGAATCAGAGGCGGGGAAACAGAGGCGGGGAATCAGATATGGGGAATCAGAGGTGGGGAATCAGGGGAAGGGATTCAGTGTCAGGGAATCAGAGGCGGGGAATCAGAGTCCGGGAATCAGAGATGGGGATTCAGAGGCGGGGAATGAGATATGGAGAATCAGAGATGGGGAATCAGAGGCGGGGAATCAGAGGCAGGGAATCGGACGCCGGGAATCAGAGTCGGGGAATCAGAGCTGGGGAAACAGAGGCGGGGTATCAGAGTTGGGGAATCAGAGGCGGGGATTCAGATATGGGGAAATAGAGGCGGGGAATCAGATATGGGGAATCAGAGGTGTGGAATCAGAGGTTGGGAATCAGAGGAAGGGAATCAGAGTCGGGGAAACAGAGGCGGGGAATCAGATATGTGGAATCAGAGGTGGCGAATCAAAGGCGGTGAAACAGAGATGGGGAATCAGGGCAGGGAATCAGAGGCAGGGAATCAAACACGGGGAATCAGAGCTGGGGAATCAGAGGCGGGGAATCAGAGTTGGGAATCAGAGGCGGGGAATCAGAGGCGGGGAATCAGAGGCGGGGAATCAGAGGCGGGGAATCAGAGGGGGGAATCAGAAGCGGGGAATCAGAGGCGGGGAATCAGAGGCAGGGAATCAGAGGCGGGAAATCAGAGACGGCGAATCTGAGGCGTGGAATCAGAGGTGGGGAAAGAGATGTGGGGAAACGTAGGCCAGGAAAGATGCACGGAAAGGGAGGCGGTGAATCAGAGGCGGGGAATCAGAGGCGCGGAATCAGAGGCAGGGAATCAGAGGGGGGCAATCAGAGGCGGCGAATCAGAGGCGTGGAATCAGAGGTGGGGAAAGAGATGTGGGGAAACAGGCGGGTAAACAGAAGCGGGTAAACATAGGTGCATAAATAGAGGCGGCGAAAGAGATGGGCGAAACATAGTGGTTGGAACTTGTATGTTGAAAATGAGTTACACAGAACAGATCAAACAGAGTTGTTGAAATTGAGGGAGGGAAAGAGAGGCACGGAAAGAGTGGAGGGGAAAGAGTGCAGGCAAAAGAGAGGCGTAGAGACAGTGGTGGGGAATCAGAGGCGGGGAATCAGAGGCGGGGAATCAGAGGCAGGGAATCAGAGGCGGGGAAAGATATGTGGGGAAACGTAGGCCAGGAAAGTTGAGCGGAAAGGGAGGCAGTGAATCAGAGGTGGGGAATCAGAGGCGGGGAATCAGAGGCGGGGAATCTGAGGCGGGGAATCAGAGGCGGGGAATCAGAAGCGGGGAAACAGAGGTGGGGAATCAGAGGCGGGGTATCAGAGGTTGAGAATCAGAGATGGGCATTCAGATGCAGGGAATCAGAGGCAGGGAATCAGAGGCGGGGAAACAGGCGGGTAAACAGAGGCGGGTAAACATAGGCGGGGAATCAGAGGCAGGGAATCAGAGGCGGGGAATCAGAGGCGGTGAATCAGAGGCGGGGAGTCAGAGGCGGGGAATAAGATGCGGGGAATCAGAGGCGGGGAATCAGAGGTGGGGTATTAGATGAGGGGAATCAGAGGCGGGGAATCAGAGGCGGGGAATCAGAGGCGGGGAATCAGAGGCGTGGAATCAGAGGCGGGGAATCAGAGGCGGGGAATCAGAAGTGGGGAATCAGATGTGGGGAATCAGAGGCGGGGAATCAGAGGCAGGGAATCAGAGGCGGGCAATCAGAAGTGGGGAATCAGAGGCGGGGAATCAGAGGCGGGGAAACAGAGGCGGTGAATCAGAGGCGGGGAATCAGAAGTGGGGAATCAGAGGCAGGGAATCTGAGGCAGGGAATCTGTGTTGGGGAACCAGAGGCGGGAAAACAGGCGAGTAAACAGAGGCGGGTAAACATAGGTGGGGAATCAGAGGCGGGGAATCAGAGCCGGGAAATCAGTGGCGGGGAATCTGAGGCGGGGAATCAGATGCAGGGAATCAGATGCGGGACATCAGAGGTGCGGTATCAGAGGCGGGGAATTAGAGGCGGGGAATCAGAGGCGGGGAATCAGAGGCGTGGAATCAGAGGCGGGGAATCAGAGGCGGGTAAACATAGGCGGGGAATCAGAGGCGGGGAATCAGAGTCGGGGAATCACAGGCGGGGAATCAGAGGGGGGGAATCAGAGGCGTGGAATCAGATGCGGTGAATCAGTGGCAGAGAATCAGAGGCGGGGTATTAGACGAGGGGAATCGGAGATGGGGAATCAGAGGCAGGGAATCAGAGGCGGGGAATCAGAGGCGGGGAATCAGAGGCCGGGAATCAGATATGGGGAAACAGAGGCGGGGAATCCGAGACGGGGAAACAGAGGCGGGGAATCAGATATGGGGAATCAGAGGTGGGGAATCAGAGGTTGGGAATCAGAGGCAGGGAATCAGAGGCTTGGAATCAGATGCAGGGAATCAGATGCGGGGAATCAGAGGCGGGGAATCAGAGCTGGGGAATTAGAGGTGGGGAATCAGATTTGGGGAATCAGAGGCGGGGACTTAGATATTGGGAAACAGAGGCGGGGAATCAGAGGCGGGGAAACCCAGGCGGGGAATCAGATATGGGGAATCAGAGGTGGGGAATCAGAGGCAAGGAATCAGATGTGCGGAATCAGAGATGGGGAATCAGAGGCAGGGAATCAGAATCAGAAGCAGGGAATCAGAGGACGGGAATCAGAGGCCGGAATCAGATGCTGGGAATCAGAGGCCTGGAATCAGAGGCGGGGAATCAGAGGCAGGGAATCAGATGCGGGGAATCAGAGGCGGGGAATCAGGGCTGGGGAATCAGAGGCGGGGTATTAGAGTTGGGGAATCAGAGGCGGGGAATCAGATATGGGGATACAGAGGTGGGGAATCAGAGGCGGGGAAACAGAGGCAGGGAATCAGATATGGGGAATCAGAGGTGGGGAATCAGAGATGGGGAATCAGAGGCGGTGAATCAGAGATGGGGAATCAGAGGCGGGGAATCAGAGGCAGGAAATCAGACACGGGGATTCAGAGGCTGGGAATCAGACGGGGGGAATCAAAGGCGGGGAATCAGAGGCTGGGATTCAGAGGCGGGGAATCAGAGGCAGGGAATCAGAGGCGGGGAATCAGAGGCTGGGATTCAGAGGCGGGGAATCAGAGGCAGGGAATCAGACACGGGGAATCAGAGGTGGGGAATCAGAGATGGGGAATCAGAGGCGGGGAATCAGAGGCAGGGAATCAGACGCGGGGAATCTGAGGCGGGGAATCAGAGCTGAGGAATCAGAGGTGGGGAATCAGAGTTGGGGAATCAGAGGCAGGGAATCGGATGTGCGGAATCAGAGATGGGGAATCAGATGTGGGGAATCAGAGGAATCAGAGATGGGGAATCAGAGGCGGGGAATCAGAGGCAGGAAATCAGACACGGGTATTCAGAGGCTGGGAATCAGACGGGGGGAATCAAAGGCGGGGAATCAGAGCTGGGGAATCAGAGGCAGGGAATCAGAGTTGGGGATTCAGAGACGGGGAATCAGATATGGGGAAACAGAGGCGGGGAATCAGAGGTGGGCAAACAGAGGCGGGGAATTAGATATGGGGAATCAGAGGTGGGGAATCAGAGGTGGTGAATCAGTGATGGGGAATCACAGGCGGGGAATCAGACGCAGGGAATAGAACGCAGGGAATCAGACGCAGGGAATCAGAGCTGGGGAATCAGAGGCGGGGAATCATAGTTGGGAATCAGAGGCGGGGAATCAGATATGGGGAAACAGAGGCGGGGAATCAGAGGCGGGGAAACAGAGGCGGGGAATAAGATATGGGGAATTGGATGCGGGGAATCAGAGGCGGGGAATCAGAGCTGGGGAATCAGAGGCGGGGAATCAGAGTTGGGGCATCAGAGGTGGGGAATTAGATATAGGGAAACAGAGGCGGGGAATCAGAGGCGGGGAAACAGAGGCGGGGAATAAGAAATGGGGAATCAGAGGTGGGGAATCAGAGGCAGGGAATCAGATGTGCGGAATCAGAGATGGGGAATCAGAGGCAGGGAATCAGAATCAGAAGCGGGGAATCAGAGGCCGGGAATCAGGGGCCGGGAATCAGATGCTGGGAATAAGAGGCCGGGAATCAGAGGTGGGGAATCAGAGTCCGGGAATCAGAGATGGGGATTCAGAGGCGGGGAATGAGATATGGAGAATCAGAGGCGGGGAATCAGAGGCCGGGAAACAGAGGTGGGGAATCAGATATGGGGAATCAGAGGTGGCGAATCAAAGGCGGTGTATCAGAGATGGGGAATCAGAGGCGGGGAATCAGAGGCAGGGAATCAGATGCGGGGAATCAGAGGCGGGGAATCAGAGCTGGCGAATCAGAGGCGGGGAATCAGAGGTGGGCAATCAGAGGCGGGGAATCAGATATGGGGAATCAGAGGCGGGGAATCAGAGGCGGGGAAACAGAGGCGGGGAATCAGAGGTGCGGAATCAGAGGCGGGGAATCAGAGGCGGGGAATCAGAGGCGGGGAATCAGAGGCGGGGAATCAGATGTGGGGAATCAGATGCGGGGAATCAGAGGTGGGGAATCAGAAGCGGGGTATCAGAGGAGGGGAATCAGAGGCGGGGAATCAGAGGTGGGGAATCAGAGGCGGGGAATCAGAGGCGTGGAATCAGAGGCGGGAATTCAGAGGTGGGGAAAGATATGTGGGGAAACGTAGGCCAGGAAAGTTGAGCGGAAATGGAGGCAGTGAATCAGAGGTGGGGAATCAGAGGCGGGGAATCAGAGGCGGGGAATCAGAGGCGGGGAATCAGAGGCGGGGAATCAGAAGTGGGGAATCAGAGGTGGGGAATCAGAGGCGGGGAATCAGAGGTGGGGAATCAGAGGCGGGGAATCAGAGGCAGGGAACCAAAGGCGGGCAATCAGATGCAGGGAATCAGAGGCAGGGAATCAGAGGCGGGCAATCAGATGCAGGGAATCTGAGGCAGGGAATCTGATGCAGGGAATCTGAGGCAGGGAATCTGAGGCAGGGAATCTGTGGCAGAAAATCTGATGCGGGTTATCAGAAGGGGGAAATGAGATGTGGGAAACGAGATGCAGAGAAAGAGGCACGGAAATAGAGGCAGGGAAAGAGAGGCAGGGTATCAGAGGCGGGTAATCAGAGGCGTGGAATCAGAGGCGGGGAATCAGAGACACAGAAAGAGAGGCGTGGAATCAGAGGTGCGGAATCAGAGCCGGTGAATCTGAGCCGGGAAATCAGAAGCATAGGAACAGAGGCGGTGAAACATGGGTGCGGAATAGGACGCGGGGAATCAGAGGTGGGGACTCAGAGGCAGGGAATCAGAGGCAGGGAATCAGAGGCAGGTTATCAGAGGCAGGGAATCTGATGCGGGGAATCAGAGGCGGGGAATCAGAGGCGGGGAATCAGAGGCGGGGAATCAGAGGCGGGGAATCAGAGGCGGAGAATCATAGGCGGGCAATCAGATGCAGGAAATCAGAGGCAGGGAATCAGAGGCAGGGAATCAGAGGCAGGGAATCTGAGGCAGGGAGTCAGAGGTGGGGAATCAGAGGCGGGGAATCAGAGGCAGGGAATCAGATGAAGGGAATCTGATGCAGGGAATCTGAGGCAGGGAATCTGAGGCAGGGAATCTGTGGCAGGGAATCTGATGAGGGTTATCAGAAGGGGGAAATGAGATTTGGGAAACGAGATGCAGAGAAAGAGGCACCGAAATAGAGGCAGGGAAAGAGAGGCAGCGAATCAGAGGCGGGGAATCAGAGGTGGGGTATCAGAGGCGGGGAATCAGAGGGGGGAATCAGAGGCAGGGAATCAGAGGCGGGGAATCAGAGGCAGGGAATCAGAGGCGGGAAATCAGAGACGGCGAATCTGAGGCGTGGAATCAGAGGTGGGGAAAGAGATATGGGGAAACGTAGGCCAGGAAAGTTGCGCGGAAAGGGAGGCGGTGAATCAGAGGCGGCGAATTAGAGGCGGGGAATCAGAGGCAGGGAATCAGAGGCGGGGAATCAGAGGCAGGGAATCAGAGGCGGGAAATCAGAGACGGCGAATCTGAGGCGTGGAATCAGAGGTGGGGAAAGAGATGTGGGGAAACGTAGGCCAGGAAAGTTGCGCGGAAAGGGAGGCGGTGAATCAGAGGCGGCGAATTAGAGGCGGGGAATCAGAGGCAGGGAATCAGAGGGGGGCAATCAGAGGCGGCGAATCAGAGGCGTGGAATCAGAGGTGTGGAAAGAGATGTGGGGAAACAGGCGGGTAAACAGAAGCGGGTAAACATAGGTGCATAAATAGAGGCGGCGAAAGAGATGGGCGAAACATAGTGGTTGGAACTTGTATGTTGAAAATGAGTTACACAGAACAGATCAGAGTTGTTGAAATTGAGGGAGGGAAAGAGAGGCACGGAAAGAGTGGAGGGGAAAGAGTGCAGGCAAAATAGAGGCGTAGAGACAGAGGTGGCGAATCAGTGGCGGGGAATCAGAGGCGTGGAATCAGAGGCAGGGAATCAGATGAAGGGAATCTGATGCAGGGAATCTGAGGCAGGGAATCTGAGGCAGGGAATCGGAGGCAGGGAATCTGATGTGGGGAATCAGAGGCGGGGAATCAGAGGCGGGGAATCAGAGGGGGTTTCAGAGGCGGGGAATCAGAGGCGGGGAATCAGAGGCGGGGAATCAGAGGGGGGAATCTGAGGTGGGGAATCAGAGGCGGGGAATCAGAGGCGGGGAATCAGAGGCAGGGAATCAGAGGCAGGGAATCAGATGAAGGGAATCTGATGCAGGGAATCTGAGGCAGGGAATCTGAGGCGGGGAAACAGGCGGGTAAACAGAGGCGGGTAAACATAGGCGGGGAATCAGAGGCGGGGAATCAGAGGCGGGGAATCAGAAGCGGGGAATCAGAGGCGGGGAATCAGAGGCGGGGAATCAGATGCGGGGAATCAGATGCGGGGAATCAGAGGTGGGGAATCAGAAGCGGGGTATCAGAGGAGGGGAATCAGAGGCGGGGAATCAGAGGCGGGGAATCAGAGGCGGGGAATCAGAGGCGTGGAATCAGAGGCGGGAATTCAGAGGCGGGGAAAGATATGTGGGGAAACGTAGGCCAGGAAAGTTGAGCGGAAATGGAGGCAGTGAATCAGAGGTGGGGAATCAGAGGCGGGGAATCAGAGGCGGGGAATCAGAGGCGGGGAATCAGAGGCGGGGAATCAGAAGTGGGGAATCAGAGGTGGGGAATCAGAGGCGGGGAATCAGAGGCGGGGAATCAGAGGCGGGGAATCAGAGGCAGGGAATCAGAGGCGGGCAATCAGATGCAGGGAATCAGAGGCAGGGAATCAGAGGCAGGGAATCAGAGGCAGGGAATCTGAGGGGGCGAATATGAGGTAGTGAATCAGAGGCGGGGAAACAGGCGGGTAAACAGAGGCTGGGAATCAGAGGCAGGGAATCAGCCGCGGGGAATCAGAGGCAGGGAATCAGATGAAGGGAATCTGATGCAGGGAATCTTAGGCAGGGAATCTGAGGCAGGGAATCTGTGGCAGAAAATCTGATGCGGGTTATCAGAAGGGGGAAATGAGATGTGGGAAACGAGATGCAGAGAAAGAGGCACGGAAATAGAGGCAGGGAAAGGGAGGCAGGGTATCAGAGGCGGGTAATCAGAGGCGTGGAATCAGAGGCGGGGAATCAGAGACACAGAAAGAGAGGCGTGGAATCAGAGGTGCGGAATCAGAGCCGGTGAATCTGAGCCGGGAAATCAGAAGCATAGCAACAGAGGCGGTGAAACATGGGTGCGGAATCGGACGCGGGGAATCAGAGGTGGGGACTCAGAGGCAGGGAATCAGAGGCAGGGAATCAGAGGCAGGTTATCAGAGGGTGGGAATCAGATGCGGGGAATCAGAGGCGTGGAATCAGAGGCGGAGAATGAGAGGTGGGGAATCAGAGGATGGGAATCAGAGGCGGAGAATCATAGGCGGGCAATCAGATTCAGGAAATCAGAGGCAGGGAATCAGAGGCAGGGAATCAGAGGCAGGGAATCTGAGGCAGGGAGTCAGAGGTGGGGAATCAGAGGCGGGGAATCAGAGGCAGGGAATCAGATGAAGGGACTCTGATGCAGGGAATCTGAGGCAGGGAATCAGATGAAGGGACTCTGATGCAGGGAATCTGAGGCAGGGAATCTGAGGCAGGGAATCTGTGGCAGGGAATCTGATGAGGGTTATCAGAAGGGGGAAATGAGATTTGGGAAACGAGATGCAGAGAAAGAGGCACGGAAATAGAGGCAGGGAAAGAGAGGCAGGGAATCAGAGGCGGGGAATCAGAGGTGGGGAATCAGAGGCGGGGAATCAGAGGCGGGGAATCAGAGGGGGGAATCAGAGGTGTGGAATCAGAGGTTGGGAATCAGAGGAAGGGAATCAGAGTCGGGGAAACAGAGGCGGGGAATCAGATATGTGGAATCAGAGGTGGCGAATCAAAGGCGGTGAAACAGAGATGGGGAATCAGGGCAGGGAATCAGAGGCAGGGAATCAAACACGGGGAATCAGAGCTGGGGAATCAGAGGCGGGGAATCAGAGTTGGGAATCAGAGGCGGGGAATCAGAGGCGGGGAATCAGAGGCGGGGAATCAGAGGCGGGGAGTCAGAGGGGGGAATCAGAAGCGGGGAATCAGAGGCGGGGAATCAGAGGCAGGGAATCAGAGGCGGGAAATCAGAGACGGCGAATCTGAGGCGTGGAATCACAGGTGGGGAAAGAGATGTGGGGAAACGTAGGCCAGGAAAGATGAACGGAAAGGGAGGCGGTGAATCAGAGGCGGGGAATCAGAGGCGCGGAATCAGAGGCAGGGAATCAGAGGGGGGCAATCAGAGGCGGCGAATCAGAGGCGTGGAATCAGAGGTGGGGAAAGAGATGTGGGGAAACAGGCGGGTAAACAGAAGCGGGTAAACATAGGTGCATAAATAGAGGCGGTGAAAGAGATGGGCGAAACATAGTGGTTGGAACTTGTATGTTGAAAATGAGTTACACAGAACAGATCAAACAGAGTTGTTGAAATTGAGGGAGGGTAAGAGAGAGACGGAAAGAGTGGAGGGGAAAGAGTGCAGGCAAAAGAGAGGCGTAGAGACAGTGGTGGGGAATCAGAGGCGGGGAATCAGAGGCGGGGAATCAGAGGCAGGGAATCAGAGGCGGGGAAAGATATGTGGGGAAACGTAGGCCAGGAAAGTTGAGCGGAAAGGGAGGCAGTGAATCAGAGGTGGGGAATCAGAGGCGGGGAATCAGAGGCGGGAAATCTGAGGCGGGGAATCAGAGGCGGGGAATCAGAAGCGGGGAAACAGAGGTGGGGAATCAGAGGCGGGGTATCAGAGGTTGAGAATCAGAGATGGGCATTCAGATGCAGGGAATCAGAGGCAGGGAATCAGAGGCGGGGAAACAGGCGGGTAAACAGAGGCGGGTAAACATAGGCGGGGAATCAGAGGCAGGGAATCAGAGGCGGGGAATCAGAGGCGGTGAATCAGAGGCGGGGAATCAGAGGCGGGGAATAAGATGCGGGGAATCAGAGACGGGGAATCAGAGGTGGGGTATTAGATGAGGGGAATCAGAGGCGGGGAATCAGAGGCGGGGAATCAGAGGCGGGGAATCAGAGGCGTGGAATCAGAGGCAGGGAATCAGAGGCGGGGAATCAGAAGTGGGGAATCAGATGTGGGGAATCAGAGGCGGGGAATCAGAGGCAAGGAATCAGAGGCGGGCAATCAGAAGTGGGGAATCAGAGGCGGGGAATCAGAGGCGGGGAAACAGAGGCGGTGAATCAGAGGCGGGGAATCAGAAGTGGGGAATCAGAGGCAGGGAATCTGAGGCAGGGAATCTGTGTTGGGGAACCAGAGGCGGGAAAACAGGCGAGTAAACAGAGGCGGGTAAACATAGGTGGGGAATCAGAGGCGGGGAATCAGAGCCGGGAAATCAGAGGCGGGGAATCTGAGGCGGGGAATCAGATGCAGGGAATCAGATGCGGGACATCAGAGGTGCGGTATCAGAGGCGGGGAATTAGAGGCGGGGAATCAGAGGCGGGGAATCAGAGGCGTGGAATCAGAGGCGGGGAATCAGAGATGGGGAATCAGAGGCGGGGAATCAGAGGCAGGAAATCAGACACGGGGATTCAGAGGCTGGGAATCAGACGGGGGGAATCAAAGGCGGGGAATCAGAGGCTGGGATTCAGAGGCGGGGAATCAGAGGCAGGGAATCAGAGGCGGGGAATCAGAGGCTGGGATTCAGAGGCGGGGAATCAGAGGCAGGGAATCAGACACGGGGAATCAGAGGTGGGGAATCAGAGATGGGGAATCAGAGGCGGGGAATCAGAGGCAGGGAATCAGACGCGGGGAATCTGAGGCGGGGAATCAGAGCTGAGGAATCAGAGGTGGGGAATCAGAGTTGGGGAATCAGAGGCAGGGAATCGGATGTGCGGAATCAGAGATGGGGAAACAGGCGGGTAAACAGAGGCGGGTAAACATAGGCGGGGAATCAGAGGCAGGGAATCAGAGGCGGGGAATCAGAGGCGGTGAATCAGAGGCGGGGAATCAGAGGCGGGGAATAAGATGCGGGGAATCAGAGGCGGGGAATCAGAGGTGGGGTATTAGATGAGGGGAATCAGAGGCGGGGAATCAGAGGCGGGGAATCAGAGGCGGGGAATCAGAGGCGTGGAATCAGAGGCAGGGAATCAGAGGCGGGGAATCAGAAGTGGGGAATCAGATGTGGGGAATCAGAGGCGGGGAATCAGAGGCAAGGAATCAGAGGCGGGCAATCAGAAGTGGGGAATCAGAGGCGGGGAATCAGAGGCGGGGAAACAGAGGCGGTGAATCAGAGGCGGGGAATCAGAAGTGGGGAATCAGAGGCAGGGAATCTGAGGCAGGGAATCTGTGTTGGGGAACCAGAGGCGGGAAAACAGGCGAGTAAACAGAGGCGGGTAAACATAGGTGGGGAATCAGAGGCGGGGAATCAGAGCCGGGAAATCAGAGGCGGGGAATCTGAGGCGGGGAATCAGATGCAGGGAATCAGATGCGGGACATCAGAGGTGCGGTATCAGAGGCGGGGAATTAGAGGCGGGGAATCAGAGGCGGGGAATCAGAGGCGTGGAATCAGAGGCGGGGAATCAGAGATGGGGAATCAGAGGCGGGGAATCAGAGGCAGGAAATCAGACACGGGGATTCAGAGGCTGGGAATCAGACGGGGGAATCAAAGGCGGGGAATCAGAGGCTGGGATTCAGAGGCGGGGAATCAGAGGCAGGGAATCAGAGGCGGGGAATCAGAGGCTGGGATTCAGAGGCGGGGAATCAGAGGCAGGGAATCAGACACGGGGAATCAGAGGTGGGGAATCAGAGATGGGGAATCAGAGGCGGGGAATCAGAGGCAGGGAATAAGACGCGGGGAATCTGAGGCGGGGAATCAGAGCTGAGGAATCAGAGGTGGGGAATCAGAGTTGGGGAATCAGAGGCAGGGAATCGGATGTGCGGAATCAGAGATGGGGAATCAGATGTGGGGAATCAGAGGAATCAGAGATGGGGAATCAGAGGCGGGGAATCAGAGGGAGGAAATCAGACACGGGTATTCAGAGGCTGGGAATCAGACGGGGGGAATCAAAGGCGGGGAATCAGAGCTGGGGAATCAGAGGCAGGGAATCAGAGTTGGGGATTCAGAGACGGGGAATCAGATATGGGGAAACAGAGGCGGGGAATCAGAGGTGGGCAAACAGAGGCGTGGAATTAGATATGGGGAATCAGAGGTGGGGAATCAGAGGTGGTGAATCAGTGATGGGGAATCACAGGCGGGGAATCAGAGGCAGGGAATAGAACGCAGGGAATCAGACGCAGGGAATCAGAGCTGGGGAATCAGAGGCGGGGAATCATAGTTGGGAATCAGAGGCGGGGAATCAGATATGGGGAAACAGAGGCGGGGAATCAGAGGCGGGGAAACAGAGGCGGGGAATAAGATATGGGGAATTGGATGCGGGGAATCAGAGGCGGGGAATCAGAGCTGGGGAATCAGAGGCGGGGAATAAGAGTTGGGGCATCAGAGGTGGGGAATTAGATATAGGGAAACAGAGGCGGGGAATCAGAGGCGGGGAAACAGAGGCGGGGAATAAGAAATGGGGAATCAGAGGTGGGGAATCAGAGGCAGGGAATCAGATGTGCGGAATCAGAGATGGGGAATCAGAGGCAGGGAATCAGAATCAGAAGCGGGGAATCAGAGGCCGGGAATCAGAGGCCGGGAATCAGATGCTGGGAATAAGAGGCCGGGAATCAGAGGTGGGGAATCAGAGTCCGGGAATCAGAGATGGGGATTCAGAGGCGGGGAATGAGATATGGAGAATCAGAGGCGGGGAATCAGAGGCCGGGAAACAGAGGTGGGGAATCAGATATGGGGAATCAGAGGTGGCGAATCAAAGGCGGTGTATCAGAGATGGGGAATCAGAGGCGGGGAATCAGAGGCAGGGAATCAGATACGGGGAATCAGAGGCGGGGAATCAGAGCTGGCGAATCAGAGGCGGGGAATCAGAGGTGGGCAATCAGAGGCTGGGAATCAGATATGGGGAATCAGAGGCGGGGAATCAGAGGCGGGGAAACAGAGGCGGGGAATCAGAGGTGCGGAGTCAGAGGCGGGGAATCAGAGGCGGGGAATCAGAGGCGGGGAATCAGAGGCGGGGAATCAGATGCGGGGAATCAGATGCGGGGAATCAGAGGCAGGGAATCAGATGAAGGGAATCTGATGGAGGGAATCTGAGGCAGGGAATCTGAGGCGGGGAAACAGGCGGGTAAACAGAGGCGGGTAAACATAGGCGGGGAATCAGAGGCGGGGAATCAGAGGCGGGGAATCAGAAGCGGGGAATCAGAGGCGGGGAATCAGAGGCGGGGAATCAGATGCGGGGAATCAGATGCGGGGAATCAGAGGTGGGGAATCAGAAGCGGGGTATCAGAGGAGGGGAATCAGAGGCGGGGAATCAGAGGCGGGGAATCAGAGGCGGGGAATCAGAGGCGTGGAATCAGAGGCGGGAATTCAGAGGCGGGGAAAGATATGTGGGGAAACGTAGGCCAGGAAAGTTGAGCGGAAATGGAGGCAGTGAATCAGAGGTGGGGAATCAGAGGCGGGGAATCAGAGGCGGGGAATCAGAGGCGGGGAATCAGAGGCGGGGAATCAGAAGTGGGGAATCAGAGGTGGGGAATCAGAGGCGGGGAATCAGAGGCGGGGAATCAGAGGCGGGGAATCAGAGGCAGGGAATCAGAGGCGGGCAATCAGATGCAGGGAATCAGAGGCAGGGAATCAGAGGCAGGGAATCAGAGGCAGGGAATCTGAGGGGGCGAATATGAGGTAGTGAATCAGAGGCGGGGAAACAGGCGGGTAAACAGAGGCTGGGAATCAGAGGCAGGGAATCAGCCGCGGGGAATCAGAGGCAGGGAATCAGATGAAGGGAATCTGATGCAGGGAATCTTAGGCAGGGAATCTGAGGCAGGGAATCTGTGGCAGAAAATCTGATGCGGGTTATCAGAAGGGGGAAATGAGATGTGGGAAACGAGATGCAGAGAAAGAGGCACGGAAATAGAGGCAGGGAAAGGGAGGCAGGGTATCAGAGGCGGGTAATCAGAGGCGTGGAATCAGAGGCGGGGAATCAGAGACACAGAAAGAGAGGCGTGGAATCAGAGGTGCGGAATCAGAGCCGGTGAATCTGAGCCGGGAAATCAGAAGCATAGCAACAGAGGCGGTGAAACATGGGTGCGGAATCGGACGCGGGGAATCAGAGGTGGGGACTCAGAGGCAGGGAATCAGAGGCAGGGAATCAGAGGCAGGTTATCAGAGGGTGGGAATCAGATGCGGGGAATCAGAGGCGTGGAATCAGAGGCGGAGAATGAGAGGTGGGGAATCAGAGGATGGGAATCAGAGGCGGAGAATCATAGGCGGGCAATCAGATTCAGGAAATCAGAGGCAGGGAATCAGAGGCAGGGAATCAGAGGCAGGGAATCTGAGGCAGGGAGTCAGAGGTGGGGAATCAGAGGCGGGGAATCAGAGGCAGGGAATCAGATGAAGGGACTCTGATGCAGGGAATCTGAGGCAGGGAATCAGATGAAGGGACTCTGATGCAGGGAATCTGAGGCAGGGAATCTGAGGCAGGGAATCTGTGGCAGGGAATCTGATGAGGGTTATCAGAAGGGGGAAATGAGATTTGGGAAACGAGATGCAGAGAAAGAGGCACGGAAATAGAGGCAGGGAAAGAGAGGCAGGGAATCAGAGGCGGGGAATCAGAGGTGGGGAATCAGAGGCGGGGAATCAGAGGCGGGGAATCAGAGGGGGGAATCAGAGGTGTGGAATCAGAGGTTGGGAATCAGAGGAAGGGAATCAGAGTCGGGGAAACAGAGGCGGGGAATCAGATATGTGGAATCAGAGGTGGCGAATCAAAGGCGGTGAAACAGAGATGGGGAATCAGGGCAGGGAATCAGAGGCAGGGAATCAAACACGGGGAATCAGAGCTGGGGAATCAGAGGCGGGGAATCAGAGTTGGGAATCAGAGGCGGGGAATCAGAGGCGGGGAATCAGAGGCGGGGAATCAGAGGCGGGGAATCAGAGGGGGGAATCAGAAGCGGGGAATCAGAGGCGGGGAATCAGAGGCAGGGAATCAGAGGCGGGAAATCAGAGACGGCGAATCTGAGGCGTGGAATCAGAGGTGGGGAAAGAGATGTGGGGAAACGTAGGCCAGGAAAGATGAACGGAAAGGGAGGCGGTGAATCAGAGGCGGGGAATCAGAGGCGCGGAATCAGAGGCAGGGAATCAGAGGGGGGCAATCAGAGGCGGCGAATCAGAGGCGTGGAATCAGAGGTGGGGAAAGAGATGTGGGGAAACAGGCGGGTAAACAGAAGCGGGTAAACATAGGTGCATAAATAGAGGCGGCGAAAGAGATGGGCGAAACATAGTGGTTGGAACTTGTATGTTGAAAATGAGTTACACAGAACAGATCAAACAGAGTTGTTGAAATTGAGGGAGGGTAAGAGAGAGACGGAAAGAGTGGAGGGGAAAGAGTGCAGGCAAAAGAGAGGCGTAGAGACAGTGGTGGGGAATCAGAGGCGGGGAATCAGAGGCGGGGAATCAGAGGCAGGGAATCAGAGGCGGGGAAAGATATGTGGGGAAACGTAGGCCAGGAAAGTTGAGCGGAAAGGGAGGCAGTGAATCAGAGGTGGGGAATCAGAGGCGGGGAATCAGAGGCGGGGAATCTGAGGCGGGGAATCAGAGGCGGGGAATCAGAAGCGGGGAAACAGAGGTGGGGAATCAGAGGCTGGGTATCAGAGGTTGAGAATCAGAGATGGGCATTCAGATGCAGGGAATCAGAGGCAGGGAATCAGAGGCGGGGAAACAGGCGGGTAAACAGAGGCGGGTAAACATAGGCGGGGAATCAGAGGCAGGGAATCAGAGGCGGGGAATCAGAGGCGGTGAATCAGAGGCGGGGAATCAGAGGCGGGGAATAAGATGCGGGGAATCAGAGGCGGGGAATCAGAGGTGGGGTATTAGATGAGGGGAATCAGAGGCGGGGAATCAGAGGCGGGGAATCAGAGGCGGGGAATCAGAGGCGTGGAATCAGAGGCAGGGAATCAGAGGCGGGGAATCAGAAGTGGGGAATCAGATGTGGGGAATCAGAGGCGGGGAATCAGAGGCAAGGAATCAGAGGCGGGCAATCAGAAGTGGGGAATCAGAGGCGGGGAATCAGAGGCGGGGAAACAGAGGCGGTGAATCAGAGGCGGGGAATCAGAAGTGGGGAATCAGAGGCAGGGAATCTGAGGCAGGGAATCTGTGTTGGGGAACCAGAGGCGGGAAAACAGGCGAGTAAACAGAGGCGGGTAAACATAGGTGGGGAATCAGAGGCGGGGAATCAGAGCGGGGAAATCAGAGGCGGGGAATCTGAGGCGGGGAATCAGATGCAGGGAATCAGATGCGGGACATCAGAGGTGCGGTATCAGAGGCGGGGAATTAGAGGCGGGGAATCAGAGGCGGGGAATCAGAGGCGTGGAATCAGAGGCGGGGAATCAGAGATGGGGAATCAGAGGCGGGGAATCAGAGGCAGGAAATCAGACACGGGGATTCAGAGGCTGGGAATCAGACGGGGGGAATCAAAGGCGGGGAATCAGAGGCTGGGATTCAGAGGCGGGGAATCAGAGGCAGGGAATCAGAGGCGGGGAATCAGAGGCTGGGATTCAGAGGCGGGGAATCAGAGGCAGGGAATCAGACACGGGGAATCAGAGGTGGGGAATCAGAGATGGGGAATCAGAGGCGGGGAATCAGAGGCAGGGAATCAGACGCGGGGAATCTGAGGCGGGGAATCAGAGCTGAGGAATCAGAGGTGGGGAATCAGAGTTGGGGAATCAGAGGCAGGGAATCGGATGTGCGGAATCAGAGATGGGGAAACAGGCGGGTAAACAGAGGCGGGTAAACATAGGCGGGGAATCAGAGGCAGGGAATCAGAGGCGGGGAATCAGAGGCGGTGAATCAGAGGCGGGGAATCAGAGGCGGGGAATAAGATGCGGGGAATCAGAGGCGGGGAATCAGAGGTGGGGTATTAGATGAGGGGAATCAGAGGCGGGGAATCAGAGGTGGGGAATCAGAGGCGGGGAATCAGAGGCGGGGAATCAGAGGGGGGAATCAGAGGTGTGGAATCAGAGGTTGGGAATCAGAGGAAGGGAATAAGAGTCGGGGAAACAGAGGCGGGGAATCAGATATGTGGAATCAGAGGTGGCGAATCAAAGGCGGTGAAACAGAGATGGGGAATCAGGGCAGGGAATCAGAGGCAGGGAATCAAACACGGGGAATCAGAGCTGGGGAATCAGAGGCGGGGAATCAGAGTTGGGAATCAGAGGCGGGGAATCAGAGGCGGGGAATCAGAGGCGGGGAATCAGAGGCGGGGAATCAGAGGGGGGAATCAGAAGCGGGGAATCAGAGGCGGGGAATCAGAGGCAGGGAATCAGAGGCGGGAAATCAGATACGGCGAATCTGAGGCGTGGAATCAGAGGTGGGGAAAGAGATGTGGGGAAACGTAGGCCAGGAAAGATGAACGGAAAGGGAGGCGGTGAATCAGAGGCGGGGAATCAGAGGCGCGGAATCAGAGGCAGGGAATCAGAGGGGGGCAATCAGAGGCGGCGAATCAGAGGCGTGGAATCAGAGGTGGGGAAAGAGATGTGGGGAAACAGGCGGGTAAACAGAAGCGGGTAAACATAGGTGCATAAATAGAGGCGGCGAAAGAGATGGGCGAAACATAGTGGTTGGAACTTGTATGTTGAAAATGAGTTACACAGAACAGATCAAACAGAGTTGTTGAAATTGAGGGAGGGTAAGAGAGAGACGGAAAGAGTGGAGGGGAAAGAGTGCAGGCAAAAGAGAGGCGTAGAGACAGTGGTGGGGAATCAGAGGCGGGGAATCAGAGGCGGGGAATCAGAGGCAGGGAATCAGAGGCGGGGAAAGATATGTGGGGAAACGTAGGCCAGGAAAGTTGAGCGGAAAGGGAGGCAGTGAATCAGAGGTGGGGAATCAGAGGCGGGGAATCAGAGGCGGGGAATCTGAGGCGGGGAATCAGAGGCGGGGAATCAGAAGCGGGGAAACAGAGGTGGGGAATCAGAGGCTGGGTATCAGAGGTTGAGAATCAGAGATGGGCATTCAGATGCAGGGAATCAGAGGCAGGGAATCAGAGGCGGGGAAACAGGCGGGTAAACAGAGGCGGGTAAACATAGGCGGGGAATCAGAGGCAGGGAATCAGAGGCGGGGAATCAGAGGCGGTGAATCAGAGGCGGGGAATCAGAGGCGGGGAATAAGATGCGGGGAATCAGAGGCGGGGAATCAGAGGTGGGGTATTAGATGAGGGGAATCAGAGGCGGGGAATCAGAGGCGGGGAATCAGAGGCGGGGAATCAGAGGCGTGGAATCAGAGGCAGGGAATCAGAGGCGGGGAATCAGAAGTGGGGAATCAGATGTGGGGAATCAGAGGCGGGGAATCAGAGGCAAGGAATCAGAGGCGGGCAATCAGAAGTGGGGAATCAGAGGCGGGGAATCAGAGGCGGGGAAACAGAGGCGGTGAATCAGAGGCGGGGAATCAGAAGTGGGGAATCAGAGGCAGGGAATCTGAGGCAGGGAATCTGTGTTGGGGAACCAGAGGCGGGAAAACAGGCGAGTAAACAGAGGCGGGTAAACATAGGTGGGGAATCAGAGGCGGGGAATCAGAGCGGGGAAATCAGAGGCGGGGAATCTGAGGCGGGGAATCAGATGCAGGGAATCAGATGCGGGACATCAGAGGTGCGGTATCAGAGGCGGGGAATTAGAGGCGGGGAATCAGAGGCGGGGAATCAGAGGCGTGGAATCAGAGGCGGGAAATCAGAGATGGGGAATCAGAGGCGGGGAATCAGAGGCAGGAAATCAGACACGGGGATTCAGAGGCTGGGAATCAGACGGGGGGAATCAAAGGCGGGGAATCAGAGGCTGGGATTCAGAGGCGGGGAATCAGAGGCAGGGAATCAGAGGCGGGGAATCAGAGGCTGGGATTCAGAGGCGGGGAATCAGAGGCAGGGAATCAGACACGGGGAATCAGAGGTGGGGAATCAGAGATGGGGAATCAGAGGCGGGGAATCAGAGGCAGGGAATCAGACGCGGGGAATCTGAGGCGGGGAATCAGAGCTGAGGAATCAGAGGTGGGGAATCAGAGTTGGGGAATCAGAGGCAGGGAATCGGATGTGCGGAATCAGAGATGGGGAAACAGGCGGGTAAACAGAGGCGGGTAAACATAGGCGGGGAATCAGAGGCAGGGAATCAGAGGCGGGGAATCAGAGGCGGTGAATCAGAGGCGGGGAATCAGAGGCGGGGAATAAGATGCGGGGAATCAGAGGCGGGGAATCAGAGGTGGGGTATTAGATGAGGGGAATCAGAGGCGGGGAATCAGAGGCGGGGAATCAGAGGCGGGGAATCAGAGGCGTGGAATCAGAGGCAGGGAATCAGAGCCGGGGAATCAGAAGTGGGGAATCAGATGTGGGGAATCAGAGGCGGGGAATCAGAGGCAAGGAATCAGAGGCGGGCAATCAGAAGTGGGGAATCAGAGGCGGGGAATCAGAGGCGGGGAAACAGAGGCGGTGAATCAGAGGCGGGGAATCAGAAGTGGGGAATCAGAGGCAGGGAATCTGAGGCAGGGAATCTGTGTTGGGGAACCAGAGGCGGGAAAACAGGCGAGTAAACAGAGGCGGGTAAACATAGGTGGGGAATCAGAGGCGGGGAATCAGAGCCGGGAAATCAGAGGCGGGGAATCTGAGGCGGGGAATCAGATGCAGGGAATCAGATGCGGGACATCAGAGGTGCGGTATCAGAGGCGGGGAATTAGAGGCGGGGAATCAGAGGCGGGGAATCAGAGGCGTGGAATCAGAGGCGGGGAATCAGAGATGGGGAATCAGAGGCGGGGAATCAGAGGCAGGAAATCAGACACGGGGATTCAGAGGCTGGGAATCAGACGGGGGGAATCAAAGGCGGGGAATCAGAGGCTGGGATTCAGAGGCGGGGAATCAGAGGCAGGGAATCAGAGGCGGGGAATCAGAGGCTGGGATTCAGAGGCGGGGAATCAGAGGCAGGGAATCAGACACGGGGAATCAGAGGTGGGGAATCAGAGATGGGGAATCAGAGGCGGGGAATCAGAGGCAGGGAATCAGACGCGGGGAATCTGAGGCGGGGAATCAGAGCTGAGGAATCAGAGGTGGGGAATCAGAGTTGGGGAATCAGAGGCAGGGAATCGGATGTGCGGAATCAGAGATGGGGAATCAGATGTGGGGAATCAGAGGAATCAGAGATGGGGAATCAGAGGCGGGGAATCAGAGGGAGGAAATCAGACACGGGTATTCAGAGGCTGGGAATCAGACGGGGGGAATCAAAGGCGGGGAATCAGAGCTGGGGAATCAGAGGCAGGGAATCAGAGTTGGGGATTCAGAGACGGGGAATCAGATATGGGGAAACAGAGGCGGGGAATCAGAGGTGGGCAAACAGAGGCGGGGAATTAGATATGGGGAATCAGAGGTGGGGAATCAGAGGTGGTGAATCAGTGATGGGGAATCACAGGCGGGGAATCAGAGGCAGGGAATAGAACGCAGGGAATCAGACGCAGGGAATCAGAGCTGGGGAATCAGAGGCGGGGAATCATAGTTGGGAATCAGAGGCGGGGAATCAGATATGGGGAAACAGAGGCGGGGAATCAGAGGCGGGGAAACAGAGGCGGGGAATAAGATATGGGGAATTGGATGCGGGGAATCAGAGGCGGGGAATCAGAGCTGGGGAATCAGAGGCGGGGAATAAGAGTTGGGGCATCAGAGGTGGGGAATTAGATATAGGGAAACAGAGGCGGGGAATCAGAGGCGGGGAAACAGAGGCGGGGAATAAGAAATGGGGAATCAGAGGTGGGGAATCAGAGGCAGGGAATCAGATGTGCGGAATCAGAGATGGGGAATCAGAGGCAGGGAATCAGAATACGAAGCGGGGAATCAGAGGCCGGGAATCAGAGGCCGGGAATCAGATGCTGGGAATAAGAGGCCGGGAATCAGAGGTGGGGAATCAGAGTCCGGGAATCAGAGATGGGGATTCAGAGGCGGGGAATGAGATATGGAGAATCAGAGGCGGGGAATCAGAGGCCGGGAAACAGAGGTGGGGAATCAGATATGGGGAATCAGAGGTGGCGAATCAAAGGCGGTGTATCAGAGATGGGGAATCAGAGGCGGGGAATCAGAGGCAGGGAATCAGATGCGGGGAATCAGAGGCGGGGAATCAGAGCTGGCGAATCAGAGGCGGGGAATCAGAGGTGGGCAATCAGAGGCTGGGAATCAGATATGGGGAATCAGAGGCGGGGAATCAGAGGCGGGGAAACAGAGGCGGGGAATCAGAGGTGCGGAGTCAGAGGCGGGGAATCAGAGGCGGGGAATCAGAGGCGGGGAATCAGAGGCGGGGAATCAGATGCGGGGAATCAGATGCGGGGAATCAGAGGTGGGGAATCAGAAGCGGGGTATCAGAGGAGGGGAATCAGAGGCGGGGAATCAGAGGTGGGGAATCAGAGGCGGGGAATCAGAGGCGTGGAATCAGAGGCGGGAATTCAGAGGTGGGGAAAGATATGTGGGGAAACGTAGGCCAGGAAAGTTGAGCGGAAATGGAGGCAGTGAATCAGAGGTGGGGAATCAGAGGCGGGGAATCAGAGGCGGGGAATCAGAGGCGGGGAATCAGAGGTGGGGAATCAGAGGTGGGGAATCAGAGGCGGGGAATCAGAGGCAGGGAATCAAAGGCGGGCAATCAGATGCAGGGAATCAGAGGCAGGGAATCAGAGGCGGGCAATCAGATGCAGGGAATCTGAGGCAGGGAATCTGATGCAGGGAATCTGAGGCAGGGAATCTGAGGCAGGGAATCTGTGGCAGAAAATCTGATGCGGGTTATCAGAAGGGGGAAATGAGATGTGGGAAACGAGATGCAGAGAAAGAGGCACGGAAATAGAGGCAGGGAAAGAGAGGCAGGATATCAGAGGCGGGTAATCAGAGGCGTGGAATCAGAGGCGGGGAATCAGAGACACAGAAAGAGAGGCGTGGAATCAGAGGTGCGGAATCAGAGCCGGTGAATCTGAGCCGGGAAATCAGAAGCATAGCAACAGAGGCGGTGAAACATGGGTGCGGAATAGGACGCGGGGAATCAGAGGTGGGGACTCAGAGGCAGGGAATCAGAGGCAGGGAATCATAGGCAGGTTATCAGAGGCAGGGAATCTGATGCGGGGAATCAGAGGCGGGGAATCAGAGGCGGGGAATCAGAGGCGGGGAATCAGAGGCGGGGAATCAGAGGCGGAGAATCATAGGCGGGCAATCAGATGCAGGAAATCAGAGGCAGGGAATCAGAGGCAGGGAATCAGAGGCAGGGAATCTGAGGCAGGGAGTCAGAGGTGGGGAATCAGAGGCGGGGAATCAGAGGCAGGGAATCAGATGAAGGGAATCTGATGCAGGGAATCTGAGGCAGGGAATCTGAGGCAGGGAATCTGTGGCAGGGAATCTGATGAGGGTTATCAGAAGGGGGAAATGAGATTTGGGAAACGAGATGCAGAGAAAGAGGCACGGAAATAGAGGCAGGGAAAGAGAGGCAGCGAATCAGAGGCGGGGAATCAGAGGTGGGGAATCAGAGGCGGGGAATCAGAGGGGGGAATCAGAGGCAGGGAATCAGAGGCGGGGAATCAGAGGCAGGGAATCAGAGGCGGGAAATCAGAGACGGCGAATCTGAGGCGTGGAATCAGAGGTGGGGAAAGAGATGTGGGGAAACGTAGGCCAGGAAAGTTGCGCGGAAAGGGAGGCGGTGAATCAGAGGCGGCGAATTAGAGGCGGGGAATCAGAGGCAGGGAATCAGAGGCGGGGAATCAGAGGCAGGGAATCAGAGGCGGGAAATCAGAGACGGCGAATCTGAGGCGTGGAATCAGAGGTGGGGAAAGAGATGTGGGGAAACGTAGGCCAGGAAAGTTGCGCGGAAAGGGAGGCGGTGAATCAGAGGCGGCGAATTAGAGGCGGGGAATCAGAGGCAGGGAATCAGAGGGGGGCAATCAGAGGCGGCGAATCAGAGGCGTGGAATCAGAGGTGTGGAAAGAGATGTGGGGAAACAGGCGGGTAAACAGAAGCGGGTAAACATAGGTGCATAAATAGAGGCGGCGAAAGAGATGGGCGAAACATAGTGGTTGGAACTTGTATGTTGAAAATGAGTTACACAGAACAGATCAAACAGAGTTGTTGAAATTGAGGGAGGGAAAGAGAGGCACGGAAAGAGTGGAGGGGAAAGAGTGCAGGCAAAATAGAGGCGTAGAGACAGAGGTGGCGAATCAGTGGCGGGGAATCAGAGGCGTGGAATCAGAGGCAGGGAATCAGATGAAGGGAATCTGATGCAGGGAATCTGAGGCAGGGAATCTGAGGCAGGGAATCGGAGGCAGGGAATCTGATGTGGGGAATCAGAGGCGGGGAATCAGAGGCGGGGAATCAGAGGGGGGATTCAGAGGCGGGGAATCAGAGGCGGTGAATCAGAGGCGGGGAATCAGAGGGGGGAATCTGAGGTGGGGAATCAGAGGCGGGGAATCAGAGGCGGGGAATCAGAGGCAGGGAATCAGAGGCAGGGAATCAGATGAAGGGAATCTGATGCAGGGAATCTGAGGCAGGGAATCTGAGGCGGGGAAACAGGCGGGTAAACAGAGGCGGGTAAACATAGGCGGGGAATCAGAGGCGGGGAATCAGAGGCGGGGAATCAGAAGCGGGGAATCAGAGGCGGGGAATCAGAGGCGGGGAATCAGATGCGGGGAATCAGATGCGGGGAATCAGAGGTGGGGAATCAGAAGCGGGGTATCAGAGGAGGGGAATCAGAGGCGGGGAATCAGAGGCGGGGAATCAGAGGCGGGGAATCAGAGGCGTGGAATCAGAGGCGGGAATTCAGAGGCGGGGAAAGATATGTGGGGAAACGTAGGCCAGGAAAGTTGAGCGGAAATGGAGGCAGTGAATCAGAGGTGGGGAATCAGAGGCGGGGAATCAGAGGCGGGGAATCAGAGGCGGGGAATCAGAGGCGGGGAATCAGAAGTGGGGAATCAGAGGTGGGGAATCAGAGGCGGGGAATCAGAGGCGGGGAATCAGAGGCGGGGAATCAGAGGCAGGGAATCAGAGGCGGGCAATCAGATGCAGGGAATCAGAGGCAGGGAATCAGAGGCAGGGAATCAGAGGCAGGGAATCTGAGGGGGCGAATATGAGGTAGTGAATCAGAGGCGGGGAAACAGGCGGGTAAACAGAGGCTGGGAATCAGAGGCAGGGAATCAGCCGCGGGGAATCAGAGGCAGGGAATCAGATGAAGGGAATCTGATGCAGGGAATCTTAGGCAGGGAATCCTAGGCAGGGAATCTGTGGCAGAAAATCTGATGCGGGTTATCAGAAGGGGGAAATGAGATGTGGGAAACGAGATGCAGAGAAAGAGGCACGGAAATAGAGGCAGGGAAAGAGAGGCAGGGTATCAGAGGCGGGTAATCAGAGGCGTGGAATCAGAGGCGGGGAATCAGAGACACAGAAAGAGAGGCGTGGAATCAGAGGTGCGGAATCAGAGCCGGTGAATCTGAGCCGGGAAATCAGAAGCATAGCAACAGAGGCGGTGAAACATGGGTGCGGAATCGGACGCGGGGAATCAGAGGTGGGGACTCAGAGGCAGGGAATCAGAGGCAGGGAATCAGAGGCAGGTTATCAGAGGGTGGGAATCAGATGCGGGGAATCAGAGGCGTGGAATCAGAGGCGGAGAATGAGAGGTGGGGAATCAGAGGCGGGGAATCAGAGGCGGAGAATCATAGGCGGGCAATCAGATTCAGGAAATCAGAGGCAGGGAATCAGAGGCAGGGAATCAGAGGCAGGGAATCTGAGGCAGGGAGTCAGAGGTGGGGAATCAGAGGCGGGGAATCAGAGGCAGGGATTCAGATGAAGGGACTCTGATGCAGGGAATCTGAGGCAGGGAATCAGATGAAGGGACTCTGATGCAGGGAATCTGAGGCAGGGAATCTGAGGCAGGGAATCTGTGGCAGGGAATCTGATGAGGGTTATCAGAAGGGGGAAATGAGATTTGGGAAACGAGATGCAGAGAAAGAGGCACGGAAATAGAGGCAGGGAAAGAGAGGCAGGGAATCAGAGGCGGGGAATCAGAGGTGGGGAATCAGAGGCGGGGAATCAGAGGCGGGGAATCAGAGGGGGGAATCAGAGGCGGGGAATCAGAGGCGGGGAATCAGAGGCAGGGAATCAGAGGCGGGAAATCAGAGACGGCGAATCTGAGGCGTGGAATCAGAGGTGGGGAAAGGGATGTGGGGAAACGTAGGCCAGGAAAGATGCACGGAAAGGGAGGCGGTGAATCAGAGGCGGGGAATCAGAGGCGGGGAATCAGAGGCAGGGAATCAGAGGGGGGCAATCAGAGGCGGCGAATCAGAGGCGTGGAATCAGAGGTGGGGAAAGAGATGTGGGGAAACAGGCGGGTAAACAGAAGCGGGTAAACATAGGTGCATAAATAGAGGCGGCGAAAGAGATGGGCGAAACATAGTGGTTGGAACTTGTATGTTGAAAATGAGTTACACAGAACAGATCAAACAGAGTTGTTGAAATTGAGGGAGGGAAAGAGAGGCACGGAAAGAGTGGAGGGGAAAGAGTGCAGGCAAAAGAGAGGCGTAGAGACAGTGGTGGGGAATCAGAGGCGGGGAATCAGAGGCGGGGAATCAGAGGCAGGGAATCAGAGGCGGGGAAAGATATGTGGGGAAACGTAGGCCAGGAAAGTTGAGCGGAAAGGGAGGCAGTGAATCAGAGGTGGGGAATCAGAGGCGGGGAATCAGAGGCGGGAAATCAGAGGCGGGGAATCAGAGGCGGCGAATCAGAAGCGGGGAATCAGAGGTGGGGAATCAGAGGCGGGGTATCAGAGGTTGAGAATCAGAGATGGGCATTCAGATGCAGGGAATCAGAGGCAGGGAATCAGAGGCAGGGAATCAGAGTCACGGAATCTGAGGTAGGGAATCTGAGGTGGGGAATCAGAGGCGGGGAAACAGGCGGGTAAACAGAGGCGGGTAAACATAGGCGGGGAATCAGAGGCAGGGAATCAGAGGCGGGGAATCAGAGGAGGTGAATCAGAGGCGGGGAATCAGAGGCGGGGAATCAGATGCGGGGAATCAGAGGCGGGGAATCAGAGGTGGGGTATTAGATGAGGGGAATCAGAGGCGGGGAATCAGAGGCGGGGAATCAGAGGCGGGGAATCAGAGGCGTGGAATCAGAGGCGGGGAATCAGAGGCGGGGAATCAGAAGTGGGGAATCAGATGTGGGGAATCAGAGGCGGGGAATCAGAGGTGGGCAATCAGAGGCGGGGAATCAGATATGGGGAATCAGAGGCGGGGAATCAGAGGCGGGGAAACAGAGGCGGGGAAACAAATATAGGGAATCAGAGGTGGGGAATCAGAGGTTGTGAATCAGAGATGGGGAATCAAGGCGGGGGAATCAGAGGCGGGGAATCAGAGTTGGGGAATCAGAGGCAGGGAATCAGATATGGGGAATCAGAGGCGGGGAATCAGAGGCGGGGAAACAGAGGCGGGGAATCAGATATGGGGAATCAGAGGTGGGGAATCAGGGGAAGGGATTCAGTGTCAGGGAATCAGAGGCGGGGAATCAGAGTCCGGGAATCAGAGATGGGGATTCAGAGGCGGTGAATGAGATATGGAGAATCAGAGATGGGGAATCAGAGGCGGGGAATCAGAGGCAGGGAATCGGACGCCGGGAATCAGAGTCGGGGAATCAGAGCTGGGGAATCAGAGGCGGGGAATCAGAGTTGGGGAATCAGAGGCGGGGATTCAGATATGGGGAAATAGAGGCGGGGAATCAGATATGGGGAATCAGAGGTGTGGAATCAGAGGTTGGGAATCAGAGGAAGGGAATCAGAGTCGGGGAAACAGAGGCGGGGAATCAGATATGTGGAATCAGAGGTGGCGAATCAAAGGCGGTGAAACAGAGATGGGGAATCAGGGCAGGGAATCAGAGGCAGGGAATCAAACACGGGGAATCAGAGCTGGGGAATCAGAGGCGGGGAATCAGAGTTGGGAATCAGAGGCGGGGAATCAGAGGCGGGGAATCAGAGGCGGGGAATCAGAGGCGGGGAATCAGAGGGGGGAATCAAAAGCGGGGAATCAGAGGTGGGGAATCAGAGGCAGGGAATCAGAGGCGGGAAATCAGAGACGGCGAATCTGAGGCGTGGAATCAGAGGTGGGGAAAGAGATGTGGGGAAACAGGCGGGTAAACAGAAGCGGGTAAACATAGGTGCATAAATAGAGGCGGCGAAAGAGATGGGCGAAACATAGTGGTTGGAACTTGTATGTTGAAAATGAGTTACACAGAACAGATCAAACAGAGTTGTTGAAATTGAGGGAGGGAAAGAGAGGCACGGAAAGAGTGGAGGGGAAAGAGTGCAGGCAAAAGAGAGGCGTAGAGACAGTGGTGGGGAATCAGAGGCGGGGAATCAGAGGCGGGGAATCAGAGGCAGGGAATCAGAGGCGGGGAAAGATATGTGGGGAAACGTAGGCCAGGAAAGTTGAGCGGAAAGGGAGGCAGTGAATCAGAGGTGGGGAATCAGAGGCGGGGAATCAGAGGCGGGGAATCTGAGGCGGGGAATCAGAGGCGGGGAATCAGAAGCGGGGAAACAGAGGTGGGGAATCAGAGGCGGGGTATCAGAGGTTGAGAATCAGAGATGGGCATTCAGATGCAGGGAATCAGAGGCAGGGAATCAGAGGCGGGGAAACAGGCGGGTAAACAGAGGCGGGTAAACATAGGCGGGGAATCAGAGGCAGGGAATCAGAGGCGGGGAATCAGAGGCGGTGAATCAGAGGCGGGGAATCAGAGGTGGGGAATAAGATGCGGGGAATCAGAGGCGGGGAATCAGAGGTGGGGTATTAGATGAGGGGAATCAGAGGCGGGGAATCAGAGGCGGGGAATCAAATATAGGGAATCAGAGGTGGGGAATCAGAGGTTGTGAATCAGAGATGGGGAATCAAGGCGGGGAATCAGAAGCAGGGAATCAGACACGGGGAATCAGAGGCGGGGATTCAGAGCTGGGGAATCAGGGGCGGGGAATCAGAGTTGGGGAATCAGAGGCAGGGAATCAGATATGGGGAATCAGAGGCGGGGAATCAGAGGCGGGGAAACAGAGGCGGGGATTCAGATATGGGGAATCAGAGGTGGGGAATCAGGGGAAGGGATTCAGTGTCAGGGAATCAGAGGCGGGGAATCAGAGGCGGGGAATCAGAGGCAGGGAATCAGACACGGGGAATCAGAGGTGGGGAATCAGAGATGGGGAATCAGAGGCGGGGAATCAGAGGCAGGGAATCGGACGCCGGGAATCAGAGTCGGGGAATCAGAGCTGGGGAATCAGAGGTGGGGAATCAGAGGCGGGGAATCAGATATGGGGAATCAGAGGTGTGGAATCAGAGGTTGGGAATCAGAGGAAGGGAATCAGAGTCGGGGAAACAGAGGCGGGGAATCAGATATGTGGAATCAGAGGTGGCGAATCAAAGGCGGTGAAACAGAGATGGGGAATCAGGGCAGGGAATCAGAGGCAGGGAATCAAACACGGGGAATCAGAGCTGGGGAATCAGAGGCGGGGAATCAGAGTTGGGAATCAGAGGCGGGGAATCAGAGGCGGGGAAACAGAGGCGGGGAATCAGATATGGGGAATCAGAGGTGGGGAATCAGAGGTTGGGAATCAGAGGCAGGGAATCGGAGATGGGGAATCAGAGGCAGGAATAAGAGGCGGGGAATCAGAGGCGGGGAATCAGAGGCGGGGAATCAGAGGCCGGGAATCAGATATGGGGAAACTGAGGCGGGGAATCCGAGGCGGGGAAACAGAGGCGGGGAATCAGATATGGGGAATCAGAGGTGGGGAATCAGAGGTTGGGAATCAGAGGCAGGGAATCAGAGGCTTGGAATCAGATGCAGGGAATCAGATGCGGGGAATCAGAGGCGGGGAATCAGAGCTGGGGAATCAAAGGTGGGGAATCAGATTTGGGGAATCAGAGGTGGGGACTTAGATATTGGGAAACAGAGGCGGGGAATCAGAGGTGGGGAAACAGAGGCGGGGAATCAGATATGGGGAATCAGAGGTGGGGAATCAGAGGTAGGGAATCAGATGTGCGGAATCATAGATGGGGAATCAGAGGCAGGGAATCAGAATCAGAAGCAGGGAATCAGAGGCCGGGAATCAGAGGCCGGAATCAGATGATGGGAATCAGAGGCCTGGAATCAGAGGCGGGGAATCAGAGGCAGGGAATCAGATGCGGGGAATCAGAGGCGGGGAATCAGAGCTGGGGAATCAGAGGCGGGGTATGAGAGTTGGGGAATCAGAGGCGGGGAATCATTATGGGGAAACAGAGGTAGGGAATCAGAGGTGGGGAAACAGAGGCAGGGAATCAGATATGGGGATTCAGAGGCGGGGAATCAGAGGTGGGGAATCATAGGCAGGGAATCGGATGTGCGGAATCAGAGATGGGGAATCAGAGGCCGGGAATCAGAGGTGGTGAATCAGAGATGGGGAATCAGAGGCGGGGAATCAGAGGCAGGGTATCAGACGCGGGGAATCAGAGGTGGGCAATCAGAAGCGGGGAATCAGATATGGGGAATCAGAGGCGGGGAATCAGAGGCGGGGAAACAGATGCGGGGAATCAGATATGGGGAATCAGAGGTGGGGCATCAGAGGTTGTGAATCACAGGTGGGGAATCAGAGGCGGGGAATCAGAGGCAGGGAATCAGATGCGGGGAATCAGAGGCGGGGATTCAGAGCTGGGGAATCAGAAGCGGGGAATCAGAGTTGGGGAATCAGAGGCGGGGAATCAGATATGGGGAATCAGAGGCAGGGAATCAGAGGCGGGGAATCAGAGGCAGGGAATCCGACGCGGGGAATCTGAGGCGGGGAATCAGAGCTGGGGAATCAGAGGTGGGGAATCAGAGTTGGGGAATCAGAGGCAGGGAATTGGATGTGCGGAATCAGAGATGGGGAATCAGAGGTGGGGAATCAGAGGCGGTGAATCAGAGATGGGGAATCAGAGGCGGGGAATCAGAGGCAGGAAATCAGACACGGGGATTCAGAGGCTGGGAATCAGACGGGGGGAATCAAAGGCGGGGAATCAGAGCTGGGGAATCTGAGGCAGGGAATCAGAGTTGGGGATTCAGAGGCGGGGAATCAGATATGGGGAAACAGAGGCGGGGAATCAGAGGCGGGCAAACAGAGGCGGGGAATTAGATATGGGGAATCAGAGGTAGGGAATCAGAGGTGGTGAATCAGTGATGGGGAATCACAGGCGGGAAATCAGAGGCAGGGAATAGAACGCGGGGAATCAGAGGCAGGGAATCAGAGCTGGGAAATCAGAGGAGGGGAATCATAGTTGGGAATCAGAGGCGGGAATCAGATATGGGGAAACAGAGGCGGGGAATCAGAGGCGGGGAAACAGAGACGGGGAATCAGATATGGGGAATCGGATGCAGGGAATCAGAGGCGGGGAATCAGAGCTGGGGAATCAGAGGCGGGGAATAAGAGTTGGGGCATCAGAGGTGGTGAATTAGATATAGGGAAACAGAGGCGGGGAATCAGAGGCGGGGAAACAGAGGCGGGGAATCAGATATGGGGAATCAGAGGTGGGGAATCAGAGGCAGGGAATCAGATGTGCGGAATCAGAGATGGGGAATCAGAGGCAGGGAATCAGAAGCGGGGAATCAGAGGCCGGGAATCAGAGGCCGGGAAGCAGATGATGGGAATAAGAGGCCGGGAATCAGAGGAGGGGAATCAGAGTGCGGGAATCAGAGATGGGGATTCAGAGGCGGGGAATGAGATATGGAGAATCAGAGGCGGGGAGTCAGAGGCGGGGAAACAGAGGTGGGGAATCAGATATGGGGAATCAGAGGTGGCGAATCAAAGGCGGTGAATCAGAGATGGGGAATCAGAGGCGGGGAATCAGAGGCAGGGAATCAGATGCGGGGAATCAGAGGCGGGGAATCAGAGCTGGCGAATCAGAGGCTGGGAATCAGAGGTGGGCAATCAGAGGCGGGGAATCAGATATGGGGAATCAGAGGCGGGGAATCAGAGGCGGGGAAACAGAGGCGGGGAATCAAATATAGGGAATCAGAGGTGGGGAATCAGAGGTTGTGAATCAGAGATGGGGAATCAAAGCGGGGAATCAGAGGCAGGGAATCAGACGCGGGGAATCAGAGGCGGGGATTCAGAGCTGCGGAATCAGAGGCGGGGAATCAGAGTTGGGGAATCAGAGGCAGGGATTCAGATATGGGGAATCAGAGGCGGGGAATCAGAGGCCGGGAATCAGATATGGGGAAACAGAGGCGGGGAATCCGAGGCGGGGAAACAGAGGCGGGGAATCAGATATGGGGAATCAGAGGTGGGGAATCAGAGGTTGGGAATCAGAGGCAGGGAATCAGAGGCTTGGAATCAGATGCAGGGTATCAGATGCGGGGAATCGGAGGCGGGGAATCAGAGCTGGGGAATCAGAGGTGGGGAATCAGAGGCAGGGAATCAGATGTGCGGAATCAGAGATGGGGAATCAGAGGCAGGGTATCAGAATCAGAAGCAGGGAATCAGAGGCCGGGAATCAGAGGCCGGAATCAGATGCTGGGAATCAGAGGCCTGGAATCAGAGGCGGGGAATCAGAGGCAGGGAATCAGATGCGGGGAATCAGAGGCGGGGAATCAGAGCTGGGGAATCAGAGGCGGGGTATTAGAGTTGGGGAATCAGAGGCGGGGAATCAGATATGGGGAAACAGAGGTGGGGAATCAGAGGCGGGGAAACAGTGGCAGGGAATCAGATATGGGGAATCAGAGGTGGGGCATCAGAGGTTGTGAATCACAGATGGGGAATCAGAGGCGGGGAATCAGAGGCAGGGAATCAGACGCGGGGAATCAGAGGCGGGGATTCAGAGCTGGGGAATCAGAAGCGGGGAATCAGACTTGGGGAATCAGAGGCGGGAATCAGATATGTGGAAACAGAGGCGGGGAATCAGAGGCGGGGAAACAGAGGCGGGGAATCAGATATGGGGAATCGGATGCAGGGAATCAGAGGCGGGGAATCAGAGCTGGGGAATCAGAGGCGGGGAATCAGAGTTGGGGCATCAGAGGTGGTGAATTAGATATAGGGAAACAGAGGCGGGGAATCAGAGGCGGGGAAACAGAGGCGGGGAATCAGATATGGGGAATCAGAGGTGGGGAATCAGAGGCAGGGAATCAGATGTGCGGAATCAGAGATGGGGAATCAGAGGCGGGGAATCAGAGGCAGGAAATCAGACACGGGGATTCAGAGGCTGGGAATCAGACGGGGGGAATCAAAGGCGGGGAATCAGAGGCTGGGATTCAGAGGCGGGGAATCAGAGGCAGGGAATCAGAGGCGGGGAATCAGAGGCTGGGATTCAGAGGCGGGGAATCAGAGGCAGGGAATCAGACACGGGGAATCAGAGGTGGGGAATCAGAGATGGGGAATCAGAGGCGGGGAAACAGAGGCAGGGAATCAGACGCGGGGAATCTGAGGCGGGGAATCAGAGCTGAGGAATCAGAGGTGGGGAATCAGAGTTGGGGAATCAGAGGCAGGGAATCGGATGTGCGGAATCAGAGATGGGGAATCAGATGTGGGGAATCAGAGGAATCAGAGATGGGGAATCAGAGGCGGGGAATCAGAGGCAGGAAATCAGACACGGGTATTCTGAGGCTGGGATTCAGACGGGGGGAATCAAAGGCGGGGAATCAGAGCTGGGGAATCAGAGGCAGGGAATCAGAGTTGGGGATTCAGAGACGGGGAATCAGATATGGGGAAACAGAGGTGGGGAATCAGAGGTGGTGAATCAGTGATGGGGAATCACAGGCGGGGAATCAGAGGCAGGGAATAGAACGCAGGGAATCAGACGCAGGGAATCAGAGCTGGGGAATCAGAGGCGGGGAATCATAGTTGGGAATCAGAGGCGGGGAATCAGATATGGGGAAACAGAGGCGGGGAATCAGAGGCGGGGAAACAGAGGCGGGGAATAAGATATGGGGAATTGGATGCGGGGAATCAGAGGCGGGGAATCAGAGCTGGGGAATCAGAGGCGGGGAATCAGAGTTGGGGCATCAGAGGTGGGGAATTAGATATAGGGAAACAGAGGCGGGGAATCAGAGGCGGGGAAACAGAGGCGGGGAATAAGAAATGGGGAATCAGAGGTGGGGAATCAGAGGCAGGGAATCAGATGTGCGGAATCAGAGATGGGGAATCAGAGGCAGGGAATCAGAATCAGAAGCGGGGAATCAGAGGCCGGGAATCAGAGGCCGGGAATCAGATGCTGGGAATAAGAGGCCGGGAATCAGAGGTGGGGAATCAGAGTCCGGGAATCAGAGATGGGGATTCAGAGGCGGGGAATGAGATATGGAGAATCAGAGGCGGGGAATCAGAGGCCGGGAAACAGAGGTGGGGAATCAGATATGGGGAATCAGAGGTGGCGAATCAAAGGCGGTGTATCAGAGATGGGGAATCAGAGGCGGGGAATCAGAGGCAGGGAATCAGATGCGGGGAATCAGAGGCGGGGAATCAGAGCTGGCGAATCAGAGGCGGGGAATCAGAGGTGGGCAATCAGAGGCGGGGAATCAGATATGGGGAATCAGAGGCGGGGAATCAGAGGCGGGGAAACAGAGGCGGGGAATCAAATATAGGGAATCAGAGGTGGGGAATCAGAGGTTGTGAATCAGAGATGGGGAATCAAGGCGGGGAATCAGAAGCAGGGAATCAGACACGGGGAATCAGAGGCGGGGATTCAGAGCTGGGGAATCAGGGGCGGGGAATCAGAGTTGGGGAATCAGAGGCAGGGAATCAGATATGGGGAATCAGAGGCGGGGAATCAGAGGCGGGGAAACAGAGGCGGGGAATCAGATATGGGGAATCAGAGGTGGGGAATCAGGGGAAGGGATTCAGTGTCAGGGAATCAGAGGCGGGGAATCAGAGGCGGGGAATCAGAGGCAGGGAATCAGACACGGGGAATCAGAGGCGGGGAATCAGAGATGGGGAATCAGAGGCGGGGAATCAGAGGCAGGGAATCGGACGCCGGGAATCAGAGTCGGGGAATCAGAGCTGGGGAATCAGAGGTGGGGAATCAGAGGCGGGGAATCAGATATGGGGAATCAGAGGTGTGGAATCAGAGGTTGGGAATCAGAGGAAGGGAATCAGAGTCGGGGAAACAGAGGCGGGGAATCAGATATGTGGAATCAGAGGTGGCGAATCAAAGGCGGTGAAACAGAGATGGGGAATCAGGGCAGGGAATCAGAGGCAGGGAATCAAACACGGGGAATCAGAGCTGGGGAATCAGAGGCGGGGAATCAGAGTTGGGAATCAGAGGCGGGGAATCAGAGGCGGGGAAACAGAGGCGGGGAATCAGATATGGGGAATCAGAGGTGGGGAATCAGAGGTTGGGAATCAGAGGCAGGGAATCGGAGATGGGGAATCAGAGGCAGGAATAAGAGGCGGGGAATCAGAGGCGGGGAATCAGAGGCGGGGAATCAGAGGCCGGGAATCAGATATGGGGAAACTGAGGCGGGGAATCCGAGGCGGGGAAACAGAGGCGGGGAATCAGATATGGGGAATCAGAGGTGGGGAATCAGAGGTTGGGAATCAGAGGCAGGGAATCAGAGGCTTGGAATCAGATGCAGGGAATCAGATGCGGGGAATCAGAGGCGGGGAATCAGAGCTGGGGAATCAGAGGTGGGGAATCAGATTTGGGGATTCAGAGGTGGGGACTTAGATATTGGGAAACAGAGGCGGGGAATCAGAGGCGGGGAAACAGAGGCGGGGAATCAGATATGGGGAATCAGAGGTGGGGAATCAGAGGTAGGGAATCAGATGTGCGGAATCATAGATGGGGAATAAGAGGCAGGGAATCAGAATCAGAAGCAGGGAATCAGAGGCCGGGAATCAGAGGCCGGAATCAGATGATGGGAATCAGAGGCCTGGAATCAGAGGCGGGGAATCAGAGGCAGGGAATCAGATGCGGGGAATCAGAGGTGGGGAATCAGAGCTGGGGAATCAGAGGCGGGGTATGAGAGTTGGGGAATCAGAGGCGGGGAATCATTATGGGGAAACAGAGGTAGGGAATCAGAGGTGGGGAAACAGAGGCAGGGAATCAGATATGGGGATTCAGAGGCGGGGAATCAGAGGTGGGGAATCATAGGCAGGGAATCGGATGTGCGGAATCAGAGATGGGGAATCAGAGGCCGGGAATCAGAGGTGGTGAATCAGAGATGGGGAATCAGAGGCGGGGAATCAGAGGCAGGGTATCAGACGCGGGGAATCAGAGGTGGGCAATCAGAAGCGGGGAATCAGAAATGGGGAATCAGAGGCGGGGAATCAGAGGCGGGGAAACAGAGGCGGGGAATCAGATATGGGGAATCAGAGGTGGGGCATCAGAGGTTGTGAATCACAGGTGGGGAATCAGAGGCGGGGAATCAGAGGCAGGGAATCAGATGCGGGGAATCAGAGGCGGGGATTCAGAGCTGGGGAATCAGAAGCGGGGAATCAGAGTTGGGGAATCAGAGGCGGGGAATCAGATATGGGGAATCAGAGGCAGGGAATCAGAGGCGGGGAATCAGAGGCAGGGAATCCGACGCGGGGAATCTGAGGCGGGGAATCAGAGCTGGGGAATCAGAGGTGGGGAATCAGAGTTGGGGAATCAGAGGCAGGGAATTGGATGTGCGGAATCAGAGATGGGGAATCAGAGGTGGGGAATCAGAGGCGGTGAATCAGAGATGGTGAATCAGAGGCGGGGAATCAGAGGCAGGAAATCAGACACGGGGATTCAGAGGCTGGGAATCAGACGGGGGGAATCAAAGGTGGGGAATCAGAGCTGGGGAATCTGAGGCAGGGAATCAGAGTTGGGGATTCAGAGGCGGGGAATCAGATATGGGGAAACAGAGGCGGGGAATCAGAGGCGGGCAAACAGAGGCGGGGAATTAGATATGGGGAATCAGAGGTAGGGAATCAGAGGTGGTGAATCAGTGATGGGGAATAACAGGCGGGAAATCAGAGGCAGGGAATAGAACGCGGGGAATCAGAGGCAGGGAATCAGAGCTGGGAAATCAGAGGAGGGGAATCATAGTTGGGAATCAGAGGCGGGAATCAGATATGGGGAAACAGAGGCGGGGAATCAGAGGCGGGGAAACAGAGACGGGGAATCAGATATGGGGAATCGGATGCAGGGAATCAGAGGCGGGGAATCAGAGCTGGGGAATCAGAGGCGGGGAATCAGAGTTGGGGCATCAGAGGTGGTGAATTAGATATAGGGAAACAGAGGCGGGGAATCAGAGGCGGGGAAACAGAGGCGGGGAATCAGATATGGGGAATCAGAGGTGGGGAATCAGAGGCAGGGAATCAGATGTGCGGAATCAGAGATGGGGAATCAGAGGCAGGGAATCAGAAGCGGGGAATCAGAGGCCGGGAATCAGAGGCCGGGAAGCAGATGATGGGAATAAGAGGCCGGGAATCAGAGGAGGGGAATCAGAGTCCGGGAATCAGAGATGGGGATTCAGAGGCGGGGAATGAGATATGGAGAATCAGAGGCGGGGAATCAGAGGCGGGGAAACAGAGGTGGGGAATCAGATATGGGGAATCAGAGGTGGCGAATCAAAGGCGGTGAATCAGAGATGGGGAATCAGAGGCGGGGAATCAGAGGCAGGGAATCAGATGCGGGGAATCAGAGGCGGGGAATCAGAGCTGGCGAATCAGAGGCTGGGAATCAGAGGTGGGCAATCAGAGGCGGGGAATCAGATATGGGGAATCAGAGGCGGGGAATCAGAGGCGGGGAAACAGAGGCGGGGAATCAAATATAGGGAATCAGAGGTGGGGAATCAGAGGTTGTGAATCAGAGATGGGGAATCAAAGCGGGGAATCAGAGGCAGGGAATCAGACGCGGGGAATCAGAGGCGGGGATTCAGAGCTGGGGAATCAGAGGCGGGGAATCAGAGTTGGGGAATCAGAGGCAGGGATTCAGATATGGGGAATCAGAGGCGGGGAATCAGAGGCCGGGAATCAGATATGGGGAAACAGAGGCGGGGAATCCGAGGCGGGGAAACAGAGGCGGGGAATCAGATATGGGGAATCAGAGGTGGGGAATCAGAGGTTGGGAATCAGAGGCAGGGAATCAGAGGCTTGGAATCAGATGCAGGGTATCAGATGCGGGGAATCGGAGGCGGGGAATCAGAGCTGGGGAATCAGAGGTGGGGAATCAGAGGCAGGGAATCAGATGTGCGGAATCAGAGATGGGGAATCAGAGGCAGGGAATCAGAATCAGAAGCAGGGAATCAGAGGCCGGGAATCAGAGGCCGGAATCAGATGCTGGGAATCAGAGGCCTGGAATCAGAGGCGGGGAATCAGAGGCAGGGAATCAGATGCGGGGAATCAGAGGCGGGGAATCAGAGCTGGGGAATCAGAGGCGGGGTATTAGAGTTGGGGAATCAGAGGCGGGGAATCAGATATGGGGAAACAGAGGTGGGGAATCAGAGGCGGGGAAACAGTGGCAGGGAATCAGATATGGGGAATAAGAGGTGGGGCATCAGAGGTTGTGAATCACAGATGGGGAATCAGAGGCGGGGAATCAGAGGCAGGGAATCAGACGCGGGGAATCAGAGGCGGGGATTCAGAGCTGGGGAATCAGAAGCGGGGAATCAGACTTGGGGAATCAGAGGCGGGAATCAGATATGTGGAAACAGAGGCGGGGAATCAGAGGCGGGGAAACAGAGGCGGGGAATCAGATATGGGGAATCGGATGCAGGGAATCAGAGGCGGGGAATCAGAGCTGGGGAATCAGAGGCGGGGAATCAGAGTTGGGGCATCAGAGGTGGTGAATTAGATATAGGGAAACAGAGGCGGGGAATCAGAGGCGGGGAAACAGAGGCGGGGAATCAGATATGGGGAATCAGAGGTGGGGAATCAGAGGCAGGGAATCAGATGTGCGGAATCAGAGATGGGGAATCAGAGGCAGGGAATCAGAAGCGGGGAATCAGAGGCCGGGAATCAGAGGCCGGGAATCAGATGATGGGAATAAGAGGCCGGGAATCAGAGGAGGGGAATCAGAGTCCGGGAATCAGAGATGGGGATTCAGAGGCGGGGAATGAGATATGGAGAATCAGAGGCGGGGAATCAGAGGCGGGGAAACAGAGGTGGGGAATCAGAAATGGGGAATCAGAGGTGGCGAATCAAAGGCGGTGAATCAGAGATGGGGAATCAGAGGCGGGGAATCAGAGGCAGGGAATCAGATGCGGGGAATCAGAGGCGGGGAATCAGAGCTGGCGAATCAGAGCCTGGGAATCAGAGGTGGGCAATCAGAGGCGGGGAATCAGATATGGGGAATCAGAGGCGGGGAATCAGAGGCGGGGAAACAGAGGCGGGGAATCAAATATAGGGAATCAGAGGTGGGGAATCAGAGGTTGTGAATCAGAGATGGGGAATCAAAGCGGGGAATCAGAGGCAGGGAATCAGACGCGGGGAATCAGAGGCGGGGATTCAGAGCTGGGGAATCAGAGGCGGGGAATCAGAGTTGGGGAATCAGAGGCAGGGAATCAGATATGGGGAATCAGAGGCGGGGAATCAGAGGCCGGGAATCAGATATGGGGAAACAGAGGCGGGGAATCCGAGGCGGGGAAACAGAGGCGGGGAATCAGATATGGGGAATCAGAGGTGGGGAATCAGAGGTTGGGAATCAGAGGTAGGGAATCAGAGGCTTGGAATCAGATGCAGGGTATCAGATGCGGGGAATCAGAGGCGGGGAATCAGAGCTGGGGAATCAGAGGTGGGGAATCAGAGGCAGGGAATCAGATGTGCGGAATCAGAGATGGGGAATCAGAGGCAGGGAATCAGAATCAGAAGCAGGGAATCAGAGGCCGGGAATCAGAGGCCGGAATCAGATGCTGGGAATCAGAGGCCTGGAATCAGAGGCGGGGAATCAGAGGCAGGGAATCAGATGCGGGGAATCAGAGGCGGGGAATCAGAGCTGGGGAATCAGAGGCGGGGTATTAGAGTTGGGGAATCAGAGGCGGGGAATCAGATATGGGGAAACAGAGGTGGGGAATCAGAGGCGGGGAAACAGTGGCAGGGAATCAGATATGGGGAATCAGAGGTGGGGCATCAGAGGTTGTGAATCACAGATGGGGAATCAGAGGCGGGGAATCAGAGGCAGGGAATCAGACGCGGGGAATCAGAGGCGGGGATTCAGAGCTGGGGAATCAGAAGCGGGGAATCAGACTTGGGGAATCAGAGGCGGGAATCAGATATGTGGAAACAGAGGCGGGGAATCAGAGGCGGGGAAACAGAGGCGGGGAATCAGATATGTGGAATCGGATGCAGGGAATCAGAGGCGGGGAATCAGAGCTGGGGAATCAGAGGCGGGGAATCAGAGTTGGGGCATCAGAGGTGGTGAATTAGATATAGGGAAACAGAGGCGGGGAATCAGAGGCGGGGAAACAGAGGCGGGGAATCAGATATGGGGAATCAGAGGTGGGGAATCAGAGGCAGGGAATCAGATGTGCGGAATCAGAGATGGGGAATCAGAGGCAGGGAATCAGAAGCGGGGAATCAGAGGCCGGGAATCAGAGGCCGGGAATCAGATGATGGGAATAAGAGGCCGGGAATCAGAGGAGGGGAATCAGAGTCCGGGAATCAGAGATGGGGATTCAGAGGCGGGGAATGAGATATGGAGAATCAGAGGCGGGGAATCAGAGGCGGGGAAACAGAGGTGGGGAATCAGAAATGGGGAATCAGAGGTGGCGAAACAAAGGCGGTGAATCAGAGATGGGGAATCAGAGGCGGGGAATCAGAGGCAGGGAATCAGATGCGGGGAATCAGAGGCGGGGAATCAGAGCTGGCGAATCAGAGCCTGGGAATCAGAGGTGGGCAATCAGAGGCAGGGAATCAGATATGGGGAATCAGAGGCGGGGAATCAGAGGCGGGGAAACAGAGGCGGGGATTCAAATATAGGGAATCAGAGGTGGGGAATCAGAGGTTGTGAATCAGAGATGGGGAATCAAAGCGGGGAATCAGAGGCAGGGAATCAGACGCGGGGAATCAGAGGCGGGGATTCAGAGCTGGGGAATCAGAGGCGGGGAATCAGAGTTGGGGAATCAGAGGCAGGGAATCAGATATGGGGAATCAGAGGCGGGGAATCAGAGGCCGGGAATCAGATATGGGGAAACAGAGGCGGGGAATCCGAGGCGGGGAAACAGAGGCGGGGAATCAGATATGGGGAATCAGAGGTGGGGAATCAGAGGTTGGGAATCAGAGGCAGGGAATCAGAGGCTTGGAATCAGATGCAGGGTATCAGATGCGGGGAATCAGAGGCGGGGAATCAGAGCTGGGGAATCAGAGGTGGGGAATCAGAGGCAGGGAATCAGATGTGCGGAATCAGAGATGGGGAATCAGAGGCAGGGAATCAGAATCAGAAGCAGGGAATCAGAGGCCGGGAATCAGAGGCCGGAATCAGATGCTGGGAATCAGAGGCCTGGAATCAGAGGCGGGGAATCAGAGGCAGGGAATCAGATGCGGGGAATCAGAGGCGGGGAATCAGAGCTGGGGAATCAGAGGCGGGGTATTAGAGTTGGGGAATCAGAGGCGGGGAATCAGATATGGGGAAACAGAGGTGGGGAATCAGAGGCGGGGAAACAGAGGCAGGGAATCAGATATGGGGAATCAGAGGTGGGGCATCAGAGGTTGTGAATCACAGATGGGGAATCAGAGGCGGGGAATCAGAGGCAGGGAATCAGACGCGGGGAATCAGAGGCGGGGATTCAGAGCTGGGGAATCTGAAGCGGGGAATCAGAGTTGGGGAATCAGAGGCGGGGAATCAGATATGGGGAATCAGAGGCAGGGAATCAGAGGCGGGGAATCAGAGGCAGGGAATCAGACGCGGGGAATCTGAGGCGGGGAATCAGAGCTGGGGAATCAGAGGTGGGGAATCAGAGTTGGGGAATCAGTAGCAGGGAATTGGATGTGCGGAATCAGAGAGGGGGAATCAGAGGTTGGGTATCAGAGGCGGTGAATCAGAGATGGGGAATCAGAGGCGGGGAATCAGAGGCAGGAAATCAGACACGGGGATTCAGAGGCTGGGAATCAGACGGGGGGAATCAAAGGCGGGGAATCAGAGCTGGGGAATCTGAGGCAGGGAATCAGAGTTGGGGATTCAGAGGCGGGGAATCAGATATGGGGAAACAGAGGCGGGGAATCAGAGGCGGGCAAACAGAGGCGGGGAATTAGATATGGGGAATCAGAGGCGGGGAATCAAATGCAGGGAATCGGATGCCGGGAATCAGAGTCGGGGAATCAGAGCTGGGGAATCAGAGGCGGGGAATCAGAGTTGGGGAATCAGAGGCGGGGAATCAGATATGGGGAAATAGAGGCGGGGAATCAGATATGGGGAATCAGAGGTGTGGAATCAGAGGTTGGGAATCAGAGGCAGGAAATCAGAGTCGGGGAAACAGAGGCGGGGAATCAGATATGGGGAATCAGAGGTGGCGAATCAAAGGCGGTGAAACAGAGATGGGGAATCAGGGCAGGGAATCAGAGGCAGGGAATCAAACGCGGGGAATCAGAGCTGGGGAATCAGAGGCGGGTTATCAGAGTTGGGAATCAGAGGCGGGGAATCAGAGGCGGGGAAACAGAGGCGGGGAATCAGATATGGGGAATCAGAGGTGGGGAATCCGAGGTTGGGAATCAGAGGCAGAGAATCAGAGGCGGAAAATCAGAGGCGGGGAATCAGAGGAAGGGAATCAGATGTGCGGAATCGGAGATGGGGAATCAGAGGCAGGGAATCAGAGGCGGGGAATCAGAGGCGGGGAATCAGAGGCCGGGAATCAGATATGGGTAAACAGAGGCGGGGAATCCGAGGCGGGGAAACAGAGGCGGGGAATCAGATATGGGGAATCAGAGGTGGGGAATCAGAGGTTGGGAATCAGAGGCAGGGAATCAGAGGCTTGGAATCAGATGCAGGGAATCAGATGCGGGGAATCAGAGGCAGGGAATCAGAGCTGGGGAATCAGAGGTGGGGAATCAGATTTGGGGAATCAGAGGCGGGGACTTAGATATTGGGAAACAGAGGCGGGGAATCAGAGGCGGGGAAACCCAGGCGGGGAATCAGATATGGGGAATCAGAGGTGGGGAATCAGAGGCAAGGAATCAGATGTGCGGAATCAGAGATGGGGAATCAGAGGCAGGGAATCAGAATCAGAAGCAGGGAATCAGAGGCCGGGAATCAGAGGCCGGAATCAGATGCTGGGAATCAGAGGCCTGGAATCAGAGGCGGGGAATCAGAGGCAGGGAATCAGATGCGGGGAATCGGAGGCGGGGAATCAGAGCTGGGGAATCAGAGGCGGGGATTCAGAGTTGGGGAATCAGAGGCGGGGAATCAGAGATGGGGAATCAGAGGTGGGGAATCAGAGGCGGGGAATCAGAGATGGGGAATCAGAGGCAGGGAATCAGAGGCAGGAAATCAGACACGGGGATTCAGAGGCTGGGAATCAGACGGGGGGAATCAAAGGCGGGGAATCAGAGCTGGGGAATCTGAGGCAGGGAATCAGAGTTGGGGATTCAGAGGCGGGGAATCAGATATGGGGAAACAGAGGCGGGGAATCAGAGGCGGGCAAACAGAGGCGGGGAATTAGATATGGGGAATCAGAGGTAGGGAATCAGAGGTGGTGAATCAGTGATGGGGAATCACAGGCGGGGAATCAGATATGGGGAAACAGAGGCGGGGAATCAGAGGCGGGCAAACAGAGGCGGGGAATTAGATATGGGGAATCAGAGGTAGGGAATCAGAGGTGGTGAATCAGTGATGGGGAATCACAGGCGGGGAATCAGAGGCAGGGAATAGAACGCGGGGAATCAGAGGCAGGGAATCAGAGCTGGGAAATCAGAGGAGGGGAATCATAGTTGGGAATCAGAGGCGGGAATCAGATATGGGGAATCGGATGCAGGGAATCAGAGGCGGGGAATCAGAGCTGGGGAATCAGAGGCGGGGAATCAGAGTTGGGGCATCAGAGGTGGTGAATTAGATATAGGGAAACAGAGGCGGGGAATCAGAGGCGGGGAAACAGAGGCGGGGAATCAGATATGGGGAATCAGAGGTGGGGAATCAGAGGCAGGGAATCAGATGTGCGGAATCAGAGATGGGGAATCAGAGGCAGGGAATCAGAAGCGGGGAATCAGAGGCCGGGAATCAGAGGCCGGGAATCAGATGATGGGAATAAGAGGCCGGGAATCAGAGGAGGGGAATCTGAGTCCGGGAATCAGAGATGGGGATTCAGAGGCGGGGAATGAGATATGGAGATTCAGAGGCGGGGAATCAGAGGCGGGGAAACAGAGGTGGGGAATCAGATATGGGGAATCAGAGGTGGGGAATCAAAGGCGGTGAATCAGAGATGGGGAATCAGAGGCGGGGAATCAGAGGCAGGGAATCAGATGCGGGGAATCAGAGGCAGGGAATCAGAGCTGGCGAATCAGAGGCTGGGAATCAGAGGTGGGCAATCAGAGGCGGGGAATCAGATATGGGGAATCAGAGGCGGGGAATCAGAGGCGGGGAAACAGAGGCGGGGAATCAAATATAGGGAATCAGAGGTGGGGAATCAGAGGTTGTGAATCAGAGATGGGGAATCAAAGCGGGGAATCAGAGGCAGGGAATCAGACGCGGGGAATCAGAGGCGGGGATTCAGAGCTGGGGAATCAGAGGCGGGGAATCAGAGTTGGGGAATCAGAGGCAGGGAATCAGATATGGGGAATCAGAGGCGGGGAATCAGAGGCCGGGAATCAGATATGGGGAAACAGAGGCGGGGAATCCGAGGCGGGGAAACAGAGGCGGGGAATCAGATATGGGGAATCAGAGGTGGGGAATCAGAGGTTGGGAATCAGAGGCAGGGAATCAGAGGCTTGGAATCAGATGCAGGGTATCAGATGCGGGGAATCAGAGGCGGGGAATCAGAGCTGGGGAATCAGAGGTGGGGAATCAGAGGCAGGGAATCAGATGTGCGGAATCAGAGATGGGGAATCAGAGGCAGGGAATCAGAATCAGAAGCAGGGAATCAGAGGCCGGGAATCAGAGGCCGGAATCAGATGCTGGGAATCAGAGGCCTGGAATCAGAGGCGGGGAATCAGAGGCAGGGAATCAGATGCGGGGAATCAGAGGCGGGGAATCAGAGCTGGGGAATCAGAGGCGGGGTATTAGAGTTGGGGAATCAGAGGCGGGGAATCAGATATGGGGAAACAGAGGTGGGGAATCAGAGGCGGGGAAACAGAGGCAGGGAATCAGATATGGGGAATCAGAGGTGGGGCATCAGAGGTTGTGAATCACAGATGGGGAATCAGAGGCGGGGAATCAGAGGCAGGGAATCAGACGCGGGGAATCAGAGGCGGGGATTCAGAGCTGGGGAATCAGAAGCGGGGAATCAGAGTTGGGGAATCAGAGGCGGGAATCAGATATGTGGAAACAGAGGCGGGGAATCAGAGGCGGGGAAACAGAGGCGGGGAATCAGATATGGGGAATCGGATGCAGGGAATCAGAGGCGGGGAATCAGAGCTGGGGAATCAGAGGCGGGGAATCAGAGTTGGGGCATCAGAGGTGGTGAATTAGATATAGGGAAACAGAGGCGGGGAATCAGAGGCGGGGAAACAGAGGCGGGGAATCAGATATGGGGAATCAGAGGTGGGGAATCAGAGGCAGGGAATCAGATGTGCGGAATCAGAGATGGGGAATCAGAGGCAGGGAATCAGAAGCGGGGAATCAGAGGCCGGGAATCAGAGGCCGGGAATCAGATGATGGGAATAAGAGGCCGGGAATCAGAGGAGGGGAATCAGAGTCCGGGAATCAGAGATGGGGATTCAGAGGCGGGGAATGAGATATGGAGAATCAGAGGCGGGGAATCAGAGGCGGGGAAACAGAGGTGGGGAATCAGATATGGGGAATCAGAGGTGGCGAATCAAAGGCGGTGAATCAGAGATGGGGAATCAGAGGCGGGGAATCAGAGGCGGGGAAACAGAGGCGGGGAATCAGATATGGGGAATCAGAGGTGGGGAATCAGAGGTAGGGAATCAGATGTGCGGAATCATAGATGGGGAATCAGAGGCAGGGAATCAGAATCAGAAGCAGGGAATCAGAGGCCGGGAATCAGAGGCCGGAATCAGATGATGGGTATCAGAGGCCTGGAATCAGAGGCGGGGAATCAGAGGCAGGGAATCAGATGCGGGGAATCAGAGGCGGGGAATCAGATCTGGGGAATCAGAGGCGGGGTATGAGAGTTGGGGAATCAGAGGCGGGGAATCATTATGGGGAAACAGAGGTAGGGAATCAGAGGTGGGGAAACAGAGGCAGGGAATCAGATATGGGGATTCAGAGGCGGGGAATCAGAGGTGGGGAATCATAGGCAGGGAATCGGATGTGCGGAATCAGAGATGGGGAATCAGAGGCCGGGAATCAGAGGTGGTGAATCAGAGATGGGGAATCAGAGGCGGGGAATCAGAGGCAGGGTATCAGACGCGGGGAATCAGAGGTGGGCAATCAGAAGCGGGGAATCAGATATGGGGAATCAGAGGCGGGGAATCAGAGGCGGGGAAACAGAGGCGGGGAATCAGATATGGGGAATCAGAGGTGGGGCATCAGAGGTTGTGAATCACAGGTGGGGAATCAGAGGCGGGGAATCAGAGGCAGGGAATCAGATGCGGGGAATCAGAGGCGGGGATTCAGAGCTGGGGAATCAGAAGCGGGGAATCAGAGTTGGGGAATCAGAGGCGGGGAATCAGATATGGGGAATCAGAGGCAGGGAATCAGAGGCGGGGAATCAGAGGCAGGGAATCCGACGCGGGGAATCTGAGGCGGGGAATCAGAGCTGGGGAATCAGAGGTGGGGAATCAGAGTTGGGGAATCAGAGGCAGGGAATTGGATGTGCGGAATCAGAGATGGGGAATCAGAGGTGGGGAATCAGAGGCGGTGAATCAGAGATGGGGAATCAGAGGCGGGGAATCAGAGGCAGGAAATCAGACACGGGGATTCAGAGGCTGGGAATCAGACGGGGGGAATCAAAGGCGGGGAATCAGAGCTGGGGAATCTGAGGCAGGGAATCAGAGTTGGGGATTCAGAGGCGGGGAATCAGATATGGGGAAACAGAGGCGGGGAATCAGAGGCGGGCAAACAGAGGCGGGGAATTAGATATGGGGAATCAGAGGTAGGGAATCAGAGGTGGTGAATCAGTGATGGGGAATCACAGGCGGGAAATCAGAGGCAGGGAATAGAACGCGGGGAATCAGAGGCAGGGAATCAGAGCTGGGAAATCAGAGGAGGGGAATCATAGTTGGGAATCAGAGGCGGGAATCAGATATGGGGAAACAGAGGCGGGGAATCAGAGGCGGGGAAACAGAGACGGGGAATCAGATATGGGGAATCGGATGCAGGGTATCAGAGGCGGGGAATCAGAGCTGGGGAATCAGAGGCGGGGAATCAGAGTTGGGGCATCAGAGGTGGTGAATTAGATATAGGGAAACAGAGGCGGGGAATCAGAGGCGGGGAAACAGAGGCGGGGAATCAGATATGGGGAATCAGAGGTGGGGAATCAGAGGCAGGGAATCAGATGTGCGGAATCAGAGATGGGGAATCAGAGGCAGGGAATCAGAATCAGAAGCAGGGAATCAGAGGCCGGGAATCAGAGGCGGGGAATCAGATATGGGGAAACAGAGGTGGGGAATCAGAGGCGGGGAAACAGTGGCAGGGAATCAGATATGGGGAATCAGAGGTGGGGCATCAGAGGTTGTGAATCACAGATGGGGAATCAGAGGAGGGGAATCAGAGGCAGGGAATCAGACGCGGGGAATCAGAGGCGGGGATTCAGAGCTGGGGAATCAGAAGCGGGGAATCAGACTTGGGGAATCAGAGGCGGGAATCAGATATGTGGAAACAGAGGCGGGGAATCAGAGGCGGGGAAACAGAGGCGGGGAATCAGATATGGGGAATCGGATGCAGGGAATCAGAGGCGGGGAATCAGAGCTGGGGAATCAGAGGCGGGGAATCAGAGTTGGGGCATCAGAGGTGGTGAATTAGATATAGGGAAACAGAGGCGGGGAATCAGAGGCGGGGAAACAGAGGCGGGGAATCAGATATGGGGAATCAGAGGTGGGGAATCAGAGGCAGGGAATCAGATGTGCGGAATCAGAGATGGGGAATCAGAGGCAGGGAATCAGAAGCGGGGAATCAGAGGCCGGGAATCAGAGGCCGGGAATCAGATGATGGGAATAAGAGGCCGGGAATCAGAGGAGGGGAATCAGAGTCCGGGAATCAGAGATGGGGATTCAGAGGCGGGGAATGAGATATGGAGAATCAGAGGCGGGGAATCAGAGGCGGGGAAACAGAGGTGGGGAATCAGAAATGGGGAATCAGAGGTGGCGAATCAAAGGCGGTGAATCAGAGATGGGGAATCAGAGGCGGGGAATCAGAGGCAGGGAATCAGATGCGGGGAATCAGAGGCGGGGAATCAGAGCTGGCGAATCAGAGCCTGGGAATCAGAGGTGGGCAATCAGAGGCGGGGAATCAGATATGGGGAATCAGAGGCGGGGAATTAGAGGCGGGGAAACAGAGGCGGGGAATCAAATATAGGGAATCAGAGGTGGGGAATCAGAGGTTGTGAATCAGAGATGGGGAATCAAAGCGGGGAATCAGAGGCAGGGAATCAGACGCGGGGAATCAGAGGCGGGGATTCAGAGCTGGGGAATCAGAGGCGGGGAATCAGAGTTGGGGAATCAGAGGCAGGGAATCAGATATGGGGAATCAGAGGCGGGGAATCAGAGGCCGGGAATCAGATATGGGGAAACAGAGGCGGGGAATCCGAGGCGGGGAAACAGAGGCGGGGAATCAGATATGGGGAATCAGAGGTGGGGAATCAGAGGTTGGGAATCAGAGGCAGGGAATCAGAGGCTTGGAATCAGATGCAGGGTATCAGATGCGGGGAATCAGAGGCGGGGAATCAGAGCTGGGGAATCAGAGGTGGGGAATCAGAGGCAGGGAATCAGATGTGCGGAATCAGAGATGGGGAATCAGAGGCAGGGAATCAGAATCAGAAGCAGGGAATCAGAGGCCGGGAATCAGAGGCCGGAATCAGATGCTGGGTATCAGAGGCCTGGAATCAGAGGCGGGGAATCAGAGGCAGGGAATCAGATGCGGGGAATCAGAGGCGGGGAATCAGAGCTGGGGAATCAGAGGCGGGGTATTAGAGTTGGGGAATCAGAGGCGGGGAATCAGATATGGGGAAACAGAGGTGGGGAATCAGAGGCGGGGAAACAGAGGCAGGGAATCAGATATGGGGAATCAGAGGTGGGGCATCAGAAGTTGTGAATCACAGATGGGGAATCAGAGGCGGGGAATCAGAGGCAGGGAATCAGACGCGGGGAATCAGAGGCGGGGATTCAGAGCTGGGGAATCTGAAGCGGGGAATCAGAGTTGGGGAATCAGAGGCGGGGAATCAGATATGGGGAATCAGAGGCAGGGAATCAGAGGCGGGGAATCAGAGGCAGGGAATCAGACGCGGGGAATCTGAGGCGGGGAATCAGAGCTGGGGAATCAGAGGTGGGGAATCAGAGTTGGGGAATCAGTAGCAGGGAATTGGATGTGCGGAATCAGAGAGGGGGAATCAGAGGTTGGGTATCAGAGGCGGTGAATCAGAGATGGGGAATCAGAGGCGGGGAATCAGAGGCAGGAAATCAGACACGGGGATTCAGAGGCTGGGAATCAGACGGGGGGAATCAAAGGCGGGGAATCAGAGCTGGGGAATCTGAGGCAGGGAATCAGAGTTGGGGATTCAGAGGCGGGGAATCCGATATGGGGAAACAGAGGCGGGGAATCAGAGGCGGGCAAACAGAGGCGGGGAATTAGATATGGGGAATCAGAGGCGGGGAATCAAATGCAGGGAATCGGATGCCGGGAATCAGAGTCGGGGAATCAGAGCTGGGGAATCAGAGGCGGGGAATCAGAGTTGGGGAATCAGAGGCGGGGAATCAGATATGGGGAAATAGAGGCGGGGAATCAGATATGGGGAATCAGAGGTGTGGAATCAGAGGTTGGGAATCAGAGGCAGGGAATCAGAGTCGGGGAAACAGAGGCGGGGAATCAGATATGGGGAATCAGAGGTGGCGAATCAAAGGCGGTGAAACAGAGATGGGGAATCAGGGCAGGGAATCAGAGGCAGGGAATCAAACGCGGGGAATCAGAGCTGGGGAATCAGAGGCGGGTTATCAGAGTTGGGAATCAGAGGCGGGGAATCAGAGGCGGGGAAACAGAGGCGGAGAATCAGATATGGGGAATCAGAGGTGGGGAATCCGAGGTTGGGAATCAGAGGCAGAGAATCAGAGGCGGAAAATCAGAGGCGGGGAATCAGAGGAAGGGAATCAGATGTGCGGAATCGGAGATGGGGAATCAGAGGCAGGGAATCAGAGGCGGGGAATCAGAGGCGGGGAATCAGAGGCCGGGAATCAGATATGGGTAAACAGAGGCGGGGAATCCGAGGCGGGGAAACAGAGGCGGGGAATCAGATATGGGGAATCAGAGGTGGGGAATCAGAGGTTGGGAATCAGAGGCAGGGAATCAGAGGCTTGGAATCAGATGCAGGGAATCAGATGCGGGGAATCAGAGGCGGGGAATCAGAGCTGGGGAATCAGAGGTGGGGAATCAGATTTGGGGAATCAGAGGCGGGGACTTAGATATTGGGAAACAGAGGCGGGGAATCAGAGGCGGGGAAACCCAGGCGGGGAATCAGATATGGGGAATCAGAGGTGGGGAATCAGAGGCAAGGAATCAGATGTGCGGAATCAGAGATGGGGAATCAGAGGCAGGGAATCAGAATCAGAAGCAGGGAATCAGAGGCCGGGAATCAGAGGCCGGAATCAGATGCTGGGAATCAGAGGCCTGGAATCAGAGGCGGGGAATCAGAGGCAGGGAATCAGATGCGGGGAATCGGAGGCGGGGAATCAGAGCTGGGGAATCAGAGGCGGGGATTCAGAGTTGGGGAATCAGAGGCGGGGAATCAGAGATGGGGAATCAGAGGTGGGGAATCAGAGGCGGGGAATCAGAGATGGGGAATCAGAGGCAGGGAATCAGAGGCAGGAAATCAGACACGGGGATTCAGAGGCTGGGAATCAGACGGGGGGAATCAAAGGCGGGGAATCAGAGCTGGGGAATCTGAGGCAGGGAATCAGAGTTGGGGATTCAGAGGCGGGGAATCAGATATGGGGAAACAGAGGCGGGGAATCAGAGGCGGGCAAACAGAGGCGGGGAATTAGATATGGGGAATCAGAGGTAGGGAATCAGAGGTGCTGAATCAGTGATGGGGAATCACAGGCGGGGAATCAGAGGCAGGGAATAGAACGCGGGGAATCAGAGGCAGGGAATCAGAGCTGGGAAATCAGAGGAGGGGAATCATAGTTGGGAATCAGAGGCGGGAATCAGATATGGGGAATCGGATGCAGGGAATCAGAGGCGGGGAATCAGAGCTGGGGAATCAGAGGCGGGGAATCAGAGTTGGGGCATCAGAGGTGGTGAATTAGATATAGGGAAACAGAGGCGGGGAATCAGAGGCGGGGAAACAGAGGCGGGGAATCAGATATGGGGAATCAGAGGTGGGGAATCAGAGGCAGGGAATCAGATGTGCGGAATCAGAGATGGGGAATCAGAGGCAGGGAATCAGAAGCGGGGAATCAGAGGCCGGGAATCAGAGGCCGGGAATCAGATGATGGGAATAAGAGGCCGGGAATCAGAGGAGGGGAATCAGAGTCCGGGAATCAGAGATGGGGATTCAGAGGCGGGGAATGAGATATGGAGAATCAGAGGCCGGGAATCAGAGGCGGGGAAACAGAGGTGGGGAATCAGATATGGGGAATCAGAGGTGGGGAATCAAAGGCGGTGAATCAGAGATGGGGAATCAGAGGCGGGGAATCAGAGGCAGGGAATCAGATGCGGGGAATCAGAGGCAGGGAATCAGAGCTGGCGAATCAGAGGCTGGGAATCAGAGGTGGGCAATCAGAGGCGGGGAATCAGATATGGGGAATCAGAGGCGGGGAATCAGAGGCGGGGAAACAGAGGCGGGGAATCAAATATAGGGAATCAGAGGTGGGGAATCAGAGGTTGTGAATCAGAGATGGGGAATCAAAGCGGGGAATCAGAGGCAGGGAATCAGACGCGGGGAATCAGAGGCGGGGATTCAGAGCTGGGGAATCAGAGGCGGGGAATCAGAGTTGGGGAATCAGAGGCAGGGAATCAGATATGGGGAATCAGAGGCGGGGAATCAGAGGCCGGGATTCAGATATGGGGAAACAGAGGCGGGGAATCCGAGGCGGGGAAACAGAGGCGGGGAATCAGATATGGGGAATCAGAGGTGGGGAATCAGAGGTTGGGAATCAGAGGCAGGGAATCAGAGGCTTGGAATCAGATGCAGGGTATCAGATGCGGGGAATCAGAGGCGGGGAATCAGAGCTGGGGAATCAGAGGTGGGGAATCAGAGGCAGGGAATCAGATGTGCGGAATCAGAGATGGGGAATCAGAGGCAGGGAATCAGAATCAGAAGCAGGGAATCAGAGGCCGGGAATCAGAGGCCGGAATCAGATGCTGGGAATCAGATGCCTGGAATCAGAGGCGGGGAATCAGAGGCAGGGAATCAGATGCGGGGAATCAGAGGCGGGGAATCAGAGCTGGGGAATCAGAGGCGGGGTATTAGAGTTGGGGAATCAGAGGCGGGGAATCAGATATGGGGAAACAGAGGTGGGGAATCAGAGGCGGGGAAACAGAGGCAGGGAATCAGATATGGGGAATCAGAGGTGGGGCATCAGAGGTTGTGAATCACAGATGGGGAATCAGAGGCGGGGAATCAGAGGCAGGGAATCAGACGCGGGGAATCAGAGGCGGGGATTCAGAGCTGGGGAATCAGAAGCGGGGAATCAGAGTTGGGGAATCAGAGGCGGGAATCAGATATGTGGAAACAGAGGCGGGGAATCAGAGGCGGGGAAACAGAGGCGGGGAATCAGATATGGGGAATCGGATGCAGGGAATCAGAGGCGGGGAATCAGAGCTGGGGAATCAGAGGCGGGGAATCAGAGTTGGGGCATCAGAGGTGGTGAATTAGATATAGGGAAACAGAGGCGGGGAATCAGAGGCGGGGAAACAGAGGCGGGGAATCAGATATGGGGAATCAGAGGTGGGGAATCAGAGGCAGGGAATCAGATGTGCGGAATCAGAGATGGGGAATCAGAGGCAGGGAATCAGAAGCGGGGAATCAGAGGCCGGGAATCAGAGGCGGGAATCAGATGATGGGAATAAGAGGCCGGGAATCAGAGGAGGGGAATCAGAGTCCGGGAATCAGAGATGGGGATTCAGAGGCGGGGAATGAGATATGGAGAATCAGAGGCGGGGAATCAGAGGCGGGGAAACAGAGGTGGGGAATCAGATATGGGGAATCAGAGGTGGCGAATCAAAGGCGGTGAATCAGAGATGGGGAATCAGAGGCGGGGAATCAGAGGCAGGGAATCAGATGCGGGGAATCAGAGGCGGGGAATCAGAGCTGGCGAATCAGAGGCTGGGAATCAGAGGTGGGCAATCAGAGGCGGGGAATCAGATATGGGGAATCAGAGGCGGGGAATCAGAGGCGGGGAAACAGAGGCGGGGAATCAAATATAGGGAATCAGAGGTGGGGAATCAGAGGTTGTGAATCAGAGATGGGGAATCAAAGCTTGGAATCAGAGGCAGGGAATCAGACGCGGGGAATCAGAGGCGGGGATTCAGAGCTGGGGAATCAGAGGCGGGGAATCAGAGTTGGGGAATCAGAGGCAGGGAATCAGATATGGGGAATCAGAGACGGGGAATCAGAGGCCGGGAATCAGATATGGGGAAACAGAGGCGGGGAATCCGAGGCGGGGAAACAGAGGCGGGGAATCAGATATGGGGAATCAGAGGTGGGGAATCAGAGGTTGGGAATCAGAGGCAGGGAATCAGAGGCTTGGAATCAGATGCAGGGTATCAGATGCGGGGAATCAGAGGCGGGGAATCAGAGCTGGGGAATCAGAGGTGGGGAATCAGAGGCAGGGAATCAGATGTGCGGAATCAGAGATGGGGAATCAGAGGCAGGGAATCAGAATCAGAAGCAGGGAATCAGAGGCCGGGAATCAGAGGCCGGAATCAGATGCTGGGAATCAGAGGCCTGGAATCAGAGGTGGGGAATCAGAGGCAGGGAATCAGATGCGGGGAATCAGAGGCGGGGAATCAGAGGCGGGGAATCAGATATGGTGAATCAGAGGTGGCGAATCAAAGGCGGTGAAACAGAGATGGGGAATCAGAGGCGGGGAATCAGAGGCAGGGAATCAGAGCTGGGGAAACAGAGGCGGGGAATCAGATATGGGGAATCAGAGGTGGGGAATCAGGGGCAGGGAATCAGTGGCAGGGAATCAGAGGCCGGGAATAAAAGGCGGGGAATCAGAGCTGGGGAATCAGAGGCGGGGAATCAGAGTTGGGGAATCAGAGGAGGGGAATCAGATATGGGTAAACAGAGGCCGGGAATCAGAGGCAGGGAATCAGAGGCGGGGAATCAGATATGGGGAATCAGAGGTGGGGAATTAGAGGTTGCGAATCAGAGGCGGGGAATCAGAGGCGGGGAATCAGAGGCAGGGAATCGGATGTGCGGAATCAGAGATGGGGAATCAGAGGTGGGGAATCATAGCTGGCGAATTAGAGGAGGGGAATCAGAGTTGGGGAATCAGAGTCGGGGAATCAGATATGGGGAAACAGAGTCGGGGAATCAGAGGCGGGGAAACAGAGGCGGGTAATCAGATATGGGGAATCAGAGGTGGGGAATCAGAGGCAGGGAATCAGATGTGCGGAATCAGAGATGGGGAATCAGAGGCAGGGAATCAGAATCAGAAGCAGGGAATCAGAGGCTGGGAATCAGAGGCCGGAATCAGATGCTGGGAATCAGAGGCCTGGAATCAGAGGCTGGGAATCAGAGGCAGGGAATCAGATGCGGGGAATCAGAGGCGGGGAATCAGAGCTGGGGAATCAGAGGCAGGGTATTAGAGTTGGTGAATCAGAGGCGGGGAATCAGATATGGGGAAACAGAGGTGGGGAATCAGAGGCGTGGAAACAGAGGCAGGGAATCAGATATGGGGAATCAGAGGCGGGGAATCAGAGGTGGGGAATCATAGGCAGGGAATCGGATGTGCGGAATCAGAGATGGGGAATCAGAGGCCGGGAATCAGAGGTGGTGAATCAGATATGGGGAATCAGAGGCGGGGAATCAGAGGCAGGGAATCAGAAGCGGGGAATCAGAGGTGGGCAATCAGAGGCGGGGAATCAGATATGTGGAATCAGAGGCGGGGAATCAGAGGCGGGGAAACAGAGGCGGGGAATCAGATATGGGGAATCAGAGGTGGGGCATCAGAAGTTGTGAATCACAGATGGGGAATTAGAGGCGGGGAATCAGAGGCAGGCAATCAGACGCGGGGAATCAGAGGCGGGGATTCAGAGCTGGGGAATCAGAAGCGGGGAATCAGAGTTGGGGAATCAGAGGCGGGGAATCAGATATGGGGAATCAGAGGCAGGGAATCAGAGGCGGGGAATCAGAGGCAGGGAATCAGACGCGGGGAATCTGAGGCGGGGAATCAGAGCTGGGGAATCAGAGGTGGGGAATCAGAGTTGGGGAATCAGAGGCAGGGAATTGGATGTGCGGAATCAGAGATGGGGAATCAGAGGTGGGGAATCAGAGGCGGTGAATCAGAGATGGGGAATCAGAGGCAGGGAATCAGAGGCAGGAAATCAGACACGGGGAATCAGAGGCTGGGAATCAGACGGGGGGAATCAAAGGCGGGGAATCAGAGCTGGGGAATATGAGGCAGGGAATCAGAGTTGGGGAATCAGAGGCGGGGAATCAGATATGGGGAATCAGAGGCAGGGAATCAGAGGCGGGGAATCAGATATGGGGAAACAGAGGCGGGGAATCAGAGGCGGGAAAACAGAGGCGGGGAATTAGATATGGGGAATCAGAGGTGGGGAATCAGAGGTGGTGAATCAGAGATGGGGAATCAGAGGAGGGGAATCAGAGGCAGGGAATCGGACGCCGGGAATCAGAGGCGGGGTATCAGAGCTGGGGAATCAGAGGCGGGGAATCAGAGTTGGGGAATCAGAGGCGGAGAATCAGATATGGGGAAATAGAGGCGGGGAATCAGATATGGGGAATCAGAGGTGTGGAATCAGAGGTTGGGAATCAGAGGCAGGGAATCAGAGGCGGGGAAACAGAGGCGGGGAATCAGATATGGGGAATAAGAGGTGGCGAATCAAAGGCGGTGAAACAGAGATGGGGAATCAGGGCAGGGAATCAGAGGCAGGGAATCAGAGCTGGGGAAACAGAGGCGGGGAATCAGATATGGGGAATCAGAGGTGGGGAATCAGGGGCGGGGAATCAGTGGCAGGGAATCAGATATGGGGAAACAGAGGCGGGGAATCAGATATGGGGAATCAGAGGTGGGGCATCAGAAGTTGTGAATCACAGATGGGGAATTAGAGGCGGGGAATCAGAGGCAGGGAATCAGACGCGGGGAATCAGATATGGGGAATCAGAGGCAGGGAATCAGAGGCGGGGAATCAGAGGCAGGGAATCAGACGCGGGGAATCTGAGGTGGGGAATCAGAGCTGGGGAATCAGAGGTGGGGAATCAGAGTTGGGGAATCAGAGGCAGGGAATTGGATGTGCGGAATCAGAGATGGGGAATCAGAGGTGGGGAATCAGAGGTGGGGCATCAGAAGTTGTGAATCACAGATGGGGAATTAGAGGCGGGGAATCAGAGGCAGGGAATCAGAGGCGGGGAATCAGATATGGGGAATCAGAGGCAGGGAATCAGAGGCGGGGAATCAGAGGCAGGGAATCAGACGCGGGGAATCTGAGGTGGGGAATCAGAGCTGGGGAATCAGAGGTGGGGAATCAGAGTTGGGGAATCAGAGGCAGGGAATTGGATGTGCGGAATCAGAGATGGGGAATCAGAGGTGGGGAATCAGAGGCGGTGAATCAAAGATGGGGAATCAGAGGCAGGGAATCAGAGGCAGGAAATCAGACACGGGGAATCAGAGGCTGGGAATCAGACGGGGGGAATCAAAGGAGGGGAATCAGAGCTGGGGAATATGAGGCAGGGAATCAGAGTTGGGGAATCAGAGGCGGGGAATCAGATATGGGGAATCAGAGGCAGGGAATCAGAGGCGGGGAATCAGATATGGGGAAACAGAGGCGGGGAATCAGAGGCGGGAAAACAGAGGCAGGGAATTAGATATGGGGAATCAGAGGTGGGGAATCAGAGGTGGTGAATCAGAGATGGGGAATCAGAGGAGGGGAATCAGAGGCAGGGAATCGGACGCCGGGAATCAGAGGCGGGGAATCAGAGCTGGGGAATCAGAGGCGGGGAATCAGAGTTGGGGAATCAGAGGCGGAGAATCAGATATGGGGAAATAGAGGCGGGGAATCAGATATGGGGAATCAGAGGTGTGGAATCAGAGGTTGGGAATCAGAGGCAGGGAATCAGAGGCGGGGAAACAGAGGCGGGGAATCAGATATGGGGAATAAGAGGTGGCGAATCAAAGGCGGTGAAACAGAGATGGGGAATCAGGGCAGGGAATCAGAGGCAGGGAATCAGAGCTGGGGAAACAGAGGCGGGGAATCAGATATGGGGAATCAGAGGTGGGGAATCAGGGGCGGGGAATCAGTGGCAGGGAATCAGAGCTGGTGAATCAGAGGTGGGGAATCAGAGCTGGGGAAACAGAGGCGGGGAATCAGATATGGGGAATCAGAGGGGGGGAATCAGGGGCGGGGAATCAGTGGCAGGGAATCAGAGGCCGCGAAAAAAAGGCGGGGAATCAGAGCTGGGGAATGAGAGGCGGGGAATCAGAGTTGGGGAATCAGAGGAGGGGAATCAGATATGGGGAAACAGAGGCCGGGAATCAGAGGCAGGGAAACAGAGGCGGGGAATCAGATATGGGGAATCAGAGGTGGGGAATTAGAGGTTGCGAATCAGAGGCGGGGAATCAGAGGCGGGGAATCAGAGGCAGGGAATCGGATGTGCGGAATCAGAGATGGGGAATCAGAGGTGGGGATTCAGAGGTGGTGAATCAGAGAAGGGGAATCAGAGGCTGGGAATCAGAGGCAGGGAATCAGACGCAGGAAATCAGAGGCGGGGATCATAGCTGGCGAATTAGAGGAGGGGAATCAGAGTTGGGGAATCAGAGGCGGGGAATCAGATATGGGGAAACAGAGGCGGGGAATCAGAGGCGGGGAAACAGAGGCGGGGAATCAGATATGGGGAATCAGAGGTGGGGAATCAGAGGCAGGGAATCAGATGTGCGGAATCAGAGATGGGGAATAAGAGGCAGGGAATCAGAATCAGAAGCAGGGAATCAGAGGCTGGGAATCAGAGGCCGGAATCAGATGCTGGGATCAGAGGCCTGGAATCAGAGGCGGGGAATCAGAGGCAGGGAATCAGATGCGGGAAATCAGAGGCCTGGAATCAGAGGCGGGGAATCAGAGGCAGGGAATCAGATGCGGGGAATCAGAGGCGGGGAATCAGAGCTGGGGAATCAGAGGCAGGGTATTAGAGTTGGGGAATCAGAGGCGGGGAATCAGATATGGGGAAACAGAGGTGGGGAATCAGAGGCGGGGAAACAGAGGCAGGGAATCAGATATGGGGAATCAGAGGCGGGGAATCAGAGGTGGGGAATCATAGGCAGGGAATCGGATGTGCGGAATCAGAGATGGGGAATCAGAGGCCGGGAATCAGAGGTGGTGAATCAGATATGGGGAATCAGAGGCGGGGAATCAGAGGCAGGGAATCAGACACTGGGAATCAGAGGTGGGCAATCAGAGGCGGGGAATCATATATGGGGAATCAGAGGCGGGGAATCAGAGGCGGGGAAACAGAGGCGGGGAATCAGATATGGGGAATCAGAGGTGGGGCATCAGAGGTTGTGAATCACAGATGGGGAATTAGAGGCGGGGAATCAGAGGCAGGGAATCAGACGCGGGGAATCAGAGGCGGGGATTCAGAGCTGGGGAATCAGAAGCGGGGAATCAGAGTTGGGAATCAGAGGCGGGGAATCAGATATGGGGAATCAGAGGCAGGGAATCAGAGGCGGGGAATCAGAGGCAGGGAATCAGACGCGGGGAATCTGAGGCGGGGAATCAGAGCTGGGGAATCAGAGGTGGGGAATCAGAGTTGGGGAATCAGAGGCAGGGAATTGGATGTGCGGAATCAGAGATGGGGAATCAGAGGTGGGGAATCAGAGGCGGTGAATCAGAGATGGGGAATCAGAGGCGGGGAATCAGAGGCAGGAAATCAGACACGGGGATTCAGAGGCTGGGAATCAGACGGGGGGAATCAAAGGCGGGGAATCAGAGCTGGGGAATCTGAGGCAGGGAATCAGAGTTGGGGATTCAGAGGCGGGGAATCAGATATGGGGAAACAGAGGCGGGGAATCAGAGGCGGGAAAACAGAGGAGGGGAATTAGATATGGGGAATCAGAGGTGGGGAATCAGAGGTGGTTAATCAGTGATGGGGAAACAGAGGCGGGGAATCAGATATGGGGAATCAGAGGTGGGGAATCAGGGGCGGGGAATCAGTGGCAGGGAATCAGAGCTGGGGAATCAGAGGTGGGGAATCAGAGCTGGGGAAACAGAGGCGGGGAATCAGATATGGGGAATCAGAGGTGGGGAATCCGGGGCGGGGAATCAGTGGCAGGGAATCAGAGGCCGGGAATAAAAGGCGGGGAATCAGAGCTGGGGAATCAGAGGCGGGGAATCAGAGTTGGGGAATCAGAGGAGGGGAATCAGATATGGGGAAACAGAGGCCGGAATCAGAGGCAGGGAAACAGAGGCGGGGAATCAGATATGGGGAATCAGATGCTGGGAATAAGAGGCCGGGAATCAGAGGTGGGGAATCAGAGTCTGGGAATCAGAGATGGGGATTCAGAGGCGGGGAATGAGATATGGAGAATCAGAGGCGGGGAATCAGGGGCGGGGAAACAGAGGTGGGGAATCAGATATGGGGAATCAGAGGTGGCGAATCAAAGGCGGTGAATCAGAGATGGGGAATCAGAGGCGGGGAATCAGAGGCAGGGAATCAGAGCTGGGGAAACAGAGGCGGGGAATCAGATATGGGGAATCAGAGGTGGGGAATCAGGGGCAGGGAATCAGTGGCAGGGAATCAGAGGCCGGGAATAAAAGGCGGGGAATCAGAGCTGGGGAATCAGAGGCGGGGAATCAGAGTTGGGGAATCAGAGGAGGGGAATCAGATATGGGGAAACAGAGGCCGGGAATCAGAGGCAGGGAAACAGAGGCGGGGAATCAGATATGGGGAATCAGAGGTGGGGAATTAGAGGTTGCGAATCAGAGGCGGGGAATCAGAGGCGGGGAATCAGAGGCAGGGAATCGGATGTGCGGAATCAGAGATGGGGAATCAGAGGTGGGGATTCAGAGGTGGTGAATCAGAGAAGGGGAATCAGAGGCTGGGAATCAGAGGCAGGGAATCAGACGCAGGGAATCAGAGGCGGGGAATCATAGCTGGCGAATTAGAGGAGGGGAATCAGAGTTGGGGAATCAGAGTCGGGGAATCAGATATGGGGAAACAGAGGCGGGGAATCAGAGGCGGGGAAACAGAGGCGGGTAATCAGATATGGGGAATCAGAGGTGGGGAATCAGAGGCAGGGAATCAGATGTGCGGAATCAGAGATGGGGAATCAGAGGCAGGGAATCAGAATCAGAAGCAGGGAATCAGAGGCCGGGAATCAGAGGCCGGAATCATATGCTGGGAATCAGAGGCCTGGAATCAGAGGCGGGGAATCAGAGGCAGGGAATCAGATGCGGGGAATCAGAGGCGGGGAATCAGAGCTGGGGAATCAGAGGCAGGGTATTAGAGTTGGGGAATCAGAGGCGGGGAATCAGATATGGGGAAACAGAGGTGGGGAATCAGAGGCGGGGAAACAGAGGCAGGGAATCAGATATGGGGAATCAGAGGCGGGGAATCAGAGGTGGGGAATCATAGGCAGGGAATCGGATGTGCGGAATCAGAGATGGGGAATCAGAGGCCGGGAATGAGAGGTGGTGAATCAGATATGGGGAATCAGAGGCGGGGAATCAGAGGCAGGGAATCAGACGCGGGGAATCAGAGGTGGGCAATCAGAGGCGGGGAATCAGATATGGGGAATCAGAGGCGGGGAATCAGAGTTGGGGAATCAGAGGAGGGGAATCAGATATGGGGAAACAGAGGCCGGGAATCAGAGGCAGGGAAACAGAGGCGGGGAATCAGATATGGGGAATCAGAGGTGGGGAATTAGAGGTTGCGAATCAGAGGCGGGGAATCAGAGGCGGGGAATCAGAGGCAGGGAATCGGATGTGCGGAATCAGAGATGGGGAATCAGAGGTGGGGATTCAGAGGTGGTGAATCAGAGAAGGGGAATCAGAGGCTGGGAATCAGAGGCAGGGAATCAGACGCAGGAAATCAGAGGCGGGGATCATAGCTGGCGAATTAGAGGAGGGGAATCAGAGTTGGGGAATCAGAGGCGGGGAATCAGATATGGGGAAACAGAGGCGGGGAATCAGAGGCGGGGAAACAGAGGCGGGGAATCAGATATGGGGAATCAGAGGTGGGGAATCAGAGGCAGGGAATCAGATGTGCGGAATCAGAGATGGGGAATAAGAGGCAGGGAATCAGAATCAGAAGCAGGGAATCAGAGGCTGGGAATCAGAGGCCGGAATCAGATGCTGGGATCAGAGGCCTGGAATCAGAGGCGGGGAATCAGAGGCAGGGAATCAGACGCGGGGAATCTGAGGTGGGGAATCAGAGCTGGGGAATCAGAGGTGGGGAATCAGAGTTGGGGAATCAGAGGCAGGGAATTGGATGTGCGGAATCAGAGATGGGGAATCAGAGGTGGGGAATCAGAGGCGGTGAATCAGAGATGGGGAATCAGAGGCAGGGAATCAGAGGCAGGAAATCAGACACGGGGAATCAGAGGCTGGGAATCAGACGGGGGGAATCAAAGGCGGGGAATCAGAGCTGGGGAATATGAGGCAGGGAATCAGAGTTGGGGAATCAGAGGCGGGGAATCAGATATGGGGAATCAGAGGCAGGGAATCAGAGGCGGGGAATCAGATATGGGGAAACAGAGGCGGGGAATCAGAGGCGGGAAAACAGAGGCAGGGAATTAGATATGGGGAATCAGAGGTGGGGAATCAGAGGTGGTGAATCAGAGATGGGGAATCAGAGGAGGGGAATCAGAGGCAGGGAATCGGACGCCGGGAATCAGAGGCGGGGAATCAGAGCTGCGGAATCAGAGGCGGGGAATCAGAGTTGGGGAATCAGAGGCGGAGAATCAGATATGGGGAAATAGAGGCGGGGAATCAGATATGGGGAATCAGAGGTGTGGAATCAGAGGTTGGGAATCAGAGGCAGGGAATCAGAGGCGGGGAAACAGAGGCGGGGAATCAGATATGGGGAATAAGAGGTGGCGAATCAAAGGCGGTGAAACAGAGATGGGGAATCAGGGCAGGGAATCAGAGGCAGGGAATCAGAGCTGGGGAAACAGAGGCGGGGAATCAGATATGGGGAATCAGAGGTGGGGAATCAGGGGCGGGGAATCAGTGGCAGGGAATCAGAGCTGGTGAATCAGAGGTGGGGAATCAGAGCTGGGGAAACAGAGGCGGGGAATCAGATATGGGGAATCAGAGGGGGGGAATCAGGGGCGGGGAATCAGTGGCAGGGAATCAGAGGCCGCGAAAAAAAGGCGGGGAATCAGAGCTGGGGAATGAGAGGCGGGGAATCAGAGTTGGGGAATCAGAGGAGGGGAATCAGATATGGGGAAACAGAGGCCGGGAATCAGAGGCAGGGAAACAGAGGCGGGGAATCAGATATGGGGAATCAGAGGTGGGGAATTAGAGGTTGCGAATCAGAGGCGGGGAATCAGAGGCGGGGAATCAGAGGCAGGGAATCGGATGTGCGGAATCAGAGATGGGGAATCAGAGGTGGGGATTCAGAGGTGGTGAATCAGAGAAGGGGAATCAGAGGCTGGGAATCAGAGGCAGGGAATCAGACGCAGGAAATCAGAGGCGGGGATCATAGCTGGCGAATTAGAGGAGGGGAATCAGAGTTGGGGAATCAGAGGCGGGGAATCAGATATGGGGAAACAGAGGCGGGGAATCAGAGGCGGGGAAACAGAGGCGGGGAATCAGATATGGGGAATCAGAGGTGGGGAATCAGAGGCAGGGAATCAGATGTGCGGAATCAGAGATGGGGAATAAGAGGCAGGGAATCAGAATCAGAAGCAGGGAATCAGAGGCTGGGAATCAGAGGCCGGAATCAGATGCTGGGATCAGAGGCCTGGAATCAGAGGCGGGGAATCAGAGGCAGGGAATCAGATGCGGGAAATCAGAGGCCTGGAATCAGAGGCGGGGAATCAGAGGCAGGGAATCAGATGCGGGGAATCAGAGGCGGGGAATCAGAGCTGGGGAATCAGAGGCAGGGTATTAGAGTTGGGGAATCAGAGGCGGGGAATCAGATATGGGGAAACAGAGGTGGGGAATCAGAGGCGGGGAAACAGAGGCAGGGAATCAGATATGGGGAATCAGAGGCGGGGAATCAGAGGTGGGGAATCATAGGCAGGGAATCGGATGTGCGGAATCAGAGATGGGGAATCAGAGGCCGGGAATCAGAGGTGGTGAATCAGATATGGGGAATCAGAGGCGGGGAATCAGAGGCAGGGAATCAGACACTGGGAATCAGAGGTGGGCAATCAGAGGCGGGGAATCATATATGGGGAATCAGAGGCGGGGAATCAGAGGCGGGGAAACAGAGGCGGGGAATCAGATATGGGGAATCAGAGGTGGGGCATCAGAGGTTGTGAATCACAGATGGGGAATTAGAGGCGGGGAATCAGAGGCAGGGAATCAGACGCGGGGAATCAGAGGCGGGGATTCAGAGCTGGGGAATCAGAAGCGGGGAATCAGAGTTGGGAATCAGAGGCGGGGAATCAGATATGGGGAATCAGAGGCAGGGAATCAGAGGCGGGGAATCAGAGGCAGGGAATCAGACGCGGGGAATCTGAGGCGGGGAATCAGAGCTGGGGAATCAGAGGTGGGGAATCAGAGTTGGGGAATCAGAGGCAGGGAATTGGATGTGCGGAATCAGAGATGGGGAATCAGAGGTGGGGAATCAGAGGCGGTGAATCAGAGATGGGGAATCAGAGGCGGGGAATCAGAGGCAGGAAATCAGACACGGGGATTCAGAGGCTGGGAATCAGACGGGGGGAATCAAAGGCGGGGAATCAGAGCTGGGGAATCTGAGGCAGGGAATCAGAGTTGGGGATTCAGAGGCGGGGAATCAGATATGGGGAAACAGAGGCGGGGAATCAGAGGCGGGAAAACAGAGGAGGGGAATTAGATATGGGGAATCAGAGGTGGGGAATCAGAGGTGGTTAATCAGTGATGGGGAAACAGAGGCGGGGAATCAGATATGGGGAATCAGAGGTGGGGAATCAGGGGCGGGGAATCAGTGGCAGGGAATCAGAGCTGGGGAATCAGAGGTGGGGAATCAGAGCTGGGGAAACAGAGGCGGGGAATCAGATATGGGGAATCAGAGGTGGGGAATCCGGGGCGGGGAATCAGTGGCAGGGAATCAGAGGCCGGGAATAAAAGGCGGGGAATCAGAGCTGGGGAATCAGAGGCGGGGAATCAGAGTTGGGGAATCAGAGGAGGGGAATCAGATATGGGGAAACAGAGGCCGGAATCAGAGGCAGGGAAACAGAGGCGGGGAATCAGATATGGGGAATCAGATGCTGGGAATAAGAGGCCGGGAATCAGAGGTGGGGAATCAGAGTCTGGGAATCAGAGATGGGGATTCAGAGGCGGGGAATGAGATATGGAGAATCAGAGGCGGGGAATCAGGGGCGGGGAAACAGAGGTGGGGAATCAGATATGGGGAATCAGAGGTGGCGAATCAAAGGCGGTGAATCAGAGATGGGGAATCAGAGGCGGGGAATCAGAGGCAGGGAATCAGAGCTGGGGAAACAGAGGCGGGGAATCAGATATGGGGAATCAGAGGTGGGGAATCAGGGGCAGGGAATCAGTGGCAGGGAATCAGAGGCCGGGAATAAAAGGCGGGGAATCAGAGCTGGGGAATCAGAGGCGGGGAATCAGAGTTGGGGAATCAGAGGAGGGGAATCAGATATGGGGAAACAGAGGCCGGGAATCAGAGGCAGGGAAACAGAGGCGGGGAATCAGATATGGGGAATCAGAGGTGGGGAATTAGAGGTTGCGAATCAGAGGCGGGGAATCAGAGGCGGGGAATCAGAGGCAGGGAATCGGATGTGCGGAATCAGAGATGGGGAATCAGAGGTGGGGATTCAGAGGTGGTGAATCAGAGAAGGGGAATCAGAGGCTGGGAATCAGAGGCAGGGAATCAGACGCAGGGAATCAGAGGCGGGGAATCATAGCTGGCGAATTAGAGGAGGGGAATCAGAGTTGGGGAATCAGAGTCGGGGAATCAGATATGGGGAAACAGAGGCGGGGAATCAGAGGCGGGGAAACAGAGGCGGGTAATCAGATATGGGGAATCAGAGGTGGGGAATCAGAGGCAGGGAATCAGATGTGCGGAATCAGAGATGGGGAATCAGAGGCAGGGAATCAGAATCAGAAGCAGGGAATCAGAGGCCGGGAATCAGAGGCCGGAATCATATGCTGGGAATCAGAGGCCTGGAATCAGAGGCGGGGAATCAGAGGCAGGGAATCAGATGCGGGGAATCAGAGGCGGGGAATCAGAGCTGGGGAATCAGAGGCAGGGTATTAGAGTTGGGGAATCAGAGGCGGGGAATCAGATATGGGGAAACAGAGGTGGGGAATCAGAGGCGGGGAAACAGAGGCAGGGAATCAGATATGGGGAATCAGAGGCGGGGAATCAGAGGTGGGGAATCATAGGCAGGGAATCGGATGTGCGGAATCAGAGATGGGGAATCAGAGGCCGGGAATGAGAGGTGGTGAATCAGATATGGGGAATCAGAGGCGGGGAATCAGAGGCAGGGAATCAGACGCGGGGAATCAGAGGTGGGCAATCAGAGGCGGGGAATCAGATATGGGGAATCAGAGGCGGGGAATCAGAGGCGGGGAAACAGAGGCGGGGAATCAGATATGGGGAATCAGAGGTGGGGCATCAGAAGTTGTGAATCACAGATGGGGAATTAGAGGCGGGGAATCAGAGGCAGGGAATCAGACGCGGGGAATCAGAGGCGGGGATTCAGAGCTGGGGAATCAGAAGCGGGGAATCAGAGTTGGGGAATCAGAGGCGGGGAATCAGATATGGGGAATCAGAGGCAGGGAATCAGAGGCGGGGAATCAGAGGCAGGGAATCAGACGCGGGGAATCTGAGGCGGGGAATCAGAGCTGGGGAATCAGAGGTGGGGAATCAGAGTTGGGGAATCAGAGGCAGGGAATTGGATGTGCGGAATCAGAGATGGGGAATCAGAGGTGGGGAATCAGAGGCGGTGAATCAGAGATGGGAAATCAGAGGCGGGGAATCAGAGGCAGGAAATCAGACACGGGGAATCAGAGGCTGGGAATCAGACGGGGGGAATCAAAGGCGGGGAATCAGAGCTGGGGAATATGAGGCAGGGTATCAGAGTTGGGGAATCAGAGGCGGGGAATCAGATATGGGGAATCAGAGGCAGGGAATCAGAGGCGGGGAATCAGATATGGGGAAACAGAGGCGGGGAATCAGAGGCGGGAAAACAGAGGCGGGGAATTAGATATGGGGAATCAGAGGTGGGGAATCAGAGGTGGTGAATCAGAGATGGGGAATCAGAGGAGGGGAATCAGAGGCAGGGAATCGGACGCCGGGAATCAGAGGCGGGGAATCAGAGCTGGGGAATCAGAGGCGGGGAATCAGAGTTGGGGAATCAGAGGCGGAGAATCAGATATGGGGAAATAGAGGCGGGGAATCAGATATGGGGAATCAGAGGTGTGGAATCAGAGATTGGGAATCAGAGGCAGGGAATCAGAGGCAGGGAATCGGATGTGCGGAATCAGAGATGGGGAATCAGAGGTGGGGATTCAGAGGTGGTGAATCAGAGAAGGGGAATCAGAGGCTGGGAATCAGAGGCAGGGAATCAGACGCAGGAAATCAGAGGCGGGGATCATAGCTGGCGAATTAGAGGAGGGGAATCAGAGTTGGGGAATCAGAGGCGGGGAATCAGATATGGGGAAACAGAGGCGGGGAATCAGAGGCGGGGAAACAGAGGCGGAGAATCAGATATGGGGAATCAGAGGTGGGGAATCAGAGGCAGGGAATCAGATGTGCGGAATCAGAGATGGGGAATAAGAGGCAGGGAATCAGAATCAGAAGCAGGGAATCAGAGGCTGGGAATCAGAGGCCGGAATCAGATGCTGGGATCAGAGGCCTGGAATCAGAGGCGGGGAATCAGAGGCAGGGAATCAGATGCGGGAAATCAGAGGCCTGGAATCAGAGGCGGGGAATCAGAGGCAGTCAATCAGATGCGGGGAATCAGAGGCGGGGAATCAGAGCTGGGGAATCAGAGGCAGGGTATTAGAGTTGGGGAATCAGAGGCGGGGAATCAGATATGGAGAAACAGAGGTGGGGAATCAGAGGCGGGGAAACAGAGGCAGGGAATCAGATATGGGGAATCAGAGGCGGGGAATCAGAGGTGGGGAATCATAGGCAGGGAATCGGATGTGCGGAATCAGAGATGGGGAATCAGAGGCCGGGAATCAGAGGTGGTGAATCAGATATGGGGAATCAGAGGCGGGGAATCAGAGGCAGGGAATCAGACACGGGGAATCAGAGGTGGGCAATCAGCGGCGGGGAATCAGATATGGGGAATCAGAGGCGGGGAATCAGAGGCAGGGAAACAGAGGCGGGGAATCAGATATGGGGAATCAGAGGTGGGGCATCAGAGGTTGTGAATCACAGATGGGGAATCAGAGGCGGGGAATCAGAGGCAGGGAATCAGACGCGGGGAATCAGAGGTGGGCAATCAGAGGCGGGGAATCAGATATGTGGAATCAGAGGCGGGGAATCAGAGGCGGGGAAACAGAGGCGGGGAATCAGATATGGGGAATCAGAGGTGGGGCATCAGAAGTTGTGAATCACAGATGGGGAATTAGAGGCGGGGAATCAGAGGCAGGGAATCAGACGCGGGGAATCAGAGGCGGGGATTCAGAGCTGGGGAATCAGAAGCGGGGAATCAGAGTTGGGGAATCAGAGGCGGGGAATCAGATATGGGGAATCAGAGGCAGGGAATCAGAGGCGGGGAATCAGAGGCAGGGAATCAGACGCGGGGAATCTGAGGCGGGGAATCAGAGCTGGGGAATCAGAGGTGGGGAATCAGAGTTGGGGAATCAGAGGCAGGGAATTGGATGTGCGGAATCAGAGATGGGGAATCAGAGGTGGGGAATCAGAGGCGGTGAATCAGAGATGGGGAATCAGAGGCAGGGAATCAGAGGCAGGAAATCAGACACGGGGAATCAGAGGCTGGGAATCAGACGGGGGGAATCAAAGGTGGGGAATCAGAGCTGGGGAATATGAGGCAGGGAATCAGAGTTGGGGAATCAGAGGCGGGGAATCAGATATGGGGAATCAGAGGCAGGGAATCAGAGGCGGGGAATCAGATATGGGGAAACAGAGGCGGGGAATCAGAGGCGGGAAAACAGAGGCGGGGAATTAGATATGGGGAATCAGAGTTGGGGAATCAGAGGTGGTGAATCAGAGATGGGGAATCAGAGGAGGGGAATCAGAGGCAGGGAATCGGACGCCGGGAATCAGAGGCGGGGAATCAGAGCTGGGGAATCAGAGGCGGGGAATCAGAGTTGGGGAATCAGAGGCGGAGAATCAGATATGGGGAAATAGAGGCGGGGAATCAGATATGGGGAATCAGAGGTGTGGAATCAGAGGTTGGGAATCAGAGGCAGGGAATCAGAGGCGGGGAAACAGAGGCGGGGAATCAGATATGGGAATAAGAGGTGGCGAATCAAAGGCGGTGAAACAGAGATGGGGAATCAGGGCAGGGAATCAGAGGCAGGGAATCAGAAGTGGGGAAACAGAGGCGGGGAATCAGATATGGGGTATCAGAGGTGGGGAATCAGGGGCGGGGAATCAGTGGCAGGGAATCAGAGCTGGGGAATCAGAGGTGGGGAATCAGAGCTGGGGAAACAGAGGCGGGGAATCAGATATGGGGAATCAGAGGTGGGGAATCAGGGGCGGGGAATCAGTGGCAGGGAATCAGAGGCCGCGAATAAAAGGCGGGGAATCAGAGCTGGGGAATGAGAGGCGGGGAATCAGAGTTGGGGAATCAGAGGAGGGGAATCAGATATGGGGAAACAGAGGCCGGGAATCAGAGGCAGGGAATCGGATGTGCGGAATCAGAGATGGGGAATCAGAGGTGGGGATTCAGAGGTGGTGAATCAGAGAAGGGGAATCAGAGGCTGGGAATCAGAGGCAGGGAATCAGACGCAGGAAATCAGAGGCGGGGATCATAGCTGGCGAATTAGAGGAGGGGAATCAGAGTTGGGGAATCAGAGGCGGGGAATCAGATATGGGGAAACAGAGGCGGGGAATCAGAGGCGGGGAAACAGAGGCGGGGAATCAGATATGGGGAATCAGAGGTGGGGAATCAGAGGCAGGGAATCAGATGTGCGGAATCAGAGATGGGGAATAAGAGGCAGGGAATCAGAATCAGAAGCAGGGAATCAGAGGCTGGGAATCAGAGGCCGGAATCAGATGCTGGGATCAGAGGCCTGGAATCAGAGGCGGGGAATCAGAGGCAGGGAATCAGATGCGGGAAATCAGAGGCCTGGAATCAGAGGCGGGGAATCAGAGTCAGGGAATCAGATGCGGGGAATCAGAGGCGGGGAATCAGAGCTGGGGAATCAGAGGCAGGGTATTAGAGTTGGGGAATCAGAGGCGGGGAATCAGATATGGGGAAACAGAGGTGGGGAATCAGAGGCGGGGAAACAGAGGCAGGGAATCAGATATGGGGAATCAGAGGCGGGGAATCAGAGGTGGGGAATCATAGGCAGGGAATCGGATGTGCGGAATCAGAGATGGGAATCAGAGGCCGGGAATCAGAGGTGGTGAATCAGATATGGGGAATCAGAGGCGGGGAATCAGAGGCAGGGAATCAGACACTGGGAATCAGAGGTGGGCAATCAGAGGCGGGGAATCATATATGGGGAATCAGAGGCGGGGAATCAGAGGCGGGGAAACAGAGGCGGGGAATCAGATATGGGGAATCAGAGGTGGGGCATCAGAGGTTGTGAATCACAGATGGGGAATTAGAGGCGGGGAATCAGAGGCAGGGAATCAGACGCGGGGAATCAGAGGCGGGGATTCAGAGCTGGGGAATCAGAAGCGGGGAATCAGAGTTGGGGAATCAGAGGCGGGGAATCAGATATGGGGAATCAGAGGCAGGGAATCAGAGGCGGGGAATCAGAGGAAGGGAATCAGACGCGGGGAATCTGAGGCGGGGAATCAGAGCTGGGGAATCAGAGGTGGGGAATCAGAGTTGGGGAATCAGAGGCAGGGAATTGGATGTGCGGAATCAGAGATGGGGAATCAGAGGTGGGGAATCAGAGGCGGTGAATCAGAGATGGGGAATCAGAGGCTGGGAATCAGAGGCAGGAAATCAGACACGGGGATTCAGAGGCTGGGAATCAGATGGGGGGAATCAAAGGCGGGGAATCAGAGCTGGGGAATCTGAGGCAGGGAATCAGAGTTGGGGATTCAGAGGCGGGGAATCAGATATGGGGAATCAGAGGTGGGGAATCAGAAGTGGTTAATCAGTGATGGGGAAACAGAGGCGGGGAATCAGATATGGGGAATCAGAGGTGGGGAATCAGGGGCGGGGAATCAGTGGCAGGGAATCAGAGCTGGGGAATCAGAGGTGGGGAATCAGAGCTGGGGAACCAGAGTCGGGGAATCAGATATGGGGAATCAGAGGTGGGGAATCCGGGGCGGGGAATCAGTGGCAGGGAATCAGAGGCCGGGAATAAAAGGCGGGGAATCAGAGCTGGGGAATCAGAGGCGGGGAATCAGAGTTGGGGAATCAGAGGAGGGGAATCAGATATGGGGAAACAGAGGCCGGAATCAGAGGCAGGGAAACAGAGGCGGGGAATGAGATATGGGGAATCAGATGCTGGGAATAAGAGGCCGGGAATCAGAGGTGGGGAATCAGAGTCTGGGAATCAGAGATGGGGATTCAGAGGCGGGGAATGAGATATGGAGAATCAGAGGCGGGGAATCAGGGGCGGGGAAACAGAGGTGGGGAATCAGATATGGGGAATCAGAGGTGGCGAATCAAAGGCGGTGAATCAGAGATGGGGAATCAGAGGCGGGGAATCAGAGGCGGGGAAACAGAGGCGGGGAATCAGATATGGGGAATCAGAGGTGGGGAATCAGAGGTTGTGAATCAGAGATGGGGAGTCAAGGCGGGGAATCAGAGGGAGGGAATCAGACGCGGGGAATCAGAGGCGGGGATTCAGAGCTGGGGAATCAGAGGCGGGGAATCAGAGTTGGGGAATCAGAGGCAGGGAATCAGATATGGGGAATCAGAGGCGGGGAATCAGAGGCGGGGAAACAGAGGCGGGGAATCAGATATGGGGAATCAGAGGTGGGGAATCAGGGGCAGGGAATCAGTGGCAGGGAATCAGAGGCGGGGAATCTGAGGCGGGGAATCAGAGGCTGGGAATCAGACACGGGGAATCAGAGGCGGGGAATCAGAGATGGGGAATCAGAGGCGGGGAATCAGAGGCATGGAATCAGATGCCGGGAATCAGAGGCGGGGAATCAGAGCTGGTGAATCAGAGGCGGGGAATCAGATATGGGGAATCAGAGGTGTGGAATAGGAGGTTGGGAATCAGAGGCAGGGAATCAGAGGCGGGTAAACAGAGGCGGGGAATCAGATATGGGGAATCAGAGGTGGTGAATCAAAGGCGGTGAAACAGAGATGGGGAATCAGAGGCGGGGAATCAGAGGCAGGGAATCAGAGCTGGGGAAACAGAGGCGGGGAATCAGATATGGGGAATCAGAGGTGGGGAATCAGGGGCAGGGAATCAGTGGCAGGGAATCAGAGGCCGGGAATAAAAGGCGGGGAATCAGTGCTGGGGAATCAGAGGCGGGGAATCAGAGTTGGGGAATCAGAGGAGGGGAATCAGATATGGGGAAACAGAGGCCGGGAATCAGAGGCAGGGAAACAGAGGCGGGGAATCAGATATGGGGAATCAGAGGTGGGGAATTAGAGGTTGCGAATCAGAGGCGGGGAATCAGAGGCGGGGAATCAGAGGCAGGGAATCGGATGTGCGGAATCAGAGATGGGGAATCAAAGGTGGGGATTCAGAGGTGGTGAATCAGAGAAGGGGAATCAGAGGCTGGGAATCAGAGGCAGGGAATCAGACGCAGGGAATCAGAGGCGGGGAATCATAGCTGGCGAATTAGAGGAGGGGAATCAGAGTTGGGGAATCAGAGTCGGGGAATCAGATATGGGGAAACAGAGGCGGGGAATCAGAGGCGGGGAAACAGAGGCGGGTAATCAGATATGGGGAATCAGAGGTGGGGAATCAGAGGCAGGGAATCAGATGTGCGGAATCAGAGATGGGGAATCAGAGGCAGGGAATCAGAATCAGAAGCAGGGAATCAGAGGCCGGGAATCAGAGGCCGGAATCATATGCTGGGAATCAGAGGCCTGGAATCAGAGGCGGGGAATCAGAGGCAGGGAATCAGATGCGGGGAATCAGAGGCGGGGAATCAGAGCTGGGGAATCAGAGGCAGGGTATTAGAGTTGGGGAATCAGAGGCGGGGAATCAGATATGGGGAAACAGAGGTGGGGAATCAGATATGGGGAAACAGAGGCAGGGAATCAGATATGGGGAATCAGAGGCGGGGAATCAGAGGTGGGGAATCATAGGCAGGGAATCGGATGTGCGGAATCAGAGATGGGGAATCAGAGGCCGGGAATGAGAGGTGGTGAATCAGATATGGGGAATCAGAGGCGGGGAATCAGAGGCAGGGAATCAGAGGCGGGGAATCAGAGTTGGGGCATCAGAGGTGGTGAATTAGATATAGGGAAACAGAGGCGGGGAATCAGAGGCGGGGAAACAGAGGCGGGGAATCAGATATGGGGAATCAGAGGTGGGGAATCAGAGGCAGGGAATCAGATGTGCGGAATCAGAGATGGGGAATCAGAGGCAGGGAATCAGAAGCGGGGAATCAGAGGCCGGGAATCAGAGGCCGGGAATCAGATGATGGGAATAAGAGGCCGGGAATCAGAGGAGGGGAATCAGAGTCCGGGAATCAGAGATGGGGATTCAGAGGCGGGGAATGAGATATGGAGAATCAGAGGCGGGGAATCAGAGGCGGGGAAACAGAGGTGGGGAATCAGATATGGGGAATCAGAGGTGGGGAATCAAAGGCGGTGAATCAGAGATGGGGAATCAGAGGCGGGGAATCAGAGGCAGGGAATCAGATGCGGGGAATCAGAGGCAGGGAATCAGAGCTGGCGAATCAGAGGCTGGGAATCAGAGGTGGGCAATCAGAGGCGGGGAATCAGATATGGGGAATCAGAGGCGGGGAATCAGAGGCGGGGAAACAGAGGCGGGGAATCAAATATAGGGAATCAGAGGTGGGGAATCAGAGGTTGTGAATCAGAGATGGGGAATCAAAGCGGGGAATCAGAGGCAGGGAATCAGACGCGGGGAATCAGAGGCGGGGATTCAGAGCTGGGGAATCAGAGGCGGGGAATCAGAGTTGGGGAATCAGAGGCAGGGAATCAGATATGGGGAATCAGAGGCGGGGAATCAGAGGCCGGGATTCAGATATGGGGAAACAGAGGCGGGGAATCCGAGGCGGGGAAACAGAGGCGGGGAATCAGATATGGGGAATCAGAGCTGGGGAATCAGAGGTTGGGAATCAGAGGCAGGGAATCAGAGGCTTGGAATCAGATGCAGGGTATCAGATGCGGGGAATCAGAGGCGGGGAATCAGAGCTGGGGAATCAGAGGTGGGGAATCAGAGGCAGGGAATCAGATGTGCGGAATCAGAGATGGGGAATCAGAGGCAGGGAATCAGAATCAGAAGCAGGGAATCAGAGGCCGGGAATCAGAGGCCGGAATCAGATGCTGGGAATCAGATGCCTGGAATCAGAGGCGGGGAATCAGAGGCAGGGAATCAGATGCGGGGAATCAGAGGCGGGGAATCAGAGCTGGGGAATCAGAGGCGGGGTATTAGAGTTGGGGAATCAGAGGCGGGGAATCAGATATGGGGAAACAGAGGTGGGGAATCAGAGGCGGGGAAACAGAGGCAGGGAATCAGATATGGGGAATCAGAGGTGGGGCATCAGAGGTTGTGAATCACAGATGGGGAATCAGAGGCGGGGAATCAGAGGCAGGGAATCAGACGCGGGGAATCAGAGGCGGGGATTCAGAGCTGGGGAATCAGAAGCGGGGAATCAGAGTTGGGGAATCAGAGGCGGGAATCAGATATGTGGAAACAGAGGCGGGGAATCAGAGGCGGGGAAACAGAGGCGGGGAATCAGATATGGGGAATCGGATGCAGGGAATCAGAGGCGGGGAATCAGAGCTGGGGAATCAGAGGCGGGGAATCAGAGTTGGGGCATCAGAGGTGGTGAATTAGATATAGGGAAACAGAGGCGGGGAATCAGAGGCGGGGAAACAGAGGCGGGGAATCAGATATGGGGAATCAGAGGTGGGGAATCAGAGGCAGGGAATCAGATGTGCGGAATCAGAGATGGGGAATCAGAGGCAGGGAATCAGAAGCGGGGAATCAGAGGCCGGGAATCAGAGGCCGGGAATCAGATGATGGGAATAAGAGGCCGGGAATCAGAGGAGGGGAATCAGAGTCCGGGAATCAGAGATGGGGATTCAGAGGCGGGGAATGAGATATGGAGAATCAGAGGCGGGGAATCAGAGGCGGGGAAACAGAGGTGGGGAATCAGATATGGGGAATCAGAGGTGGCGAATCAAAGGCGGTGAATCAGAGATGGGGAATCAGAGGCGGGGAATCAGAGGCAGGGAATCAGATGCGGGGAATCAGAGGCGGGGAATCAGAGCTGGCGAATCAGAGGCTGGGAATCAGAGGTGGGCAATCAGAGGCGGGGAATCAGATATGGGGAATCAGAGGTGGGGAATCAGAGGTTGTGAATCAGAGATGGGGAATCAAAGCTTGGAATCAGAGTCAGGGAATCAGACGCGGGGAATCAGAGGCGGGGATTCAGAGCTGGGGAATCAGAGGCGGGGAATCAGAGTTGGGGAATCAGAGGCAGGGAATCAGATATGGGGAATCAGAGGCGGGGAATCAGAGGCCGGGAATCAGATATGGGGAAACAGAGGCGGGGAATCCGAGGCGGGGAAACAGAGGCGGGGAATCAGATATGGGGAATCAGAGGTGGGGAATCAGAGGTTGGGAATCAGAGGCAGGGAATCAGAGGCTTGGAATCAGATGCAGGGTATCAGATGCGGGGAATCAGAGGCGGGGAATCAGAGCTGGGGAATCAGAGGTGGGGAATCAGAGGCAGGGAATCAGATGTGCGGAATCAGAGATGGGGAATCAGAGGCAGGGAATCAGAATCAGAAGCAGGGAATCAGAGGCCGGGAATCAGAGGCCGGAATCAGATGCTGGGAATCAGAGGCCTGGAATCAGAGGTGGGGAATCAGAGGCAGGGAATCAGATGCGGGGAATCAGAGGCGGGGAATCAGAGGCGGGGAATCAGATATGGTGAATCAGAGGTGGCGAATCAAAGGCGGTGAAACAGAGATGGGGAATCAGAGGCGGGGAATCAGAGGCAGGGAATCAGAGCTGGGGAAACAGAGGCGGGGAATCAGATATGGGGAATCAGAGGTGGGGAATCAGGGGCAGGGAATCAGTGGCAGGGAATCAGAGGCCGGGAATAAAAGGCGGGGAATCAGAGCTGGGGAATCAGAGGCGGGGAATCAGAGTTGGGGAATCAGAGGAGGGGAATCAGATATGGGTAAACAGAGGCCGGGAATCAGAGGCAGGGAATCAGAGGCGGGGAATCAGATATGGGGAATCAGAGGTGGGGAATTAGAGGTTGCGAATCAGAGGCGGGGAATCAGAGGCGGGGAATCAGAGGCAGGGAATCGGATGTGCGGAATCAGAGATGGGGAATCAGAGGTGGGGATTCAGAGGTGGTGAATCAGAGAAGGGGAATCAGAGGCTGGGAATCAGAGGCAGGGAATCAGACGCAGGGAATCAGAGGCGGGGAATCATAGCTGGCGAATTAGAGGAGGGGAATCAGAGTTGGGGAATCAGAGTCGGGGAATCAGATATGGGGAAACAGAGTCGGGGAATCAGAGGCGGGGAAACAGAGGCGGGTAATCAGATATGGGGAATCAGAGGTGGGGAATCAGAGGCAGGGAATCAGATGTGCGGAATCAGAGATGGGGAATCAGAGGCAGGGAATCAGAATCAGAAGCAGGGAATCAGAGGCTGGGAATCAGAGGCCGGAATCAGATGCTGGGAATCAGAGGCCTGGAATCAGAGGCTGGGAATCAGAGGCAGGGAATCAGATGCGGGGAATCAGAGGCGGGGAATCAGAGCTGGGGAATCAGAGGCAGGGTATTAGAGTTGGTGAATCAGAGGCGGGGAATCAGATATGGGGAAACAGAGGTGGGGAATCAGAGGCGTGGAAACAGAGGCAGGGAATCAGATATGGGGAATCAGAGGCGGGGAATCAGAGGTGGGGAATCATAGGCAGGGAATCGGATGTGCGGAATCAGAGATGGGGAATCAGAGGCCGGGAATCAGAGGTGGTGAATCAGATATGGGGAATCAGAGGCGGGGAATCAGAGGCAGGGAATCAGAAGCGGGGAATCAGAGGTGGGCAATCAGAGGCGGGGAATCAGATATGTGGAATCAGAGGCGGGGAATCAGAGGCGGGGAAACAGAGGCGGGGAATCAGATATGGGGAATCAGAGGTGGGGCATCAGAAGTTGTGAATCACAGATGGGGAATTAGAGGCGGGGAATCAGAGGCAGGGAATCAGACGCGGGGAATCAGAGGCGGGGATTCAGAGCTGGGGAATCAGAAGCGGGGAATCAGAGTTGGGGAATCAGAGGCGGGGAATCAGATATGGGGAATCAGAGGCAGGGAATCAGAGGCGGGGAATCAGAGGCAGGGAATCAGACGCGGGGAATCTGAGGCGGGGAATCAGAGCTGGGGAATCAGAGGTGGGGAATCAGAGTTGGGGAATCAGAGGCAGGGAATTGGATGTGCGGAATCAGAGATGGGGAATCAGAGGTGGGGAATCAGAGGCGGTGAATCAGAGATGGGGAATCAGAGGCAGGGAATCAGAGGCAGGAAATCAGACACGGGGAATCAGAGGCTGGGAATCAGACGGGGGGAATCAAAGGCGGGGAATCAGAGCTGGGGAATATGAGGCAGGGAATCAGAGTTGGGGAATCAGAGGCGGGGAATCAGATATGGGGAATCAGAGGCAGGGAATCAGAGGCGGGGAATCAGATATGGGGAAACAGAGGCGGGGAATCAGAGGCGGGAAAACAGAGGCGGGGAATTAGATATGGGGAATCAGAGGTGGGGAATCAGAGGTGGTGAATCAGAGATGGGGAATCAGAGGAGGGGAATCAGAGGCAGGGAATCGGACGCCGGGAATCAGAGGCGGGGTATCAGAGCTGGGGAATCAGAGGCGGGGAATCAGAGTTGGGGAATCAGAGGCGGAGAATCAGATATGGGGAAATAGAGGCGGGGAATCAGATATGGGGAATCAGAGGTGTGGAATCAGAGGTTGGGAATCAGAGGCAGGGAATCAGAGGCGGGGAAACAGAGGCGGGGAATCAGATATGGGGAATAAGAGGTGGCGAATCAAAGGCGGTGAAACAGAGATGGGGAATCAGGGCAGGGAATCAGAGGCAGGGAATCAGAGCTGGGGAAACAGAGGCGGGGAATCAGATATGGGGAATCAGAGGTGGGGAATCAGGGGCGGGGAATCAGTGGCAGGGAATCAGATATGGGGAAACAGAGGCGGGGAATCAGATATGGGGAATCAGAGGTGGGGCATCAGAAGTTGTGAATCACAGATGGGGAATTAGAGGCGGGGAATCAGAGGCAGGGAATCAGACGCGGGGAATCAGAGGCGGGGATTCAGAGCTGGGGAATCAGAAGCGGGGAATCAGAGTTGGGGAATCAGAGGCGGGGAATCAGATATGGGGAATCAGAGGCAGGGAATCAGAGGCGGGGAATCAGAGGCAGGGAATCAGACGCGGGGAATCTGAGGTGGGGAATCAGAGCTGGGGAATCAGAGGTGGGGAATCAGAGTTGGGGAATCAGAGGCAGGGAATTGGATGTGCGGAATCAGAGATGGGGAATCAGAGGTGGGGAATCAGAGGCGGTGAATCAGAGATGGGGAATCAGAGGCAGGGAATCAGAGGCAGGAAATCAGACACGGGGAATCAGAGGCTGGGAATCAGACGGGGGGAATCAAAGGCGGGGAATCAGAGCTGGGGAATATGAGGCAGGGAATCAGAGTTGGGGAATCAGAGGCGGGGAATCAGATATGGGGAATCAGAGGCAGGGAATCAGAGGCGGGGAATCAGATATGGGGAAACAGAGGCGGGGAATCAGAGGCGGGAAAACAGAGGCGGGGAATTAGATATGGGGAATCAGAGGTGGGGAATCAGAGGTGGTGAATCAGAGATGGGGAATCAGAGGAGGGGAATCAGAGGCAGGGAATCGGACGCCGGGAATCAGAGGCGGGGAATCAGAGCTGGGGAATCAGAGGCGGGGAATCAGAGTTGGGGAATCAGAGGCGGAGAATCAGATATGGGGAAATAGAGGCGGGGAATCAGATATGGGGAATCAGAGGTGTGGAATCAGAGGTTGGGAATCAGAGGCAGGGAATCAGAGGCGGGGAAACAGAGGCGGGGAATCAGATATGGGGAATAAGAGGTGGCGAATCAAAGGCGGTGAAACAGAGATGGGGAATCAGGGCAGGGAATCAGAGGCAGGGAATCAGAGCTGGGGAAACAGAGGCGGGGAATCAGATATGGGGAATCAGAGGTGGGGAATCAGGGGCGGGGAATCAGTGGCAGGGAATCAGAGCTGGGGAATCAGAGGTGGGGAATCAGAGCTGGGGAAACAGAGGCGGGGAATCAGATATGGGGAATCAGAGGTGGGGAATCAGGGGCGGGGAATCAGTGGCAGGGAATCAGAGGCCGCGAAAAAAAGGCGGGGAATCAGAGCTGGGGAATGAGAGGCGGGGAATCAGAGTTGGGGAATCAGAGGAGGGGAATCAGATATGGGGAAACAGAGGCCGGGAATCAGAGGCAGGGAAACAGAGGCGGGGAATCAGATATGGGGAATCAGAGGTGGGGAATTAGAGGTTGCGAATCAGAGGCGGGGAATCAGAGGCGGGGAATCAGAGGCAGGGAATCGGATGTGCGGAATCAGAGATGGGGAATCAGAGGTGGGGATTCAGAGGTGGTGAATCAGAGAAGGGGAATCAGAGGCTGGGAATCAGAGGCAGGGAATCAGACGCAGGAAATCAGAGGCGGGGATCATAGCTGGCGAATTAGAGGAGGGGAATCAGAGTTGGGGAATCAGAGGCGGGGAATCAGATATGGGGAAACAGAGGCGGGGAATCAGAGGCGGGGAAACAGAGGCGGGGAATCAGATATGGGGAATCAGAGGTGGGGAATCAGAGGCAGGGAATCAGATGTGCGGAATCAGAGATGGGGAATAAGAGGCAGGGAATCAGAATCAGAAGCAGGGAATCAGAGGCTGGGAATCAGAGGCCGGAATCAGATGCTGGGATCAGAGGCCTGGAATCAGAGGCGGGGAATCAGAGGCAGGGAATCAGATGCGGGAAATCAGAGGCCTGGAATCAGAGGCGGGGAATCAGAGGCAGGGAATCAGATGCGGGGAATCAGAGGCGGGGAATCAGAGCTGGGGAATCAGAGGCAGGGTATTAGAGTTGGGGAATCAGAGGCGGGGAATCAGATATGGGGAAACAGAGGTGGGGAATCAGAGGCGGGGAAACAGAGGCAGGGAATCAGATATGGGGAATCAGAGGCGGGGAATCAGAGGTGGGGAATCATAGGCAGGGAATCGGATGTGCGGAATCAGAGATGGGGAATCAGAGGCCGGGAATCAGAGGTGGTGAATCAGATATGGGGAATCAGAGGCGGGGAATCAGAGGCAGGGAATCAGACACTGGGAATCAGAGGTGGGCAATCAGAGGCGGGGAATCATATATGGGGAATCAGAGGCGGGGAATCAGAGGCGGGGAAACAGAGGCGGGGAATCAGATATGGGGAATCAGAGGTGGGGCATCAGAGGTTGTGAATCACAGATGGGGAATTAGAGGCGGGGAATCAGAGGCAGGGAATCAGACGCGGGGAATCAGAGGCGGGGATTCAGAGCTGGGGAATCAGAAGCGGGGAATCAGAGTTGGGAATCAGAGGCGGGGAATCAGATATGGGGAATCAGAGGCAGGGAATCAGAGGCGGGGAATCAGAGGCAGGGAATCAGACGCGGGGAATCTGAGGCGGGGAATCAGAGCTGGGGAATCAGAGGTGGGGAATCAGAGTTGGGGAATCAGAGGCAGGGAATTGGATGTGCGGAATCAGAGATGGGGAATCAGAGGTGGGGAATCAGAGGCGGTGAATCAGAGATGGGGAATCAGAGGCGGGGAATCAGAGGCAGGAAATCAGACACGGGGATTCAGAGGCTGGGAATCAGACGGGGGGAATCAAAGGCGGGGAATCAGAGCTGGGGAATCTGAGGCAGGGAATCAGAGTTGGGGATTCAGAGGCGGGGAATCAGATATGGGGAAACAGAGGCGGGGAATCAGAGGCGGGAAAACAGAGGAGGGGAATTAGATATGGGGAATCAGAGGTGGGGAATCAGAGGTGGTTAATCAGTGATGGGGAAACAGAGGCGGGGAATCAGATATGGGGAATCAGAGGTGGGGAATCAGGGGCGGGGAATCAGTGGCAGGGAATCAGAGCTGGGGAATCAGAGGTGGGGAATCAGAGCTGGGGAAACAGAGGCGGGGAATCAGATATGGGGAATCAGAGGTGGGGAATCCGGGGCGGGGAATCAGTGGCAGGGAATCAGAGGCCGGGAATAAAAGGCGGGGAATCAGAGCTGGGGAATCAGAGGCGGGGAATCAGAGTTGGGGAATCAGAGGAGGGGAATCAGATATGGGGAAACAGAGGCCGGAATCAGAGGCAGGGAAACAGAGGCGGGGAATCAGATATGGGGAATCAGATGCTGGGAATAAGAGGCCGGGAATCAGAGGTGGGGAATCAGAGTCTGGGAATCAGAGATGGGGATTCAGAGGCGGGGAATGAGATATGGAGAATCAGAGGCGGGGAATCAGGGGCGGGGAAACAGAGGTGGGGAATCAGATATGGGGAATCAGAGGTGGCGAATCAAAGGCGGTGAATCAGAGATGGGGAATCAGAGGCGGGGAATCAGAGGCAGGGAATCAGAGCTGGGGAAACAGAGGCGGGGAATCAGATATGGGGAATCAGAGGTGGGGAATCAGGGGCAGGGAATCAGTGGCAGGGAATCAGAGGCCGGGAATAAAAGGCGGGGAATCAGAGCTGGGGAATCAGAGGCGGGGAATCAGAGTTGGGGAATCAGAGGAGGGGAATCAGATATGGGGAAACAGAGGCCGGGAATCAGAGGCAGGGAAACAGAGGCGGGGAATCAGATATGGGGAATCAGAGGTGGGGAATTAGAGGTTGCGAATCAGAGGCGGGGAATCAGAGGCGGGGAATCAGAGGCAGGGAATCGGATGTGCGGAATCAGAGATGGGGAATCAGAGGTGGGGATTCAGAGGTGGTGAATCAGAGAAGGGGAATCAGAGGCTGGGAATCAGAGGCAGGGAATCAGACGCAGGGAATCAGAGGCGGGGAATCATAGCTGGCGAATTAGAGGAGGGGAATCAGAGTTGGGGAATCAGAGTCGGGGAATCAGATATGGGGAAACAGAGGCGGGGAATCAGAGGCGGGGAAACAGAGGCGGGTAATCAGATATGGGGAATCAGAGGTGGGGAATCAGAGGCAGGGAATCAGATGTGCGGAATCAGAGATGGGGAATCAGAGGCAGGGAATCAGAATCAGAAGCAGGGAATCAGAGGCCGGGAATCAGAGGCCGGAATCATATGCTGGGAATCAGAGGCCTGGAATCAGAGGCGGGGAATCAGAGGCAGGGAATCAGATGCGGGGAATCAGAGGCGGGGAATCAGAGCTGGGGAATCAGAGGCAGGGTATTAGAGTTGGGGAATCAGAGGCGGGGAATCAGATATGGGGAAACAGAGGTGGGGAATCAGAGGCGGGGAAACAGAGGTAGGGAATCAGATATGGGGAATCAGAGGCGGGGAATCAGAGGTGGGGAATCATAGGCAGGGAATCGGATGTGCGGAATCAGAGATGGGGAATCAGAGGCCGGGAATGAGAGGTGGTGAATCAGATATGGGGAATCAGAGGCGGGGAATCAGAGGCAGGGAATCAGACGCGGGGAATCAGAGGTGGGCAATCAGAGGCAGGGAATCAGATATGGGGAATCAGAGGCGGGGAATCAGAGGCGGGGAAACAGAGGCGGGGAATCAGATATGGGGAATCAGAGGTGGGGCATCAGAAGTTGTGAATCACAGATGGGGAATTAGAGGCGGGGAATCAGAGTCAGGGAATCAGACGCGGGGAATCAGAGGCGGGGATTCAGAGCTGGGGAATCAGAAGCGGGGAATCAGAGTTGGGGAATCAGAGGCGGGGAATCAGATATGGGGAATCAGAGGCAGGGAATCAGAGGCGGGGAATCAGAGGCAGGGAATCAGACGCGGGGAATCTGAGGCGGGGAATCAGAGCTGGGGAATCAGAGGTGGGGAATCAGAGTTGGGGAATCAGAGGCAGGGAATTGGATGTGCGGAATCAGAGATGGGGAATCAGAGGTGGGGAATCAGAGGCGGTGAATAAGAGATGGGAAATCAGAGGCGGGGAATCAGAGGCAGGAAATCAGACACGGGGAATCAGAGGCTGGGAATCAGACGGGGGGAATCAAAGGCGGGGAATCAGAGCTGGGGAATATGAGGCAGGGTATCAGAGTTGGGGAATCAGAGGCGGGGAATCAGATATGGGGAATCAGAGGCAGGGAATCAGAGGCGGGGAATCAGATATGGGGAAACAGAGGCGGGGAATCAGAGGCGGGAAAACAGAGGCGGGGAATTAGATATGGGGAATCAGAGGTGGGGAATCAGAGGTGGTGAATCAGAGATGGGGAATCAGAGGAGGGGAATCAGAGGCAGGGAATCGGACGCCGGGAATCAGAGGCGGGGAATCAGAGCTGGGGAATCAGAGGCGGGGAATCAGAGTTGGGGAATCAGAGGCGGAGAATCAGATATGGGGAAATAGAGGCGGGGAATCAGATATGGGGAATCAGAGGTGTGGAATCAGAGGTTGGGAATCAGAGGCAGGGAATCAGAGGCAGGGAATCGGATGTGCGGAATCAGAGATGGGGAATCAGAGGTGGGGATTCAGAGGTGGTGAATCAGAGAAGGGGAATCAGAGGCTGGGAATCAGAGGCAGGGAATCAGACGCAGGAAATCAGAGGCGGGGATCATAGCTGGCGAATTAGAGGAGGGGAATCAGAGTTGGGGAATCAGAGGCGGGGAATCAGATATGGGGAAACAGAGGCGGGGAATCAGAGGCGGGGAAACAGAGGCGGGGAATCAGATATGGGGAATCAGAGGTGGGGAATCAGAGGCAGGGAATCAGATGTGCGGAATCAGAGATGGGGAATAAGAGGCAGGGAATCAGAATCAGAAGCAGGGAATCAGAGGCTGGGAATCAGAGGCCGGAATCAGATGCTGGGATCAGAGGCCTGGAATCAGAGGCGGGGAATCAGAGGCAGGGAATCAGATGCGGGAAATCAGAGGCCTGGAATCAGAGGCGGGGAATCAGAGGCAGTCAATCAGATGCGGGGAATCAGAGGCGGGGAATCAGAGCTGGGGAATCAGAGGCAGGGTATTAGAGTTGGGGAATCAGAGGCGGGGAATCAGATATGGAGAAACAGAGGTGGGGAATCAGAGGCGGGGAAACAGAGGCAGGGAATCAGATATGGGGAATCAGAGGCGGGGAATCAGAGGTGGGGAATCATAGGCAGGGAATCGGATGTGCGGAATCAGAGATGGGGAATCAGAGGCCGGGAATCAGAGGTGGTGAATCAGATATGGGGAATCAGAGGCGGGGAATCAGAGGCAGGGAATCAGACACGGGGAATCAGAGGTGGGCAATCAGCGGCGGGGAATCAGATATGGGGAATCAGAGGCGGGGAATCAGAGGCGGGGAAACAGAGGCGGGGAATCAGATATGGGGAATCAGAGGTGGGGCATCAGAGGTTGTGAATCACAGATGGGGAATCAGAGGCGGGGAATCAGAGGCAGGGAATCAGACGCGGGGAATCAGAGGTGGGCAATCAGAGGCGGGGAATCAGATATGTGGAATCAGAGGCGGGGAATCAGAGGCGGGGAAACAGAGGCGGGGAATCAGATATGGGGAATCAGAGGTGGGGCATCAGAAGTTGTGAATCACAGATGGGGAATTAGAGGCGGGGAATCAGAGGCAGGGAATCAGACGCGGGGAATCAGAAGCGGGGATTCAGAGCTGGGGAATCAGAAGCGGGGAATCAGAGTTGGGGAATCAGAGGCGGGGAATCAGATATGGGGAATCAGAGGCAGGGAATCAGAGGCGGGGAATCAGAGGCAGGGAATCAGACGCGGGGAATCTGAGGCGGGGAATCAGAGCTGGGGAATCAGAGGTGGGGAATCAGAGTTGGGGAATCAGAGGCAGGGAATTGGATGTGCGGAATCAGAGATGGGGAATCAGAGGTGGGGAATCAGAGGCGGTGAATCAGAGATGGGGAATCAGAGGCAGGGAATCAGAGGCAGGAAATCAGACACGGGGAATCAGAGGCTGGGAATCAGACGGGGGGAATCAAAGGTGGGGAATCAGAGCTGGGGAATATGAGGCAGGGAATCAGAGTTGGGGAATCAGAGGCGGGGAATCAGATATGGGGAATCAGAGGCAGGGAATCAGAGGCGGGGAATCAGATATGGGGAAACAGAGGCGGGGAATCAGAGGCGGGAAAACAGAGGCGGGGAATTAGATATGGGGAATCAGAGGTGGGGAATCAGAGGTGGTGAATCAGAGATGGGGAATCAGAGGAGGGGAATCAGAGGCAGGGAATCGGACGCCGGGAATCAGAGGCGGGGAATCAGAGCTGGGGAATCAGAGGCGGGGAATCAGAGTTGGGGAATCAGAGGCGGAGAATCAGATATGGGGAAATAGAGGCGGGGAATCAGATATGGGGAATCAGAGGTGTGGAATCAGAGGTTGGGAATCAGAGGCAGGGAATCAGAGGCGGGGAAACAGAGGCGGGGAATCAGATATGGGAATAAGAGGTGGCGAATCAAAGGCGGTGAAACAGAGATGGGGAATCAGGGCAGGGAATCAGAGGCAGGGAATCAGAAGTGGGGAAACAGAGGCGGGGAATCAGATATGGGGTATCAGAGGTGGGGAATCAGGGGCGGGGAATCAGTGGCAGGGAATCAGAGCTGGGGAATCAGAGGTGGGGAATCAGAGCTGGGGAAACAGAGGCGGGGAATCAGATATGGGGAATCAGAGGTGGGGAATCAGGGGCGGGGAATCAGTGGCAGGGAATCAGAGGCCGCGAATAAAAGGCGGGGAATCAGAGCTGGGGAATGAGAGGCGGGGAATCAGAGTTGGGGAATCAGAGGAGGGGAATCAGATATGGGGAAACAGAGGCCGGGAATCAGAGGCAGGGAAACAGAGGCGGGGAATCAGATATGGGGAATCAGAGGTGGGGAATTAGAGGTTGCGAATCAGAGGCGGGGAATCAGAGGCGGGGAATCAGAGGCAGGGAATCGGATGTGCGGAATCAGAGATGGGGAATCAGAGGTGGGGATTCAGAGGTGGTGAATCAGAGAAGGGGAATCAGAGGCTGGGAATCAGAGGCAGGGAATCAGACGCAGGAAATCAGAGGCGGGGATCATAGCTGGCGAATTAGAGGAGGGGAATCAGAGTTGGGGAATCAGAGGCGGGGAATCAGATATGGGGAAACAGAGGCGGGGAATCAGAGGCTGGGAAACAGAGGCGGGGAATCAGATATGGGGAATCAGAGGTGGGGAATCAGAGGCAGGGAATCAGATGTGCGGAATCAGAGATGGGGAATAAGAGGCAGGGAATCAGAATCAGAAGCAGGGAATCAGAGGCTGGGAATCAGAGGCCGGAATCAGATGCTGTTATCAGAGGCCTGGAATCAGAGGCGGGGAATCAGAGGCAGGGAATCAGATGCGGGAAATCAGAGGCCTGGAATCAGAGGCGGGGAATCAGAGTCAGGGAATCAGATGCGGGGAATCAGAGGCGGGGAATCAGAGCTGGGGAATCAGAGGCAGGGTATTAGAGTTGGGGAATCAGAGGCGGGGAATCAGATATGGGGAAACAGAGGTGGGGAATCAGAGGCGGGGAAACAGAGGCAGGGAATCAGATATGGGGAATCAGAGGCGGGGAATCAGAGGTGGGGAATCATAGGCAGGGAATCGGATGTGCGGAATCAGAGATGGGAATCAGAGGCCGGGAATCAGAGGTGGTGAATCAGATATGGGGAATCAGAGGCGGGGAATCAGAGGCAGGGAATCAGACACTGGGAATCAGAGGTGGGCAATCAGAGGCGGGGAATCATATATGGGGAATCAGAGGCGGGGAATCAGAGGCGGGGAAACAGAGGCGGGGAATCAGATATGGGGAATCAGAGGTGGGGCATCAGAGGTTGTGAATCACAGATGGGGAATTAGAGGCGGGGAATCAGAGGCAGGGAATCAGACGCGGGGAATCAGAGGCGGGGATTCAGAGCTGGGGAATCAGAAGCGGGGAATCAGAGTTGGGGAATCAGAGGCGGGGAATCAGATATGGGGAATCAGAGGCAGGGAATCAGAGGCGGGGAATCAGAGGAAGGGAATCAGACGCGGGGAATCTGAGGCGGGGAATCAGAGCTGGGGAATCAGAGGTGGGGAATCAGAGTTGGGGAATCAGAGGCAGGGAATTGGATGTGCGGAATCAGAGATGGGGAATCAGAGGTGGGGAATCAGAGGCGGTGAATCAGAGATGGGGAATCAGAGGCTGGGAATCAGAGGCAGGAAATCAGACACGGGGATTCAGAGGCTGGGAATCAGATGGGGGGAATCAAAGGCGGGGAATCAGAGCTGGGGAATCTGAGGCAGGGAATCAGAGTTGGGGATTCAGAGGCGGGGAATCAGATATGGGGAATCAGAGGTGGGGAATCAGAAGTGGTTAATCAGTGATGGGGAAACAGAGGCGGGGAATCAGATATGGGGAATCAGAGGTGGGGAATCAGGGGCGTGGAATCAGTGGCAGGGAATCAGAGCTGGGGAATCAGAGGTGGGGAATCAGAGCTGGGGAACCAGAGTCGGGGAATCAGATATGGGGAATCAGAGGTGGGGAATCCGGGGCGGGGAATCAGTGGCAGGGAATCAGAGGCCGGGAATAAAAGGCGGGGAATCAGAGCTGGGGAATCAGAGGCGGGGAATCAGAGTTGGGGAATCAGAGGAGGGGAATCAGATATGGGGAAACAGAGGCCGGAATCAGAGGCAGGGAAACAGAGGCGGGGAATGAGATATGGGGAATCAGATGCTGGGAATAAGAGGCCGGGAATCAGAGGTGGGGAATCAGAGTCTGGGAATCAGAGATGGGGATTCAGAGGCGGGGAATGAGATATGGAGAATCAGAGGCGGGGAATCAGGGGCGGGGAAACAGAGGTGGGGAATCAGATATGGGGAATCAGAGGTGGCGAATCAAAGGCGGTGAATCAGAGATGGGGAATCAGAGGCGGGGAATCAGAGGCGGGGAAACAGAGGCGGGGAATCAGATATGGGGAATCAGAGGTGGGGAATCAGAGGTTGTGAATCAGAGATGGGGAGTCAAGGCGGGGAATCAGAGGGAGGGAATCAGACGCGGGGAATCAGAGGCGGGGATTCAGAGCTGGGGAATCAGAGGCGGGGAATCAGAGTTGGGGAATCAGAGGCAGGGAATCAGATATGGGGAATCAGAGGCGGGGAATCAGAGGCGGGGAAACAGAGGCGGGGAATCAGATATGGGGAATCAGAGGTGGGGAATCAGGGGCAGGGAATCAGTGGCAGGGAATCAGAGGCGGGGAATCTGAGGCGGGGAATCAGAGGCTGGGAATCAGACACGGGGAATCAGAGGCGGGGAATCAGAGATGGGGAATCAGAGGCGGGGAATCAGAGGCATGGAATCAGATGCCGGGAATCAGAGGCGGGGAATCAGAGCTGGTGAATCAGAGGCGGGGAATCAGAGTTGGGGAATCAGAGGCGGGGAATCAGATATGGGGAAATAGAGGCGGGGAATCAGATATGGGGAATCAGAGGTGTGGAATAGGAGGTTGGGAATCAGAGGCAGGGAATCAGAGGCGGGTAAACAGAGGCGGGGAATCAGATATGGGGAATCAGAGGTGGTGAATCAAAGGCGGTGAAACAGAGATGGGGAATCAGAGGCGGGGAATCAGAGGCAGGGAATCAGAGCTGGGGAAACAGAGGCGGGGAATCAGATATGGGGAATCAGAGGTGGGGAATCAGGGGCAGGGAATCAGTGGCAGGGAATCAGAGGCCGGGAATAAAAGGCGGGGAATCAGTGCTGGGGAATCAGAGGCGGGGAATCAGAGTTGGGGAATCAGAGGAGGGGAATCAGATATGGGGAAACAGAGGCCGGGAATCAGAGGCAGGGAAACAGAGGCGGGGAATCAGATATGGGGAATCAGAGGTGGGGAATTAGAGGTTGCGAATCAGAGGCGGGGAATCAGAGGCGGGGAATCAGAGGCAGGGAATCGGATGTGCGGAATCAGAGATGGGGAATCAGAGGTGGGGATTCAGAGGTGGTGAATCAGAGAAGGGGAATCAGAGGCTGGGAATCAGAGGCAGGGAATCAGACGCAGGGAATCAGAGGCGGGGAATCATAGCTGTCGAATTAGAGGAGGGGAATCAGAGTTGGGGAATCAGAGTCGGGGAATCAGATATGGGGAAACAGAGGCGGGGAATCAGAGGCGGGGAAACAGAGGCGGGTAATCAGATATGGGGAATCAGAGGTGGGGAATCAGAGGCAGGGAATCAGATGTGCGGAATCAGAGATGGGGAATCAGAGGCAGGGAATCAGAATCAGAAGCAGGGAATCAGAGGCCGGGAATCAGAGGCCGGAATCATATGCTGGGAATCAGAGGCCTGGAATCAGAGGCGGGGAATCAGAGGCAGGGAATCAGATGCGGGGAATCAGAGGCGGGGAATCAGAGCTGGGGAATCAGAGGCAGGGTATTAGAGTTGGGGAATCAGAGGCGGGGAATCAGATATGGGGAAACAGAGGTGGGGAATCAGATATGGGGAAACAGAGGCAGGGAATCAGATATGGGGAATCAGAGGCGGGGAATCAGAGGTGGGGAATCATAGGCAGGGAATCGGATGTGCGGAATCAGAGATTGGGAATCAGAGGCCGGGAATGAGAGGTGGTGAATCAGATATGGGGAATCAGAGGCGGGGAATCAGAGGCAGGGAATCAGACGCGGGGAATCAGAGGTGGGCAATCAGAGGCGGGGAATCAGATATGGGGAATCAGAGGCGGGGAATCAGAGGCGGGGAAACAGAGGCGGGGAATCAGATATGGGGAATCAGAGGTGGGGCATCAGAAGTTGTGAATCACAGATGGGGAATTAGAGGCGGGGAATCAGAGGCAGGGAATCAGACGCGGGGAATCAGAGGCGGGGATTCAGAGCTGGGGAATCAGAAGCGGGGAATCAGAGTTGGGGAATCAGAGGCGGGGAATCAGATATGGGGAATCAGAGGCAGGGAATCAGAGGCGGGGAATCAGAGGCAGGGAATCAGACGCGGGGAATCTGAGGCGGGGAATCAGAGCTGGGGAATCAGAGGTGGGGAATCAGAGTTGGGGAATCAGAGGCAGGGAATTGGATGTGCGGAATCAGAGATGGGGAATCAGAGGTGGGGAATCAGAGGCGGTGAATCAGAGATGGGGAATCAGAGGCGGGCAATCAGAGGCAGGAAATGAGACACGGGGAATCAGAGGCTGGGAATCAGACGGGGGGAATCAAAGGCGGGGAATCAGAGCTGGGGAATATGAGGCAGGGTATCAGAGTTGGGGAATCAGAGGCGGGGAATCAGATATGGGGAATCAGAGGCAGGGAATCAGAGGCGGGGAATCAGATATGGGGAAACAGAGGCGGGGAATCAGAGGCGGGAAAACAGAGGCGGGGAATTAGATATGGGGAATCAGAGGTGGGGAATCAGAGGTGGTGAATCAGAGATGGGGAATCAGAGGAGGGGAATCAGAGGCAGGGAATCGGACGCCGGGAATCAGAGGCGGGGAATCAGAGCTGGGGAATCAGAGGCGGGGAATCAGAGTTGGGTAATCAGAGGCGGAGAATCAGATATGGGGAAATAGAGGCGGGGAATCAGATATGGGGAATCAGAGGTGTGGAATCAGAGGTTGGGAATCAGAGGCAGGGAATCAGAGGCAGGGAATCGGATGTGCGGAATCAGAGATGGGGAATCAGAGGTGGGGATTCAGAGGTGGTGAATCAGAGAAGGGGAATCAGAGGCTGGGAATCAGAGGCAGGGAATCAGACGCAGGAAATCAGAGGCGGGGATCATAGCTGGCGAATTAGAGGAGGGGAATCAGAGTTGGGGAATCAGAGGCGGGGAATCAGATATGGGGAAACAGAGGCGGGGAATCAGAGGCGGGGAAACAGAGGCGGGGAATCAGATATGGGGAATCAGAGGTGGGGAATCAGAGGCAGGGAATCAGATGTGCGGAATCAGAGATGGGGAATAAGAGGCAGGGAATCAGAATCAGAAGCAGGGAATCAGAGGCTGGGAATCAGAGGCCGGAATCAGATGCTGGGATCAGAGGCCTGGAATCAGAGGCGGGGAATCAGAGGCAGGGAATCAGATGCGGGAAATCAGAGGCCTGGAATCAGAGGCGGGGAATCAGAGGCAGTCAATCAGATGCGGGGAATCAGAGGCGGGGAATCAGAGCTGGGGAATCAGAGGCAGGGTATTAGAGTTGGGGAATCAGAGGCGGGGAATCAGATATGGAGAAACAGAGGTGGGGAATCAGAGGCGGGGAAACAGAGGCAGGGAATCAGATATGGGGAATCAGAGGCGGGGAATCAGAGGTGGGGAATCATAGGCAGGGAATCGGATGTGCGGAATCAGAGATGGGGAATCAGAGGCCGGGAATCAGAGGTGGTGAATCAGATATGGGGAATCAGAGGCGGGGAATCAGAGGCAGGGAATCAGACACGGGGAATCAGAGGTGGGCAATCAGCGGCGGGGAATCAGATATGGGGAATCAGAGGCGGGGAATCAGAGGCGGGGAAACAGAGGCGGGGAATCAGATATGGGGAATCAGAGGTGGGGCATCAGAGGTTGTGAATCACAGATGGGGAATCAGAGGCGGGGAATCAGAGGCAGGGAATCTGACGCGGGGAATCAGAGGTGGGCAATCAGAGGCGGGGAATCAGATATGTGGAATCAGAGGCGGGGAATCAGAGGCGGGGAAACAGAGGCGGGGAATCAGATATGGGGAATCAGAGGTGGGGCATCAGAAGTTGTGAATCACAGATGGGGAATTAGAGGCGGGGAATCAGAGGCAGGGAATCAGACGCGGGGAATCAGAGGCGGGGATTCAGAGCTGGGGAATCAGAAGCGGGGAATCAGAGTTGGGGAATCAGAGGCGGGGAATCAGATATGGGGAATCAGAGGCAGGGAATCAGAGGCGGGGAATCAGAGGCAGGGAATCAGACGCGGGGAATCTGAGGCGGGGAATCAGAGCTGGGGAATCAGAGGTGGGGAATCAGAGTTGGGGAATCAGAGGCAGGGAATTGGATGTGCGGAATCAGAGATGGGGAATCAGAGGTGGGGAATCAGAGGCGGTGAATCAGAGATGGGGAATCAGAGGCAGGGAATCAGAGGCAGGAAATCAGACACGGGGAATCAGAGGCTGGGAATCAGACGGGGGGAATCAAAGGTGGGGAATCAGAGCTGGGGAATATGAGGCAGGGAATCAGAGTTGGGGAATCAGAGGCGGGGAATCAGATATGGGGAATCAGAGGCAGGGAATCAGAGGCGGGGAATCAGATATGGGGAAACAGAGGCGGGGAATCAGAGGCGGGAAAACAGAGGCGGGGAATTAGATATGGGGAATCAGAGGTGGGGAATCAGAGGTGGTGAATCAGAGATGGGGAATCAGAGGAGGGGAATCAGAGGCAGGGAATCGGACGCCGGGAATCAGAGGCGGGGAATCAGAGCTGGGGAATCAGAGGCGGGGAATCAGAGTTGGGGAATCAGAGGCGGAGAATCAGATATGGGGAAATAGAGGCGGGGAATCAGATATGGGGAATCAGAGGTGTGGAATCAGAGGTTGGGAATCAGAGGCAGGGAATCAGAGGCGGGGAAACAGAGGCGGGGAATCAGATATGGGAATAAGAGGTGGCGAATCAAAGGCGGTGAAACAGAGATGGGGAATCAGGGCAGGGAATCAGAGGCAGGGAATCAGAAGTGGGGAAACAGAGGCGGGGAATCAGATATGGGGTATCAGAGGTGGGGAATCAGGGGCGGGGAATCAGTGGCAGGGAATCAGAGCTGGGGAATCAGAGGTGGGGAATCAGAGCTGGGGAAACAGAGGCGGGGAATCAGATATGGGGAATCAGAGGTGGGGAATCAGGGGCGGGGAATCAGTGGCAGGGAATCAGAGGCCGCGAATAAAAGGCGGGGAATCAGAGCTGGGGAATGAGAGGCGGGGAATCAGAGTTGGGGAATCAGAGGAGGGGAATCAGATATGGGGAAACAGAGGCCGGGAATCAGAGGCAGGGAAACAGAGGCGGGGAATCAGATATGGGGAATCAGAGGTGGGGAATTAGAGGTTGCGAATCAGAGGCGGGGAATCAGAGGCGGGGAATCAGAGGCAGGGAATCGGATGTGCGGAATCAGAGATGGGGAATCAGAGGTGGGGATTCAGAGGTGGTGAATCAGAGAAGGGGAATCAGAGGCTGGGAATCAGAGGCAGGGAATCAGACGCAGGAAATCAGAGGCGGGGATCATAGCTGGCGAATTAGAGGAGGGGAATCAGAGTTGGGGAATCAGAGGCGGGGAATCAGATATGGGGAAACAGAGGCGGGGAATCAGAGGCGGGGAAACAGAGGCGGGGAATCAGATATGGGGAATCAGAGGTGGGGAATCAGAGGCAGGGAATCAGATGTGCGGAATCAGAGATGGGGAATAAGAGGCAGGGAATCAGAATCAGAAGCAGGGAATCAGAGGCTGGGAATCAGAGGCCGGAATCAGATGCTGGGATCAGAGGCCTGGAATCAGAGGCGGGGAATCAGAGGCAGGGAATCAGATGCGGGAAATCAGAGGCCTGGAATCAGAGGCGGGGAATCAGAGTCAGGGAATCAGATGCGGGGAATCAGAGGCGGGGAATCAGAGCTGGGGAATCAGAGGCAGGGTATTAGAGTTGGGGAATCAGAGGCGGGGAATCAGATATGGGGAAACAGAGGTGGGGAATCAGAGGCGGGGAAACAGAGGCAGGGAATCAGATATGGGGAATCAGAGGCGGGGAATCAGAGGTGGGGAATCATAGGCAGGGAATCGGATGTGCGGAATCAGAGATGGGAATCAGAGGCCGGGAATCAGAGGTGGTGAATCAGATATGGGGAATCAGAGGCGGGGAATCAGAGGCAGGGAATCAGACACTGGGAATCAGAGGTGGGCAATCAGAGGCGGGGAATCATATATGGGGAATCAGAGGCGGGGAATCAGAGGCGGGGAAACAGAGACGGGGAATCAGATATGGGGAATCAGAGGTGGGGCATCAGAGGTTGTGAATCACAGATGGGGAATTAGAGGCGGGGAATCAGAGGCAGGGAATCAGACGCGGGGAATCAGAGGCGGGGATTCAGAGCTGGGGAATCAGAAGCGGGGAATCAGAGTTGGGGAATCAGAGGCGGGGAATCAGATATGGGGAATCAGAGGCAGGGAATCAGAGGCGGGGAATCAGAGGAAGGGAATCAGACGCGGGGAATCTGAGGCGGGGAATCAGAGCTGGGGAATCAGAGGTGGGGAATCAGAGTTGGGGAATCAGAGGCAGGGAATTGGATGTGCGGAATCAGAGATGGGGAATCAGAGGTGGGGAATCAGAGGCGGTGAATCAGAGATGGGGAATCAGAGGCTGGGAATCAGAGGCAGGAAATCAGACACGGGGATTCAGAGGCTGGGAATCAGATGGGGGGAATCAAAGGCGGGGAATCAGAGCTGGGGAATCTGAGGCAGGGAATCAGAGTTGGGGATTCAGAGGCGGGGAATCAGATATGGGGAAACAGAGGCGGGGAATCAGAGGCGGGAAAACAGAGGAGGGGAATTAGATATGGGGAATCAGAGGTGGGGAATCAGAAGTGGTTAATCAGTGATGGGGAAACAGAGGCGGGGAATCAGATATGGGGAATCAGAGGTGGGGAATCAGGGGCGGGGAATCAGTGGCAGGGAATCAGAGCTGGGGAATCAGAGGTAGGGAATCAGAGCTGGGGAACCAGAGTCGGGGAATCAGATATGGGGAATCAGAGGTGGGGAATCCGGGGCGGGGAATCAGTGGCAGGGAATCAGAGGCCGGGAATAAAAGGCGGGGAATCAGAGCTGGGGAATCAGAGGCGGGGAATCAGAGTTGGGGAATCAGAGGAGGGGAATCAGATATGGGGAAACAGAGGCCGGAATCAGAGGCAGGGAAACAGAGGCGGGGAATGAGATATGGGGAATCAGATGCTGGGAATAAGAGGCCGGGAATCAGAGGTGGGGAATCAGAGTCTGGGAATCAGAGATGGGGATTCAGAGGCGGGGAATGAGATATGGAGAATCAGAGGCGGGGAATCAGGGGCGGGGAAACAGAGGTGGGGAATCAGATATGGGGAATCAGAGGTGGCGAATCAAAGGCGGTGAATCAGAGATGGGGAATCAGAGGCGGGGAATCAGAGGCGGGGAAACAGAGGCGGGGAATCAGATATGGGGAATCAGAGGTGGGGAATCAGAGGTTGTGAATCAGAGATGGGGAGTCAAGGCGGGGAATCAGAGGGAGGGAATCAGACGCGGGGAATCAGAGGCGGGGATTCAGAGCTGGGGAATCAGAGGCGGGGAATCAGAGTTGGGGAATCAGAGGCAGGGAATCAGATATGGGGAATCAGAGGCGGGGAATCAGAGGCGGGGAAACAGAGGCGGGGAATCAGATATGGGGAATCAGAGGTGGGGAATCAGGGGCAGGGAATCAGTGGCAGGGAATCAGAGGCGGGGAATCTGAGGCGGGGAATCAGAGGCTGGGAATCAGACACGGGGAATCAGAGGCGGGGAATCAGAGATGGGGAATCAGAGGCGGGGAATCAGAGGCATGGAATCAGATGCCGGGAATCAGAGGCGGGGAATCAGAGCTGGTGAATCAGAGGCGGGGAATCAGAGTTGGGGAATCAGAGGCGGGGAATCAGATATGGGGAAATAGAGGCGGGGAATCAGATATGGGGAATCAGAGGTGTGGAATAGGAGGTTGGGAATCAGAGGCAGGGAATCAGAGGCGGGTAAACAGAGGCGGGGAATCAGATATGGGGAATCAGAGGTGGTGAATCAAAGGCGGTGAAACAGAGATGGGGAATCAGAGGCGGGGAATCAGAGGCAGGGAATCAGAGCTGGGGAAACAGAGGCGGGGAATCAGATATGGGGAATCAGAGGTGGGGAATCAGGGGCAGGGAATCAGTGGCAGGGAATCAGAGGCCGGGAATAAAAGGCGGGGAATCAGTGCTGGGGAATCAGAGGCGGGGAATCAGAGTTGGGGAATCAGAGGAGGGGAATCAGATATGGGGAAATAGAGGCCGGGAATCAGAGGCAGGGAAACAGAGGCGGGGAATCAGATATGGGGAATCAGAGGTGGGGAATTAGAGGTTGCGAATCAGAGGCGGGGAATCAGAGGCGGGGAATCAGAGGCAGGGAATCGGATGTGCGGAATCAGAGATGGGGAATCAGAGGTGGGGATTCAGAGGTGGTGAATCAGAGAAGGGGAATCAGAGGCTGGGAATCAGAGGCAGGGAATCAGACGCAGGGAATCAGAGGCGGGGAATCATAGCTGGCGAATTAGAGGAGGGGAATCAGAGTTGGGGAATCAGAGTCGGGGAATCAGATATGGGGAAACAGAGGCGGGGAATCAGAGGCGGGGAAACAGAGGCGGGTAATCAGATATGGGGAATCAGAGGTGGGGAATCAGAGGCAGGGAATCAGATGTGCGGAATCAGAGATGGGGAATCAGAGGCAGGGAATCAGAATCAGAAGCAGGGAATCAGAGGCCGGGAATCAGAGGCCGGAATCATATGCTGGGAATCAGAGGCCTGGAATCAGAGGCGGGGAATCAGAGGCAGGGAATCAGATGCGGGGAATCAGAGGCGGGGAATCAGAGCTGGGGAATCAGAGGCAGGGTATTAGAGTTGGGGAATCAGAGGCGGGGAATCAGATATGGGGAAACAGAGGTGGGGAATCAGATATGGGGAAACAGAGGCAGGGAATCAGATATGGGGAATCAGAGGCGGGGAATCAGAGGTGGGGAATCATAGGCAGGGAATCGGATGTGCGGAATCAGAGATGGGGAATCAGAGGCCGGGAATGAGAGGTGGTGAATCAGATATGGGGAATCAGAGGCGGGGAATCAGAGGCAGGGAATCAGACGCGGGGAATCAGAGGTGGGCAATCAGAGGCGGGGAATCAGATATGGGGAATCAGAGGCGGGGAATCAGAGGCGGGGAAACAGAGGCGGGGAATCAGATATGGGGAATCAGAGGTGGGGCATCAGAAGTTGTGAATCACAGATGGGGAATTAGAGGCGGGGAATCAGAGGCAGGGAATCAGACGCGGGGAATCAGAGGCGGGGATTCAGAGCTGGGGAATCAGAAGCGGGGAATCAGAGTTGGGGAATCAGAGGCGGGGAATCAGATATGGGGAATCAGAGGCAGGGAATCAGAGGCGGGGAATCAGAGGCAGGGAATCAGACGCGGGGAATCTGAGGCGGGGAATCAGAGCTGGGGAATCAGAGGTGGGGAATCAGAGTTGGGGAATCAGAGGCAGGGAATTGGATGTGCGGAATCAGAGATGGGGAATCAGAGGTGGGGAATCAGAGGCGGTGAATCAGAGATGGGGAATCAGAGGCGGGCAATCAGAGGCAGGAAATCAGACACGGGGAATCAGAGGCTGGGAATCAGACGGGGGGAATCAAAGGCGGGGAATCAGAGCTGGGGAATATGAGGCAGGGTATCAGAGTTGGGGAATCAGAGGCGGGGAATCAGATATGGGGAATCAGAGGCAGGGAATCAGAGGCGGGGAATCAGATATGGGGAAACAGAGGCGGGGAATCAGAGGCGGGAAAACAGAGGCGGGGAATTAGATATGGGGAATCAGAGGTGGGGAATCAGAGGTGGTGAATCAGAGATGGGGAATCAGAGGAGGGGAATCAGAGGCAGGGAATCGGACGCCGGGAATCAGAGGCGGGGAATCAGAGCTGGGGAATCAGAGGCGGGGAATCAGAGTTGGGTAATCAGAGGCGGAGAATCAGATATGGGGAAATAGAGGCGGGGAATCAGATATGGGGAATCAGAGGTGTGGAATCAGAGGTTGGGAATCAGAGGCAGGGAATCAGAGGCAGGGAATCGGATGTGCGGAATCAGAGATGGGGAATCAGAGGTGGGGATTCAGAGGTGGTGAATCAGAGAAGGGGAATCAGAGGCTGGGAATCAGAGGCAGGGAATCAGACGCAGGAAATCAGAGGCGGGGATCATAGCTGGCGAATTAGAGGAGGGGAATCAGAGTTGGGGAATCAGAGGCGGGGAATCAGATATGGGGAAACAGAGGCGGGGAATCAGAGGCGGGGAAACAGAGGCGGGGAATCAGATATGGGGAATAAGAGGTGGGGAATCAGAGGCAGGGAATCAGATGTGCGGAATCAGAGATGGGGAATAAGAGGCAGGGAATCAGAATCAGAAGCAGGGAATCAGATGCTGGGATCAGAGGCCTGGAATCAGAGGCGGGGAATCAGAGGCAGGGAATCAGATGCGGGAAATCAGAGGCCTGGAATCAGAGGCGGGGAATCAGAGGCAGTCAATCAGATGCGGGGAATCAGAGGCGGGGAATCAGAGCTGGGGAATCAGAGGCAGGGTATTAGAGTTGGGGAATCAGAGGCGGGGAATCAGATATGGGGAAACAGAGGTGGGGAATCAGAGGCGGGGAAACAGAGGCAGGGAATCAGATATGGGGAATCAGAGGCGGGGAATCAGAGGTGGGGAATCATAGGCAGGGAATCGGATGTGCGGAATCAGAGATGGGGAATCAGAGGCCGGGAATCAGAGGTGGTGAATCAGATATGGGGAATCAGAGGCGGGGAATCAGAGGCAGGGAATCAGACACGGGGAATCAGAGGTGGGCAATCAGCGGCGGGGAATCAGATATGGGGAATCAGAGGCGGGGAATCAGAGGCGGGGAAACAGAGGCGGGGAATCAGATATGGGGAATCAGAGGTGGGGAATCAGAGGCGGTGAATCAGAGATGGGGAATCAGAGGCGGGGAATCAGAGGCAGGAAATCAGACACGGGGATTCAGAGGCTGGGAATCAGACGGGGGGAATCAAAGGCGGGGAATCAGAGCTGGGGAATCTGAGGCAGGGAATCAGAGTTGGGGATTCAGAGGCGGGGAATCAGATATGGGGAAACAGAGGCGGGGAATCAGAGGCGGGAAAACAGAGGAGGGGAATTAGATATGGGGAATCAGAGGTGGGGAATCAGAGGTGGTGAATCAGTGATGGGGAAACAGAGGCGGGGAATCAGATATGGGGAATCAGAGGTGGGGAATCAGGGGCGGGGAATCAGTGGCAGGGAATCAGAGCTGGGGAATCAGAGGTGGGGAATCAGAGCTGGGGAAACAGAGGCGGGGAATCAGATATGGGGAATCAGAGGTGGGGAATCCGGGGCGGGGAATCAGTGGCAGGGAATCAGAGGCCGGGAATAAAAGGCGGGGAATCGGAGCTGGGGAATCAGAGGCGGGGAATCAGAGTTGGGGAATCAGAGGAGGGGAATCAGATATGGGGAAACAGAGGCCGGAATCAGAGGCAGGGAAACAGAGGTGGGGAATCAGATATGGGGAATCAGATGCTGGGAATAAGAGGCCGGGAATCAGAGGTGGGGAATCAGAGTCTGGGAATCAGAGATGGGGATTCAGAGGCGGGGAATGAGATATGGAGAATCAGAGGCGGGGAATCAGGGGCGGGGAAACAGAGGTGGGGAATCAGATATGGGGAATCAGAGGTGGCGAATCAAAGGCGGTGAATCAGAGATGGGGAATCAGAGGCGGGGAATCAGAGGCAGGGAATCAGATGCGGGGATTCAGAGGCGGGGAATCAGAGCTGGCGAATCAGAGGCGGGGAATCAGAGGTGGGCAATCAGAGCCGGGGAATCAGATATGGGGAATCAGAGGCGGGGAATCAGAGGCGGGGAAACAGAGGCGGGGAATCAGATATGGGGAATCAGAGGTGGGGAATCAGAGGTTGTGAATCAGAGATGGGGAGTCAAGGCGGGGAATCAGAGGGAGGGAATCAGACGCGGGGAATCAGAGGCGGGGATTCAGAGCTGGGGAATCAGAGGCGGGGAATCACAGTTGGGGAATCAGAGGCAGGGAATCAGATATGGGGAATCAGAGGCGGGGAATCAGAGGCGGGGAAACAGAGGCGGGGAATCAGATATGGGGAATCAGAGGTTGGGAATCAGGGGCAGGGAATCAGTGGCAGGGAATCAGAGGCGGGGAATCTGAGGCGGGGAATCAGAGGCTGGGAATCAGACACGGGGAATCAGAGGCGGGGAATCAGAGATGGGGAATCAGAGGCGGGGAATCAGAGGCATGGAATCAGATGCCGGGAATCAGAGGCGGGGAATCAGAGCTGGTGAATCAGAGGCGGGGAATCAGAGTTGGGGAATCAGAGGCGGGGAATCAGATATGGGGAAATAGAGGCGGGGAATCAGATATGGGGAATCAGAGGTGTGGAATAGGAGGTTGGGAATCAGAGGCAGGGAATCAGAGGCGGGTAAACAGAGGCGGGGAATCAGATATGGGGAATCAGAGGTGGTGAATCAAAGGCGGTGAAACAGAGATGGGGAATCAGAGGCGGGGAATCAGAGGCAGGGAATCAGAGCTGGGGAAACAGAGGCGGGGAATCAGATATGGGGAATCAGAGGTGGGGAATCAGGGGCAGGGAATCAGTGGCAGGGAATCAGAGGCCGGGAATAAAAGGCGGGGAATCAGAGCTGGGGAATCAGAGGCGGGGAATCAGAGTTGGGGAATCAGAGGAGGGGAATCAGATATGGGGAAACAGAGGCCGGGAATCAGAGGCAGGGAAACAGAGGCGGGGAATCAGATATGGGGAATCAGAGGTGGGGAATTAGAGGTTGCGAATCAGAGGCGGGGAATCAGAAGCGGGGAATCAGAGGCAGGGAATCGGATGTGCGGAATCAGAGATGGGGAATCAGAGGCCGGGAATGAGAGGTGGTGAATCAGATATGGGGAATCAGAGGCGGGGAATCAGAGGCAGGGAATCAGACGCGGGGAATCAGAGGTGGGCAATCAGAGGCGGGGAATCAGATATGGGGAATCAGAGGCGGGGAATCAGAGGCGGGGAAACAGAGGCGGGGAATCAGATATGGGGAATCAGAGGTGGGGCATCAGAAGTTGTGAATCACAGATGGGGAATTAGAGGCGGGGAATCAGAGGCAGGGAATCAGACGCGGGGAATCAGAGGCGGGGATTCAGAGCTGGGGAATCAGAAGCGGGGAATCAGAGTTGGGGAATCAGAGGCGGGGAATCAGATATGGGGAATCAGAGGCAGGGAATCAGAGGCGGGGAATCAGAGGCAGGGAATCAGACGCGGGGAATCTGAGGCGGGGAATCAGAGCTGGGGAATCAGAGGTGGGGAATCAGAGTTGGGGAATCAGAGGCAGGGAATTGGATGTGCGGAATCAGAGATGGGGAATCAGAGGTGGGGAATCAGAGGCGGTGAATCAGAGATGGGGAATCAGAGGCGGGGAATCAGAGGCAGGAAATCAGACACGGGGAATCAGAGGCTGGGAATCAGACGGGGGGAATCAAAGGCGGGGAATCAGAGCTGGGGAATATGAGGCAGGGAATCAGAGTTTGGGAATCAGAGGCGGGGAATCAGAAATGGGGAATCAGAGGCAGGGAATCAGAGGCGGGGAATCAGATATGGGGAGACAGAGGCCGGGAATCAGAGGCGGGAAAACAGAGGCGGGGAATTAGATATGGGGAATCAGAGGTGGGGAATCAGAGGTGGTGAATCAGAGATGGGGAATCAGAGGAGGGGAATCAGAGGCAGGGAATCGGACGCCGGGAATCAGAGGCGGGGAATCAGAGCTGGGGAATCAGAGGCGGGGTATCAGAGTTGGGGAATCAGAGGCGGAGAATCAGATATGGGGAAATAGAGGCGGGGAATCAGATATGGGGAATCAGAGGTGTGGAATCAGAGGTTGGGAATTGGATGTGCGGAATCAGAGATGGGGAATCAGAGGTGGGGAATCAGAGGCGGTGAATCAGAGATGGGGAATCAGAGGCGGGGAATCAGAGGCAGGAAATCAGACACGGGGAATCAGAGGCTGGGAATCAGACGGGGGGAATCAAAGGCGGGGAATCAGAGCTGGGGAATATGAGGCAGGGTATCAGAGTTGGGGAATCAGAGGCGGGGAATCAGATATGGGGAATCAGAGGCAGGGAATCAGAGGCGGGGAATCAGATATGGGGAAACAGAGGCGGGGAATCAGAGGCGGGAAAACAGAGGCGGGGAATCGGACGCCGGGAATCAGAGGCGGGGAATCAGAGATGGGGAATCAGAGGAGGGGAATCAGAGGCAGGGAATCGGACGCCGGGAATCAGAGGCGGGGAATCAGAGCTGGGGAATCAGAGGCGGGGAATCAGAGTTGGGTAATCAGAGGCAGAGAATCAGATATGGGGAAATAGAGGCGGGGAATCAGATATGGGGAATCAGAGGTGTGGAATCAGAGGTTGGGAATCAGAGGCAGGGTATCAGAGGCAGGGAATCGGATGTGCGGAATCAGAGATGGGGAATCAGAGGTGGGGATTCAGAGGTGGTGAATCAGAGAAGGGGAATCAGAGGCTGGGAATCAGAGGCAGGGAATCAGACGCAGGAAATCAGAGGCGGGGATCATAGCTGGCGAATTAGAGGAGGGGAATCAGAGTTGGGGAATCAGAGGCGGGGTATCAGATATGGGGAAACAGAGGCGGGGAATCAGAGGCGGGGAAACAGAGGCGGGGAATCAGATATGGGGAATAAGAGGTGGGGAATCAGAGGCAGGGAATCAGATGTGCGGAATCAGAGATGGGGAATAAGAGGCAGGGAATCAGAATCAGAAGCAGGGAATCAGATGCTGGGATCAGAGGCCTGGAATCAGAGGCGGGGAATCAGAGGCAGGGAATCAGATGCGGGAAATCAGAGGCCTGGAATCAGAGGCGGGGAATCAGAGGCAGTCAATCAGATGCGGGGAATCAGAGGCGGGGAATCAGAGCTGGGGAATCAGAGGCAGGGTATTAGAGTTGGGGAATCAGAGGCGGGGAATCAGATATGGGGAAACAGAGGTGGGGAATCAGAGGCGGGGAAACAGAGGCAGGGAATCAGATATGGGGAATCAGAGTCGGGGAATCAGAGGTGGGGAATCATAGGCAGGGAATCGGATGTGCGGAATCAGAGATGGGGAATCAGAGGCCGGGAATCAGAGGTGGTGAATCAGATATGGGGAATCAGAGGCGGGGAATCAGAGGCAGGGAATCAGACACGGGGAATCAGAGGTGGGCAATCAGCGGCGGGGAATCAGATATGGGGAATCAGAGGCGGGGAATCAGAGGCGGGGAAACAGAGGCGGGAATCAGATATGGGGAATCAGAGGTGGGGAATCAGAGGCGGTGAATCAGAGATGGGGAATCAGAGGCGGGGAATCAGAGGCAGGAAATCAGACACGGGGATTCAGAGGCTGGGAATCAGACGGGGGGAATCAAAGGCGGGGAATCAGAGCTGGGGAATCTGAGGCAGGGAATCAGAGTTGGGGATTCAGAGGCGGGGAATCAGATATGGGGAAACAGAGGCGGGGAATCAGAGGCGGGAAAACAGAGGAGGGGAATTAGATATGGGGAATCAGAGGTGGGGAATCAGAGGTGGTGAATCAGTGATGGGGAAACAGAGGCGGGGAATCAGATATGGGGAATCAGAGGTGGGGAATCAGGGGCGGGGAATCAGTGGCAGGGAATCAGAGCTGGGGAATCAGAGGTGGGGAATCAGAGCTGGGGAAACAGAGGCGGGGAATCAGATATGGGGAATCAGAGGTGGGGAATCCGGGGCGGGGAATCAGTGGCAGGGAATCAGAGGCCGGGAATAAAAGGCGGGGAATCGGAGCTGGGGAATCAGAGGCGGGGAATCAGAGTTGGGGAATCAGAGGAGGGGAATCAGATATGGGGAAACAGAGGCCGGAATCAGAGGCAGGGAAACAGAGGTGGGGAATCAGATATGGGGAATCAGATGCTGGGAATAAGAGGCCGGGAATCAGAGGTGGGGAATCAGAGTCTGGGAATCAGAGATGGGGATTCAGAGGCGGGGAATGAGATATGGAGAATCAGAGGCGGGGAATCAGGGGCGGGGAAACAGAGGTGGGGAATCAGATATGGGGAATCAGAGGTGGCGAATCAAAGGCGGTGAATCAGAGATGGGGAATCAGAGGCGGGGAATCAGAGGCAGGGAATCAGATGCGGGGATTCAGAGGCGGGGAATCAGAGCTGGCGAATCAGAGGCGGGGAATCAGAGGTGGGCAATCAGAGCCGGGGAATCAGATATGGGGAATCAGAGGCGGGGAATCAGAGGCAGGGAAACAGAGGCGGGGAATCAGATATGGGGAATCAGAGGTGGGGAATCAGAGGTTGTGAATCAGAGATGGGGAGTCAAGGCGGGGAATCAGAGGGAGGGAATCAGACGCGGGGAATCAGAGGCGGGGATTCAGAGCTGGGGAATCAGAGGCGGGGAATCAGAGTTGGGGAATCAGAGGCAGGGAATCAGATATGGGGAATCAGAGGCGGGGAATCAGAGGCGGGGAAACAGAGGCGGGGAATCAGATATGGGGAATCAGAGGTGGGGAATCAGGGGCAGGGAATCAGTGGCAGGGAATCAGAGGCGGGGAATCTGAGGCGGGGAATCAGAGGCTGGGAATCAGACACGGGGAATCAGAGGCGGGGAATCAGATATGGGGAATCAGAGGTGGGGAATTAGAGGTTGCGAATCAGAGGCGGGGAATCAGAAGCGGGGAATCAGAGGCAGGGAATCGGATGTGCGGAATCAGAGATGGGGAATCAGAGGCCGGGAATGAGAGGTGGTGAATCAGATATGGGGAATCAGAGGCGGGGAATCAGAGGCAGGGAATCAGACGCGGGGAATCAGAGGTGGGCAATCAGAGGCGGGGAATCAGATATGGGGAATCAGAGGCGGGGAATCAGAGGCGGGGAAACAGAGGCGGGGAATCAGATATGGGGAATCAGAGGTGGGGCATCAGAAGTTGTGAATCACAGATGGGGAATTAGAGGCGGGGAATCAGAGGCAGGGAATCAGACGCGGGGAATCAGAGGCGGGGATTCAGAGCTGGGGAATCAGAAGCGGGGAATCAGAGTTGGGGAATCAGAGGCGGGGAATCAGATATGGGGAATCAGAGGCAGGGAATCAGAGGCGGGGAATCAGAGGCAGGGAATCAGACGCGGGGAATCTGAGGCGGGGAATCAGAGCTGGGGAATCAGAGGTGGGGAATCAGAGTTGGGGAATCAGAGGCAGGGAATTGGATGTGCGGAATCAGAGATGGGGAATCAGAGGTGGGGAATCAGAGGCGGTGAATCAGAGATGGGGAATCAGAGGCGGGGAATCAGAGGCAGGAAATCAGACACGGGGAATCAGAGGCTGGGAATCAGACGGGGGGAATCAAAGGCGGGGAATCAGAGCTGGGGAATATGAGGCAGGGAATCAGAGTTTGGGAATCAGAGGCGGGGAATCAGAAATGGGGAATCAGAGGCAGGGAATCAGAGGCGGGGAATCAGATATGGGGAGACAGAGGCCGGGAATCAGAGGCGGGAAAACAGAGGCGGGGAATTAGATATGGGGAATCAGAGGTGGGGAATCAGAGGTGGTGAATCAGAGATGGGGAATCAGAGGAGGGGAATCAGAGGCAGGGAATCGGACGCCGGGAATCAGAGGCGGGGAATCAGAGCTGGGGAATCAGAGGCGGGGTATCAGAGTTGGGGAATCAGAGGCGGAGAATCAGATATGGGGAAATAGAGGCGGGGAATCAGATATGGGGAATCAGAGGTGTGGAATCAGAGGTTGGGAATTGGATGTGCGGAATCAGAGATGGGGAATCAGAGGTGGGGAATCAGAGGCGGTGAATCAGAGATGGGGAATCAGAGGCGGGGAATCAGAGGCAGGAAATCAGACACGGGGAATCAGAGGCTGGGAATCAGACGGGGGGAATCAAAGGCGGGGAATCAGAGCTGGGGAATATGAGGCAGGGTATCAGAGTTGGGGAATCAGAGGCGGGGAATCAGATATGGGGAATCAGAGGCAGGGAATCAGAGGCGGGGAATCAGATATGGGGAAACAGAGGCGGGGAATCAGAGGCGGGAAAACAGAGGCGGGGAATCGGACGCCGGGAATCAGAGGCGGGGAATCAGAGATGGGGAATCAGAGGAGGGGAATCAGAGGCAGGGAATCGGACGCCGGGAATCAGAGGCGGGGAATCAGAGCTGGGGAATCAGAGGCGGGGAATCAGAGTTGGGTAATCAGAGGCAGAGAATCAGATATGGGGAAATAGAGGCGGGGAATCAGATATGGGGAATCAGAGGTGTGGAATCAGAGGTTGGGAATCAGAGGCAGGGTATCAGAGGCAGGGAATCGGATGTGCGGAATCAGAGATGGGGAATCAGAGGTGGGGATTCAGAGGTGGTGAATCAGAGAAGGGGAATCAGAGGCTGGGAATCAGAGGCAGGGAATCAGACGCAGGAAATCAGAGGCGGGGATCATAGCTGGCGAATTAGAGGAGGGGAATCAGAGTTGGGGAATCAGAGGCGGGGTATCAGATATGGGGAAACAGAGGCGGGGAATCAGAGGCGGGGAAACAGAGGCGGGGAATCAGATATGGGGAATAAGAGGTGGGGAATCAGAGGCAGGGAATCAGATGTGCGGAATCAGAGATGGGGAATAAGAGGCAGGGAATCAGAATCAGAAGCAGGGAATCAGATGCTGGGATCAGAGGCCTGGAATCAGAGGCGGGGAATCAGAGGCAGGGAATCAGATGCGGGAAATCAGAGGCCTGGAATCAGAGGCGGGGAATCAGAGGCAGTCAATCAGATGCGGGGAATCAGAGGCGGGGAATCAGAGCTGGGGAATCAGAGGCAGGGTATTAGAGTTGGGGAATCAGAGGCGGGGAATCAGATATGGGGAAACAGAGGTGGGGAATCAGAGGCGGGGAAACAGAGGCAGGGAATCAGATATGGGGAATCAGAGTCGGGGAATCAGAGGTGGGGAATCATAGGCAGGGAATCGGATGTGCGGAATCAGAGATGGGGAATCAGAGGCCGGGAATCAGAGGTGGTGAATCAGATATGGGGAATCAGAGGCGGGGAATCAGAGGCAGGGAATCAGACACGGGGAATCAGAGGTGGGCAATCAGCGGCGGGGAATCAGATATGGGGAATCAGAGGCGGGGAATCAGAGGCGGGGAAACAGAGGCGGGAATCAGATATGGGGAATCAGAGGTGGGGAATCAGAGGCGGTGAATCAGAGATGGGGAATCAGAGGCGGGGAATCAGAGGCAGGAAATCAGACACGGGGATTCAGAGGCTGGGAATCAGACGGGGGGAATCAAAGGCGGGGAATCAGAGCTGGGGAATCTGAGGCAGGGAATCAGAGTTGGGGATTCAGAGGCGGGGAATCAGATATGGGGAAACAGAGGCGGGGAATCAGAGGCGGGAAAACAGAGGAGGGGAATTAGATATGGGGAATCAGAGGTGGGGAATCAGAGGTGGTGAATCAGTGATGGGGAAACAGAGGCGGGGAATCAGATATGGGGAATCAGAGGTGGGGAATCAGGGGCGGGGAATCAGTGGCAGGGAATCAGAGCTGGGGAATCAGAGGTGGGGAATCAGAGCTGGGGAAACAGAGGCGGGGAATCAGATATGGGGAATCAGAGGTGGGGAATCCGGGGCGGGGAATCAGTGGCAGGGAATCAGAGGCCGGGAATAAAAGGCGGGGAATCGGAGCTGGGGAATCAGAGGCGGGGAATCAGAGTTGGGGAATCAGAGGAGGGGAATCAGATATGGGGAAACAGAGGCCGGAATCAGAGGCAGGGAAACAGAGGTGGGGAATCAGATATGGGGAATCAGATGCTGGGAATAAGAGGCCGGGAATCAGAGGTGGGGAATCAGAGTCTGGGAATCAGAGATGGGGATTCAGAGGCGGGGAATGAGATATGGAGAATCAGAGGCGGGGAATCAGGGGCGGGGAAACAGAGGTGGGGAATCAGATATGGGGAATCAGAGGTGGCGAATCAAAGGCGGTGAATCAGAGATGGGGAATCAGAGGCGGGGAATCAGAGGCAGGGAATCAGATGCGGGGATTCAGAGGCGGGGAATCAGAGCTGGCGAATCAGAGGCGGGGAATCAGAGGTGGGCAATCAGAGCCGGGGAATCAGATATGGGGAATCAGAGGCGGGGAATCAGAGGCAGGGAAACAGAGGCGGGGAATCAGATATGGGGAATCAGAGGTGGGGAATCAGAGGTTGTGAATCAGAGATGGGGAGTCAAGGCGGGGAATCAGAGGGAGGGAATCAGACGCGGGGAATCAGAGGCGGGGATTCAGAGCTGGGGAATCAGAGGCGGGGAATCAGAGTTGGGGAATCAGAGGCAGGGAATCAGATATGGGGAATCAGAGGCGGGGAATCAGAGGCGGGGAAACAGAGGCGGGGAATCAGATATGGGGAATCAGAGGTGGGGAATCAGGGGCAGGGAATCAGTGGCAGGGAATCAGAGGCGGGGAATCTGAGGCGGGGAATCAGAGGCTGGGAATCAGACACGGGGAATCAGAGGCGGGGAATCAGAGATGGGGAATCAGAGGCGGGGAATCAGAGGCATGGAATCAGATGCCGGGAATCAGAGGCGGGGAATCAGAGCTGGTGAATCAGAGGCGGGGAATCAGTGTTGGGGAATCAGAGGCGGGGAATCAGATATGGGGAAATAGAGGCGGGGAATCAGATATGGGGAATCAGAGGTGTGGAATAGGAGGTTGGGAATCAGAGGCAGGGAATCAGAGGCGGGTAAACAGAGGCGGGGAATCAGATATGGGGAATCAGAGGTGGTGAATCAAAGGCGGTGAAACAGAGATGGGGAATCAGAGGCGGGGAATCAGAGGCAGGGAATCAGAGCTGGGGAAACAGAGGCGGGGAATCAGATATGGGGAATCAGAGGTGGGGAATCAGGGGCAGGGAATCAGTGGCAGGGAATCAGAGGCCGGGAATAAAAGGCGGGGAATCAGAGCTGGGGAATCAGAGGCGGGGAATCAGAGTTGGGGAATCAGAGGAGGGGAATCAGATATGGGGAAACAGAGGCCGGGAATCAGAGGCAGGGAAACAGAGGCGGGGAATCAGATATGGGGAATCAGAGGTGGGGAATTAGAGGTTGCGAATCAGAGGCGGGGAATCAGAAGCGGGGAATCAGAGGCAGGGAATCGGATGTGCGGAATCAGAGATGGAGAATCAGAGGCCGGGAATGAGAGGTGGTGAATCAGATATGGGGAATCAGAGGCGGGGAATCAGAGGCAGGGAATCAGACGCGGGGAATCAGAGGTGGGCAATCAGAGGCGGGGAATCAGATATGGGGAATCAGAGGCGGGGAATCAGAGGCGGGGAAACAGAGGCGGGGAATCAGATATGGGGAATCAGAGGTGGGGCATCAGAAGTTGTGAATCACAGATGGGGAATTAGAGGCGGGGAATCAGAGGCAGGGAATCAGACGCGGGGAATCAGAGGCGGGGATTCAGAGCTGGGGAATCAGAAGCGGGGAATCAGAGTTGGGGAATCAGAGGCGGGGAATCAGATATGGGGAATCAGAGGCAGGGAATCAGAGGCGGGGAATCAGAGGCAGGGAATCAGACGCGGGGAATCTGAGGCGGGGAATCAGAGCTGGGGAATCAGAGGTGGGGAATCAGAGTTGGGGAATCAGAGGCAGGGAATTGGATGTGCGGAATCAGAGATGGGGAATCAGAGGTGGGGAATCAGAGGCGGTGAATCAGAGATGGGGAATCAGAGGCGGGGAATCAGAGGCAGGAAATCAGACACGGGGAATCAGAGGCTGGGAATCAGACGGGGGGAATCAAAGGCGGGGAATCAGAGCTGGGGAATATGAGGCAGGGAATCAGAGTTTGGGAATCAGAGGCGGGGAATCAGATATGGGGAATCAGAGGCAGGGAATCAGAGGCGGGGAATCAGATATGGGGAAACAGAGGCGGGGAATCAGAGGCGGGAAAAAGGAGGCGGGGAATTAGATATGGGGAATCAGAGGTGGGGAATCAGAGGTGGTGAATCAGAGATGGGGAATCAGAGGAGGGGAATCAGAGGCAGGGAATCGGACGCCGGGAATCAGAGGCGGGGAATCAGAGCTGGGGAATCAGAGGCGGGGAATCAGAGTTGGGGAATCAGAGGCGGAGAATCAGATATGGGGAAATAGAGGCGGGGAATCAGATATGGGGAATCAGAGGTGTGGAATCAGAGGTTGGGAATCAGAGGCAGGGAATCAGAGGCGGGGAAACAGAGGCGGGGAATCAGATATGGGGAATCAGAGGTGGCGAATCAAAGGTGGTGAAACAGAGATGGGGAATCAGGGCAGGGAATCAGAGGCAGGGAATCAGAGCTGGGGAAACAGAGGCGGGGAATCAGATATGGGGAATCAGAGGTGGGGAATCAGGGGCGGGGAATCAGTGGCAGGGAATCAGAGCTGGGGAATCAGAGGAGGGGAATCAGAGCTGGGGAAACAGAGGCGGGGAATCAGATATGGGGAATCAGAGGTGGGGAATCAGGGGCGGGGAATCAGTGGCAGGGAATCAGAGGCCGCGAATAAAAGGCGGGGAATCAGAGCTGGGGAATCAGAGGCGGGGAATCAGAGTTGGGGAATCAGAGGAGGGGAATCAGATATGGGGAAACCGAGGCCGGGAATCAGAGGCAGGGAAACAGAGGCGGGGAATCAGATATGGGGAATCAGAGGTGGGGAATTAGAGGTTGCGAATCAGAGGCGGGGAATCAGAGGCGGGGAATCAGAGGCAGGGAATCGGATGTGCGGAATCAGAGATGGAGAATCAGAGGTGGGGATTCAGAGGTGGTGAATCAGAGAAGGGGAATCAGAGGCTGGGAATCAGAGGCAGGGAATCAGACGCAGGAAATCAGAGGCGGGGATTATAGCTGGCGAATTAGAGGAGGGGAATCAGAGTTGGGGAATCAGAGGCGGGGAATCAGATATGGGGAAACAGAGGCGGGGAATCAGAGGCGGGGAAACAGAGGCAGGGAATCAGATATGGGGAATCAGAGGTGGGGAATCAGAGGCAGGGAATCAGATGTGCGGAATCAGAGATGGGGAATAAGAGGCAGGGAATCAGAATCAGAAGCAGGGAATCAGAGGCTGGGAATCAGAGGCCGGAATCAGATGCTGGGATCAGAGGCCTGGAATCAGAGGCGGGGAATCAGAGGCAGGGAATCAGATGCGGGAAATCAGAGGCCTGGAATCAGAGGCGGGGAATCAGAGGCAGGGAATCAGATGCGGGGAATCAGAGGCGGGGAATCAGAGCTGGGGAATCAGAGGCAGGGTATTAGAGTTGGGGAATCAGAGGCGGGGAATCAGATATGGGGAAACAGAGGTGGGGAATCAGAGGCGGGGAAACAGAGGCAGGGAATCAGATATGGGGAATCAGAGGCGGGGAATCAGAGGTGGGGAATCATAGGCAGGGAATCGGATGTGCGGAATCAGAGATGGGGAATCAGAGGCCGGGAATCAGAGGTGGTGAATCAGATATGGGGAATCAGAGGCGGGGAATCAGAGGCAGGGAATCAGACGCGGGGAATCAGAGGTGGGCAATCATAGGCGGGGAATCAGATATGGGGAATCAGAGGCGGGGAATCAGAGGCGGGGAAACAGAGGCGGGGAATCAGATATGGGGAATCAGAGGTGGGGCATCAGAGGTTGTGAATCACAGATGGGGAATTAGAGGCGGGGAATCAGAGGCAGGGAATCAGACGCGGGGAATCAGAGGCGGGGATTCAGAGCTGGGGAATCAGAAGCGGGGAATCAGAGTTGGGGAATCAGAGGCGGGGAATCAGATATGGGGAATCAGAGGCAGGGAATCAGAGGCGGGGAATCAGAGGCAGGGAATCAGATGCGGGGAATCTGAGGCGGGGAAACAGAGCTGGGGAATCAGAGGTGGGGAATCAGAGTTGGGGAATCAGAGGCAGGGAATTGGATGTGCAGAATCAGAGATGGGGAATCAGAGGTGGGGAATCAGAGGCGGTGAATCAGAGATGGGGAATCAGAGGCGGGGAATCAGAGGCAGGAAATCAGACACGGGGATTCAGAGGCTGGGAATCAGACGGGGGGAATCAAAGGCGGGGAATCAGAGCTGGGGAATCTGAGGCAGGGAATCAGAGTTGGGGATTCAGAGGCGGGGAATCAGATATGGGGAAACAGAGGCGGGGAATCAGAGGCTGGAAAACAGAGGAGGGGAATTAGATATGGGGAATCAGAGGTGGGGAATCAGAGGTGGTGAATCAGTGATGGGGAATCACAGGCGGGGAATCAGAGGCAGGGAATAGAACGCGGGGAATCAGAGGCAGGGAATCAGAGCTGGGGAATCAGAGGCGGGGAATCAGAGGCGGGGAATCATAGTTGGGAATCAGATATGGGGAATCAGATATGGGGAAACAGAGGCGGGGAATCAGTGGCGGGGAAACAGAGGCGGGGAATCGGATGCAGGGAATCAGAGGCGGGGAATCAGAGGCGGGGAATCATAGTTGGGAATCAGAGGCGGGGAATCAGATATGGGGAAACAGAGGCGGGGAATCAGAGTTGGGGCATCAGAGGTGGGGAATTAGATATAGGGAAACAGAGGCGGGGAATCAGAGGCGGGGAAACAGAGGCGGGGAAACAGAGGCGGGGAATCAGATATGGGGAATCAGAGGTGGGGAATCTGAGGTTGGGAATCAGAGGCAGGGAATCAGAGGCGGGGAATCAGAGGCGGGGAAACAGAGGCGGGGAATCAGATATGGGGAATCAGAGGTGGGGCATCAGAAGTTGTGAATCACAGATGGGGAATTAGAGGCGGGGAATCAGAGGCAGGGAATCAGACGCGGGGAATCAGAGGCGGGGATTCAGAGCTGGGGAATCAGAAGCGGGGAATCAGAGTTGGGGAATCAGAGGCGGGGAATCAGATATGGGGAATCAGAGGCAGGGAATCAGAGGCGGGGAATCAGAGGCAGGGAATCAGACGTGGGGAATCTGAGGCGGGGAATCAGAGCTGGGGAATCAGAGGTGGGGAATCAGAGTTGGGGAATCAGAGGCAGGGAATTGGATGTGCGGAATCAGAGATGGGGAATCAGAGGTGGGGTATCAGAGGCGGTGAATCAGAGATGGGGAATCAGAGGCGGGGAATCAGAGGCAGGAAATCAGACACGGGGATTCAGAGGCTGGGAATCAGACGGGGGGAATCAAAGGCGGGGAATCAGAGCTGGGGAATCTGAGGCAGGGAATCAGAGTTGGGGATTCAGTGGCGGGGAATCAGATATGGGGAAACAGAGGCGGGGAATCAGAGGCGGGAAAACAGAGGCGGGGAATTAGATATGGGGAATCAGAGTTGGGGAATCAGAGGCGGGGAATCAGATATGGGGAATCAGAGGTGGGGAATCCGAGGTTGGGAATCAGAGGCAGGGAATCAGAGGCGGGGAATCAGAGGCGGGGAAACAGAGGCGGGGAATCAGATATGGGGAATCAGAGGTGGGGCATCAGAAGTTGTGAATCACAGATGGGGAATTAGAGGCGGGGAATCAGAGGCAGGGAATCAGACGCGGGGAATCAGAGGCGGGGATTCAGAGCTGGGGAATCAGAAGCGGGGAATCAGAGTTGGGGAATCAGAGGCGGGGAATCAGATATGGGGAATCAGAGGCAGGGAATCAGAGGCGGGGAATCAGAGGCAGGGAATCAGACGTGGGGAATCTGAGGCGGGGAATCAGAGCTGGGGAATCAGAGGTGGGGAATCAGAGTTGGGGAATCAGAGGCAGGGAATTGGATGTGCGGAATCAGAGATGGGGAATCAGAGGTGGGGAATCAGAGGCGGTGAATCAGAGATGGGGAATCAGAGGCGGGGAATCAGAGGCAGGAAATCAGACACGGGGATTCAGAGGCTGGGAATCAGACGGGGGGAATCAAAGGCGGGGAATCAGAGCTGGGGAATCTGAGGCAGGGAATCAGAGTTGGGGATTCAGTGGCGGGGAATCAGATATGGGGAAACAGAGGCGGGGAATCAGAGGCGGGAAAACAGAGGCGGGGAATTAGATATGGGGAATCAGAGGTGGGGAATCAGAGGTGGTGAATCAGAGATGGGGAATCAGAGGCGGGGAATCAGAGGCAGGGAATCGGACGCCGGAAATCAGAGGCGGGGAATCAGAGATGGGGAATCAGAGGCGGGGAATCAGAGTTGGGGAATCAGAGGCGGGGAATCAGATATGGGGAAATAGAGGCGGGGAATCAGATATGGGGAATCAGAGGTGGGGAATCAGAGGCAGGGAATCAGATGTGCGGAATCAGAGATGGGGAATAAGAGGCAGGGAATCAGAATCAGAAGCATGGAATCAGAGGCTGGGAATCAGAGGCCGGAATCAGATGCTGGGATCAGAGGCCTGGAATCAGAGGCGGGGAATCAGAGGCAGGGAATCAGATGCGGGAAATCAGAGGCCTGGAATCAGAGGCGGGGAATCAGAGGCAGGGAATCAGATGCGGGGAATCAGAGGCGGGGAATCAGAGCTGGGGAATCAGAGGCAGGGTATTAGAGTTGGGGAATCAGAGGCGGGGAATCAGATATGGGGAAACAGAGGTGGGGAATCAGAGGCGGGGAAACAGAGGCAGGGAATCAGATATGGGGAATCAGAGGCGGGGAATCAGAGGTGGGGAATCATAGGCAGGGAATCGGATGTGCGGAATCAGAGATGGGGAATCAGAGGCCGGGAATCAGAGGTGGTGAATCAGATAATGGGAATCAGAGGCGGGGAATCAGAGGCAGGGAATCAGACGCGGGGAATCAGAGGTGGGCAATCATAGGCGGGGAATCAGATATGGGGAATCAGAGGCGGGGAATCAGAGGCGGGGAAACAGAGGCGGGGAATCAGATATGGGGAATCAGAGGTGGGGCATCAGAGGTTGTGAATCACAGATGGGGAATTAGAGGCGGGGAATCAGAGGCAGGGAATCAGACGCGGGGAATCAGAGGCGGGGATTCAGAGCTGGGGAATCAGAAGCGGGGAATCAGAGTTGGGGAATCAGAGGCGGGGAATCAGATATGGGGAATCAGAGGCAGGGAATCAGAGGCGGGGAATCAGAGGCAGGGAATCAGATGCGGGGAATCTGAGGCGGGGAATCAGAGCTGGGGAATCAGAGGTGGGGAATCAGAGTTGGGGAATCAGAGGCAGGGAATTGGATGTGCAGAATCAGAGATGGGGAATCAGAGTTGGGGAATCAGAGGCGGTGAATCAGAGATGGGGAATCAGAGGCGGGGAATCAGAGGCAGGAAATCAGACACGGGGATTCAGAGGCTGGGAATCAGACGGGGGGAATCAAAGGCGGGGAATCAGAGCTGGGGAATCTGAGGCAGGGAATCAGAGTTGGGGATTCAGAGGCGGGGAATCAGATATGGGGAAACAGAGGCGGGGAATCAGAGGCTGGAAAACAGAGGAGGGGAATTAGATATGGGGAATCAGAGGTGGGGAATCAGAGGTGGTGAATCAGTGATGGGGAATCACAGGCGGGGAATCAGAGGCAGGGAATAGAACGCGGGGAATCAGAGGCAGGGAATCAGAGCTGGGGAATCAGAGGCGGGGAATCAGAGGCGGGGAATCATAGTTGGGAATCAGATATGGGGAATCAGATATGGGGAAACAGAGGCGGGGAATCAGTGGCGGGGAAACAGAGGCGGGGAATCGGATGCAGGGAATCAGAGGCGGGGAATCAGAGGCGGGGAATCATAGTTGGGAATCAGAGGCGGGGAATCAGATATGGGGAAACAGAGGCGGGGAATCAGAGTTGGGGCATCAGAGGTGGGGAATTAGATATAGGGAAACAGAGGCGGGGAATCAGAGGCGGGGAAACAGAGGCGGGGAAACAGAGGCGGGGAATCAGATATGGGGAATCAGAGGTGGGGAATCTGAGGTTGGGAATCAGAGGCAGGGAATCAGAGGCGGGGAATCAGAGGCGGGGAAACAGAGGCGGGGAATCAGATATGGGGAATCAGAGGTGGGGCATCAGAAGTTGTGAATCACAGATGGGGAATTAGAGGCGGGGAATCAGAGGCAGGGAATCAGACGCGGGGAATCAGAGGCGGGGATTCAGAGCTGGGGAATCAGAAGCGGGGAATCAGAGTTGGGGAATCAGAGGCGGGGAATCAGATATGGGGAATCAGAGGCAGGGAATCAGAGGCGGGGAATCAGAGGCAGGGAATCAGACGTGGGGAATCTGAGGCGGGGAATCAGAGCTGGGGAATCAGAGGTGGGGAATCAGAGTTGGGGAATCAGAGGCAGGGAATTGGATGTGCGGAATCAGAGATGGGGAATCAGAGGTGGGGTATCAGAGGCGGTGAATCAGAGATGGGGAATCAGAGGCGGGGAATCAGAGGCAGGAAATCAGACACGGGGATTCAGAGGCTGGGAATCAGACGGGGGGAATCAAAGGCGGGGAATCAGAGCTGGGGAATCTGAGGCAGGGAATCAGTTGGGGATTCAGTGGCGGGGAATCAGATATGGGGAAACAGAGGCGGGGAATCAGAGGCGGGAAAACAGAGGCGGGGAATTAGATATGGGGAATCAGAGTTGGGAATCAGAGGCGGGGAATCAGATATGGGGAATCAGAGGTGGGGAATCCGAGGTTGGGAATCAGAGGCAGGGAATCAGAGGCGGGGAATCAGAGGCGGGGAAACAGAGGCGGGGAATCAGATATGGGGAATCAGAGGTGGGGCATCAGAAGTTGTGAATCACAGATGGGGAATTAGAGGCGGGGAATCAGAGGCAGGGAATCAGACGCGGGGAATCAGAGGCGGGGATTCAGAGCTGGGGAATCAGAAGCGGGGAATCAGAGTTGGGGAATCAGAGGCGGGGAATCAGATATGGGGAATCAGAGGCAGGGAATCAGAGGCGGGGAATCAGAGGCAGGGAATCAGACGTGGGGAATCTGAGGCGGGGAATCAGAGCTGGGGAATCAGAGGTGGGGAATCAGAGTTGGGGAATCAGAGGCAGGGAATTGGATGTGCGGAATCAGAGATGGGGAATCAGAGGTGGGGAATCAGAGGCGGTGAATCAGAGATGGGGAATCAGAGGCGGGGAATCAGAGGCAGGAAATCAGACACGGGGATTCAGAGGCTGGGAATCAGACGGGGGGAATCAAAGGCGGGGAATCAGAGCTGGGGAATCTGAGGCAGGGAATCAGAGTTGGGGATTCAGTGGCGGGGAATCAGATATGGGGAAACAGAGGCGGGGAATCAGAGGCGGGAAAACAGAGGCGGGGAATTAGATATGGGGAATCAGAGGTGGGGAATCAGAGGTGGTGAATCAGAGATGGGGAATCAGAGGCGGGGAATCAGAGGCAGGGAATCGGACGCCGGAAATCAGAGGCGGGGAATCAGAGATGGGGAATCAGAGGCGGGGAATCAGAGTTGGGGAATCAGAGGCGGGGAATCAGATATGGGGAAATAGAGGCGGGGAATCAGATATGGGGAATCAGAGGCAGGGAATCAGAGCTGGGGAAACAGAGGCGGGGAATCAGATATGGGGAATCAGAGGTGGGGAATCAGGGGCGGGGAATCAGTGGCAGGGAATCAGAGCTGGGGAATCAGAGGTGGGGAATCAGAGCTGGGGAAACAGAGGCGGGGAATCAGATATGGGGAATCAGAGGTGGGGAATCAGGGGCGGGGAATCAGTGGCAGGGAATCAGAGGCCGGGAATAAAAGGCGGGGAATCAGAGCTGGGGAATCAGAGGCGGGGAATCAGAGTTGGGGAATCAGAGGAGGGGAATCAGATATGGGGAAACAGAGGCCGGGAATCAGAGGCAGGGAAACAGAGGCGGGGAATCAGGTATGGGGAATCAGAGGTGGGGAATTAGAGGTTGCGAATCAGAGGCGGGGAATCAGAGGCGGGGAATCAGAGGCAGGGAATCGGATGTGCGGAATCAGAGATGGGGAATCAGAGGTGGGGATTCAGAGATGGTGAATCAGAGAAGGGGAATCAGAGGCTGGGAATCAGAGGCAGGGAATCAGACGCAGGGAATCAGAGGCGGGGAATCATAGCTGGCGAATTAGAGGAGGGGAATCAGAGTTGGGGAATCAGAGGCGGGGAATCAGATAAGGGGAAACAGAGGCGGGGAATCAGAGGCGGAGAATCAGAGGCGGGGAATCAGATATGGGGAATCAGAGGTGGGGTATCAGAGGCAGGGAATCAGATGTGCGGAATCAGAGATGGGGAATCAGAGGCAGGGAATCAGAATCAGAAGCAGGGAATCAGAGGCCGGGAATCAGAGGCCGGAATCAGATGCTGGGAATCAGAGGCCTGGAATCAGAGGCGGGGAATCAGAGGCAGGGAATCAGATGCGGGAAATCAGACGCCTGGAATCAGAGGCGGGGAATCAGAGGCAGGGAATCAGATGCGGGGAATCAGAGGCGGGGAATCAGAGCTGGGGAATCAGAGGCAGGGTATTAGAGTTGGGGAATCAGAGGCGGGGAATCAGATATGGGGAAACAGAGGTGGGGAATCAGAGGCGGGGAAACAGAGGCAGGGAATCAGATATGGGGAATCAGAGGCTGGGAATAGACGGGGGGAATCAAAGGCGGGGAATCAGAGCTGGGGAATCTGAGGCAGGGAATCAGAGTTGGGGATTCAGAGGCGGGGAATCAGATATGGGGAAACAGAGGCGGGGAATCAGAGGCGGGAAAACAGAGGCGGGGAATTAGATATGGGGAATCAGAGGTGGGGAATCAGAGGTGGTGAATCAGTGATGGGGAATCAGATGCGGTGAATCAGAGGCGGGGAATCAGAGCTGGGCAATCAGAGGCAGGGTATTAGAGTTGGGGAATCAGAGGCGGGGAATCAGATATGGGGAAACAGAGGTGGGGAATCAGAGGCGGGGAAACAGAGGCAGGGAATCAGATATGGGGAATCAGAGGCGGGGAATCAGAGGTGGGGAATCATAGGCAGGGAATCGGATGTGCGGAATCAGAGATGGGGAATCAGAGGCCGGGAATCAGAGGTGGTGAATCAGATATGGGGAATCAGAGGCGGGGAATCAGAGGCAGGGAATCAGACGCGGGGAATCAGAGGTGGGCAATCAGAGGCGGGAATCAGATATGGGGAATCAGAGGCGGGGAATCAGAGGCGGGGAAACAGAGGCGGGGAATCAGATATGGGGAATCAGAGGTGGGGCATCAGAGGTTGTGAATCACAGATGGGGAATTAGAGGCGGGGAATCAGAGGCAGGGAATCAGACGCGGAGAATCAGAGGCGGGGATTCAGAGCTGGGGAATCAGAAGCGGGGAATCAGAGTTGGGGAATCAGAGGCGGGGAATCAGATATGGGGAATCAGAGGCAGGGAATCAGAGGCGGGGAATCAGAGGCAGGGAATCAGACGCGGGGAATCTGAGGCGGGGAATCAGAGCTGGGGTATCAGAGGTGGGGAATCAGAGTTGGGGAATCAGAGGCAGGGAATTGGATGTGCGGAATCAGAGATGGGGAATCAGAGGTGGGGATTCAGAGGCGGGGAATCAGAGGCAGGAAATCAGACACGGGGATTCAGAGGCTGGGAATCAGACGGGGGGAATCAAAGGCGGGGAATCAGAGCTGGGGAATCTGAGGCAGGGAATCAGAGTTGGGGATTCAGAGGCGGGGAATCAGATATGGGGAAACAGAGGCGGGGAATCAGAGGCGGGAAAACAGAGGCGGGGAATTAGATATGGGGAATCAGAGGTGGGGAATCAGAGGTGGTGAATCAGTGATGGGGAATCAGGCGGGGAATGAGAGGCAGGGAATAGAACGCGGGGAATCAGAGGCAGTGAATCAGAGCTGGGGAATCAGAGGCGGGGAATCATAGTTGGGAATCAGAGGCGGGGAATCAGATATGGGGAAACAGAGGCAGGGAATCAGTGGCGGGGAAACAGAGGCGGGGAATCAGATATGGGGAATCGGATGCAGGGAATCAGAGGCGGGGAATCAGAGCTGGGGAATCAGAGGCGGGGAATCAGAGTTGGGGCATCAGAGGTGGGGAATTAGATATAGGGAAACAGAGGCGGGGAATCAGAGGCGGGGAAACAGAGGCGGGGAAACAGAGGCGGGGAATCAGATATGGGGAATCAGAGGTGGGGAATCCGAGGTTCGGAATCAGAGGCAGGGAATCAGAGGCGGGGAATCAGAGGCGGGGAATCAGAGGAAGGGAATCAGATGTGCGGAATCGGAGATGGGGAATCAGAGGCAGGGAATCAGAGGCGGGGAATCAGAGGCGAGGAATCAGAGGCCGGGAATCAGATATGGGGAAACAGAGGCGGGGAATCCGAGGCGGGGAAACAGAGGCGGGGAATCAGATATGGGGAATCAGAGGTGGGGAATCAGAGGTTGGGAATCAGAGGCAGGGAATCAGAGGCTTGGAATCAGATGCAGGGAATCAGATGCGGGGAATCAGAGGCGGGGAATCAGAGCTGGGGAATCAGATGTGGGGAATCAGATTTGGGGAATCAGAGGCGGGGACTTAGATATTGGGAAACAGAGGCGGGGAATCAGAGGCGGGGAAACCCAGGCGGGGAATCAGATATGGGGAATCAGAGGTGGGGAATCAGAGGCAAGGAATCAGATGTGCGGAATCAGAGATGGGGAATCAGAGGCAGGGAATCAGAATCAGAAGCAGGGAATCAGAGGCCGGGAATCAGAGGCTGGAATCAGAGGCGGGGAATCAGCGGCAGGGAATCAGATGCGGGGAATCAGAGGCGGGGAATCAGAGCTAGGGAATCAGAGGCGGGGTATTAGAGTTGGGGAATCAGAGGCGGGGAATCAGATATGGGGAAACAGAGGTGGGGAATCAGAGGCGGGGAAACAGAGGCAGGGAATCAGATATGGGGAATCAGAGGCGGGGAATCAGAGGTGGGGAATCATAGGCAGGGAATCGGATGTGCGGAATCAGAGATGGGGAATCAGAGGCCGGGAATCAGAGGTGGTGAATCAGAGATGGGGAATCAGAGGCGGGGAATCAGAGGCAGGGAATCAGACGCGGGGAATCAGAGGTGGGCAATCAGAGGCGGGGAATCAGATATGGGGAATCAGAGGCGGGGAATCAGACGCGGGGAAACAGAGGCGGGGAATCAGATATGGGGAATCAGAGGTGGGGCATCAGAGGTTGTGAATCACAGATGGGGAATCAGAGGCGGGGAATCAGAGGCAGGGAATCAGACGCGGGGAATCAGAGGCGGGGATTCAGAGCTGGGGAATCAGAGGCGGGGAATCAGAGTTGGGGAATCAGAGGCGGGGAATCAGATATGGGGAATCAGAGGCAGGGAATCAGAGGCGGGAAAACAGAGGCGGGAAAACAGAGGCGGGGAATCAGATATGGGGAATCAGAGGTGAGGAATCAGAGGCAAGGAATCAGATGTGCGGAATCAGAGATGGGGAATCAGAGGCAGGGAATCAGAATCAGAAGCAGGGAATCAGAGGCCGGGAATCAGAGGCTGGAATCAGAGGCGGGGAATCAGCGGCAGGGAATCAGATGCGGGGAATCAGAGGCGGGGAATCAGATATGGGGAATCAGAGGCAGGGAATCAGAGGCGGGAAAACAGAGGCGGGGAATCAGATATGGGGAATCAGAGGTGAGGAATCAGAGGCAAGGAATCAGATGTGCGGAATCAGAGATGGGGAATCAGAGGCAGGGAATCAGAATCAGAAGCAGGGAATCAGAGGCCGGGAATCAGAGGCTGGAATCAGAGGCGGGGAATCAGCGGCAGGGAATCAGATGCGGGGAATCAGAGGCGGGGAATCAGAGCTGGGGAATCAGAGGCGGGGTATTAGAGTTGGGGAATCAGAGGCGGGGAATCAGATATGGGGAAACAGAGGTGGGGAATCAGAGGCGGGGAAACAGAGGCAGGGAATCAGATATGGGGAATCAGAGGCGGGGAATCAGAGGTGGGGAATCATAGGCAGGGAATCGGATGTGCGGAATCAGAGATGGGGAATCAGAGGCCGGGAATCAGAGGTGGTGAATCAGAGATGGGGAATCAGAGGCGGGGAATCAGAGGCAGGGAATCAGACGCGGGGAATCAGAGGTGGGCAATCAGAGGCGGGGAATCAGATATGGGGAATCAGAGGCGGGGAATCAGAGGCGGGGAAACAGAGGCGGGGAATCAGATATGTGGAATCAGAGGTGGGGCATCAGAGGTTGTGAATCACAGATGGGGAATCAGAGGCGGGGAATAAGAGGCAGGGAATCAGACGCGGGGAATCAGAGGCGGGGATTCAGAGCTGGGGAATCAGAGGCGGGGAATCAGAGTTGGGGAATCAGAGGCGGGGAATCAGATATGGGGAATCAGAGGCAGGGAATCAGAGGCGGGAAAACAGAGGCGGGGAATCAGATATGGGGAATCAGAGGCGGGGAATCAGAGGCAGGGAATCAGACACGGGGAATCAGAGGCGGGGAATCAGAGATGGGGAATCAGAGGCGGGGAATCAGAGGCAGGGAATCGGATGCCGGGAATCAGAGGCGGGAAATCAGAGCTGGGGAATCAGAGGCGGGGAATCAGAGTTGGGGAATCAGAGGCGGCGAAGCAGATATGGGGAAATAGAAGCGGGGAATCAGATATGGGGAATCAGAGGCGGGGAATCAGATATGGGGAATCAGAGGCTGGGAATCAGAGGGGGGGGAAACAGAGGCGGGGAATAAGATATGGGGAATCAGAGGTGGGGAATCAGGGGCGGGGAATCAGTGGCAGGGAATCAGAGGCGGGGAATCAGAGGCGGGGAATCAAAGGAAGGGAATCAGACACGGGGAATCAGAGGTGGGGAATCAGAGATGGGGAATCAGAGGCGGGGAATCACAGGCAGGGAATCAGACGCGGGGAATCAGAGGCGGGGAATCAGAGCTGGGGAATCAGAGGTGTGGAATCAGAGTCGGGGAATAAGAGGCAGGGAATCGGTTGTGCGGAATCAGAGATGGGGAATCAGATGTGGGGAATCAGAGGCAGTGAATCAGAGATGGGGAATCAGAGGCGGGGAATCAGAGGCAAGAAATCAGACGGGGATTCAGAGGCTGGGAATCAGACGGGGGGAATCAAAGGCGGGGAATCAGAGCTGGTGAATCAGAGGCAGTGAATCAGAGTTGGGGATTCAGAGGCGGGGAATCAGATATGGGGAAACAGAGGCGGGGAATGAGAGGCGGGCAAGCAGAGGCGGGGAATTAGATATGGGGAATCAGAGGTGGGGAATCAGAGGTGGTGAATCAGAGATGGGGAATCACAGAAGGGGAATCAGAGGCAGCGAATGGAACGCGGGGAATCAGAGGCAGGGAATCAGAGCTGGGGAATCAGAGGCGGGGAATCAGATATGGGGAAACAGAGGCGGGGAATCAGAGGCGGGGAAACAGAGGCGGGGAATCAGACATGGGGAATCGGTTGCGGGGAACCAGAGGCGGGGAATCAGAGCTGGGGAATCAGAGGCCGGGAATCAGAGTTGGGGCATCAGTGGTGGGGAATTAGATATGGGGAAACAGAGGCGGGGAATCAGAGGCGGGGAAACAGAGGCGGGGAATCAGATATGGGGAATCAGAGGTGGGGAATCACAGGCAGGGAATCAGATGTGCGGAATCAGAGATGGGGAATCAGAGGCAGGGAATCAGAATCAGAAGCGGGGAATAAGAGGCCGGGAATCAGTGGCCGGGAATCAGATGCTGGGAATAAGAGGCCGGGAATCAGAGGTGGGGAATCAGAGTCCGGGAATCAGAGATGGGGATTCAGAGGCGGGGAATCAGATATGGGGAATCAGAGGTGGGGAATCAGAGGTTGTGAATCAGAGATGGGGTATCAAGGCTGGGAATCAGAGGGAGGGAATCAGACGCGGGGAATCAGAGAAGGGGAATCAGAGGCTGGGAATCAGAGGCAGGGAATCAGATGCAGGGAATCAGAGGCGGGGAATCATAGCTGGCGAATTAGAGGAGGGGAATCAGAGTTGGGGAATCAGAGGCGGGGAATCAGATATGGGGAAACAGAGGCGGGGAATCAGAGGTGGGGAAACAGAGGCGGGGAATCAGATATGGGGAATCAGAGGTGGGGAATCAGGGGCAGGGAATCAGTGGCAGGGAATCAGACGCGGGGAATCAGAGGCGGGGAATCAGAGGCGGGGAATCAGAGGCGGTGAATCAGAGGCAGGGAATCGGATGTGCGGAATCAGAGATGGGGAATCAGAGGTGGGGATTCAGAGGTGGTGAATCAGAGAAGGGGAATCAGAGGCTGGGAATCAGAGGCAGGGAATCAGTGGCAGGGAATAAGAGGCGGGGAATCATAGCTGGCGAATTAGAGGAAGGGTATCAGAGTTGGGGAAACAGAGGCGGGGAATCAGATATGGGGAATCAGAGGTGGGGAATCAGGGGCAGGGAATCAGTGGCAGGGAATCAGACGCGGGGAATCAGAGACGGGGAATCAGAGGCAGGGAATCAGACACGGGGAATCAGAGGCGGGGAATCAGAGATGGGGAATCAGAGGCGGGGAATCAGAGGCAGGGAATCAGAGGCCGGGAATCAGATGCTGGGAATAAGAGGGCGGGAATCAGAGGTGGGGAAACAGAGGCGGGGAATCAGATATGGGGAATCAGAGGTGGGGAATCAGAGGCGGGGAATCAGTGGCAGGGAATCAGAGGCCGGGAATAAAAGGCGGGGAATCAAAGCTGGGGAATCAGAGGCGGGGAATCAGAGGCAGGGAAACAGAGGCGGGGAATCAGATATGGGAAATCAGAGGTGGGGAATTAGAGGTTGCGAATCAGAGGCTGGATATCAGAGGCGGGGAATCAGAGGCAGGGAATCGGATGTGCGGAATCAGAGATGGGGAATCAGAGGTGGGGATTCAGAGGTGGTGAATCAGAGAAGGGGAATCAGAGGCTGGGAATCAGAGGCAGGGAATCAGACGCAGGGAATCAGAGGCGGGGAATCAGAGGCGGGGAATCAGATATGGGGAAACAGAGGCGGGGAATCAGAGGCGGGGAAACAGAGGCGGGGAATCAGATATGGGGAATCAGATGTGGGGAATCAGAGGCAGGGAATCAGATGTGCGGAATCAGAGATGGGGAATCAGAGGCAGGGAATCAGAATCAGAAGCAGGGAATCAGAGGCCGGGAATCAGAGGCCGGAATCAGATGCTGGGAATCAGAGGCATGGAATCAGAGGCGGGGAATCAGAGGCAGTGAATCAGATGCGGGGAATCAGAGGCGGGGAATCTGAGCTGGGGAATCAGAGGCAGGGTATTAGAGTTGGGGAATCAGAGGCGGGGAATCAGATATGGGGAAACAGAGGTGGGGAATCAGAGGCGGGGAAACAGAGGCAGGGAATCAGATATGGGGAATCAGAGGCGGGGAATCAGAGGTGGGGAATCATAGGCAGGGAATCGGATGTGCGGAATCAGAGATGGGGAATCAGAGGCCGGGAATCAGAGGTGGTGAATCAGATATGGGGAATCAGAGGCGGGGAATCAGAGGCAGGGAATCAGACGCGGGGAATCAGAGGTGGGCAATCAGAGGCGGGGAATAAGATATGGGGAATCAGAGGTGGGGAATCAGAGGCGGGGAAACAGGTGGGGAATCAGATATGGGGAATCAGAGGTGGGGCATCAGAGGTTGTGAATCACAGATGGGGAATTAGAGGCAAAGAATCAGAGGCAGGGAATCAGACGCGGGGAATCAGAGGCGGGGATTCAGAGCTGGGGAATCAGAAGCGGGGAATCAGAGTTGGGGAATCAGAGGCGGGGAATCAGATATGGGGAATCAGAGGCAGGGAATCAGAGGCGGGGAATCAGAGGCAGGGAATCAGACGTGGGGAATCTGAGGCGGGGAATCAGAGCTGGGGAATCAGAGGTGGGGAATCAGAGTTGGGGAATCAGAGGCAGGGAATTGGATGTGCGGAATCAGAGATGGGGAATCAGAGGTGGGGAATCAGAGGCGGTGAATCAGAGATGGGGAATCAGAGGCAGGGAATCAGAGGCAGGAAATCAGACACGGGGATTCAGAGGCTGGGAATCAGACGGGGGGAATCAAAGGCGGGGAATCAGAGCTGGGGAATCTGAGGCAGGGAATCAGAGTTGGGGATTCAGAGGCGGGGAATCAGATATGGGGAAACAGAGGCGGGGAATCAGAGGCGGGAAAACAGAGGCGGGGAATTAGATATGGGGAATCAGAGGTGGGGAATCAGAGGTGGTGAATCAGTGATGGGGAATCACAGGCGGGGAATCAGAGGCAGGGAATAGAACGCGGGGAATCAGAGGCAGGGAATCAGAGCTGGGGAATCAGAGGCGGGGAATCATAGTTGGGAATCAGAGGCGGGGAATCAGATATGGGGAAACAGAGGCGGGGAATCAGAGGCGGGGAAACAGAGGCGGGGAATCAGATATGGGGAATCGGATGCAGGGAATCAGAGGCGGGGAATCAGAGCTGGGGAATCAGAGGCGGGGAATCAGAGTTTGGGCATCAAATGTGGGGAATTAGATATAGGGAAACAGAGGCGGGGAATCAGAGGCGGGGAAACAGAGGCGGGGAATCAGATATGGGGAATCAGAGGTGGGGAATCAGAGGCAGGGAATCAGAGGCAGGGAATCAGAGGCGGGGAAACAGAGGCGGGGAATCAGATATGGGGAATCAGAGGTGGCGAATCAAAGGCGGTGAAACAGAGATGGGGAATCAGGGCAGGGAATCAGAGGCAGGGAATCAGAGCTGGGGAAACAGAGGCGGGGAATCAGATATGGGGAATCAGAGGTAGGGAATCAGGGGCGGGGAATCAGTGGCAGGGAATCAGAGCTGGGGAATCAGAGGTGGGGAATGAGAGCTGGGGAAACAGAGGCGGGGAATCAGATATGGGGAATCAGAGGTGGGGAATCAGGGGCGGGGAATCAGTGGCAGGGAATCAGAGGCCGCGAATAAAAGGCGGGGAATCAGAGCTGGGGAATCAGAGGCGGGGAATCAGAGTTGGGGAATCAGAGGAGGGGAATCAGATATGGGGAAACCGAGGCCGGGAATCAGAGGCAGGGAAACAGAGGCGGGGAATCAGATATGGGGAATCAGAGGTGGGGAATTAGAGGTTGCGAATCAGAGGCGGGGAATCAGAGGCGGGGAATCAGAGGCAGGGAATCGGATGTGCGGAATCAGAGATGGTGAATCAGAGGTGGGGATTCAGAGGTGGTGAATCAGAGAAGGGGAATCAGAGGCTGGGAATCAGAGGCAGGGAATCAGACGCAGGAAATCAGAGGCGGGGATTATAGCTGGCGAATTAGAGGAGGGGAATCTGAGTTGGGGAATCAGAGGCGGGGAATCAGGTATGGGGAAACAGAGGCGGGGAATCAGAGGCGGGGAAACAGAGGCAGGGAATCAGATATGGGGAATCAGAGGTGGGGAATCAGAGGCAGGGAATCAGATGTGCGGAATCAGAGATGGGGAATAAGAGGCAGGGAATCAGAATCAGAAGCAGGGAATCAGAGGCTGGGAATCAGAGGCCGGAATCAGATGCTGGGATCAGAGGCCTGGAATCAGAGGCGGGGAATCAGAGGCAGGGAATCAGATGCGGGAAATCAGAGGCCTGGAATCAGAGGCGGGGAATCAGAGGCAGGGAATCAGATGCGGGGAATCAGAGGCGGGGAATCAGAGCTGGGGAATCAGAGGCAGGGTATTAGAGTTGGGGAATCAGAGGCGGGGAATCAGATATGGGGAAACAGAGGTGGGGAATCAGAGGCGGGGAAAGAGAGGCAGGGAATCAGATATGGGGAATCAGAGGCGGGGAATCAGAGGTGGGGAATCATAGGCAGGGAATCGGATGTGCGGAATCAGAGATGGGGAATCAGAGGCCGGGAATCAGAGGTGGTGAATCAGATATGGGGAATCAGAGGCGGGGAATCAGAGGCAGGGAATCAGACGCGGGGAATCAGAGGTGGGCAATCATAGGCGGGGAATCAGATATGGGGAATCAGAGGCGGGGAATCAGAGGCGGGGAAACAGAGGCGGGGAATCAGATATGGGGAATCAGAGGTGGGGCATCAGAGGTTGTGAATCACAGATGGGGAATTAGAGGCGGGGAATCAGAGGCAGGGAATCATACGCGGGGAATCAGAGGCGGGGATTCAGAGCTGGGGAATCAGAAGCGGGGAATCAGAGTTGGGGAATCAGAGGCGGGGAATCAGATATGGGGAATCAGAGGCAGGGAATCAGAGGCGGGGAATCAGAGGCAGGGAATCAGACGCGGGGAATCTGAGGCGGGGAATCAGAGCTGGGGAATCAGAGGTGGGGAATCAGAGTTGGGGAATCGGAGGCAGGGAATTGGATGTGCGGAATCAGAGATGGGGAATCAGAGGTGGGGAATCAGAGGCGGTGAATCAGAGATGGGGAATCAGAGGCGGGGAATCAGAGGCAGGAAATAAGACACGGGGATTCAGAGGCTGGGAATCAGACGGGGGAATCAAAGGCGGGGAATCAGAGCTGGGGAATCTGAGGCAGGGAATCAGAGTTGGGGATTCAGAGGCGGGGAATCAGATATGGGGAAACAGAGGCGGGGAATCAGAGGCTGGAAAACAGAGGAGGGGAATTAGATATGGGGAATCAGAGGTGGGGAATCAGAGGTGGTGAATCAGTGATGGGGAATCACAGGCGGGGAATCAGAGGCAGGGAATAGAACGCGGGGAATCAGAGGCAGGGAATCAGAGCTGGGGAATCAGAGGCGGGGAATCATAGTTGGGAATCAGAGGCGGGGAATCAGATATGGGGAAACAGAGGCGGGGAATCAGTGGCGGGGAAACAGATGCGGGGAACCAGATATGGGGAATCGGATGCAGGGAATCAGAGGCGGGGAATCAGAGGCGGGGAATCATAGTTGGGAATCAGAGGTGGGGAATCAGATATGGGGAAACAGAGGCGGGGAATCAGAGTTGGGGCATCAGAGGTGGGGAATCAGAGGCGGGGAATCATAGCTGGCGAATTAGAGGAGGGGAATCAGAGTTGGGGAATAAGAGGCGGGGAATCAGATATGGGGAAACAGAGGCGGGGAATCAGAGGCGGAGAATCAGAGGCGGGGAATCAGATATGGGGAATCAGAGGTGGGGAATCAGAGGCAGGGAATCAGATGTGCGGAATCAGAGATGGGGAATCAGAGGCAGGGAATCAGAATCAGAAGCAGGGAATCAGAGGCCGGGAATCAGAGGCCGGAATCAGATGCTGGGAATCAGAGGCCTGGAATCAGAGGCCGGGAATCAGAGGCAGGGAATCAGATGCGGGAAATCAGAGGCCTGGAATCAGAGGCGGGGAATCAGAGGCAGGGAATCAGATGCGGGGAATCAGAGGCGGGGAATCAGAGCTGGGGAATCAGAGGCAGGGTATTAGAGTTGGGGAATCAGAGGCGGGGAATCAGATATGGGGAAACAGAGGTGGGGAATCAGAGGCGGGGAAACAGAGGCAGGGAATCAGATATGGGGAATCAGAGGCTGGGAATCAGACGGGGGGAATCAAAGGCGGGGAATCAGAGCTGGGGAATCTGAGGCAGGGAATCAGAGTTGGGGATTCAGAGGCGGGGAATCAGATATGGGGAAACAGAAGCGGGGAATCAGAGGCGGGAAAACAGAGGCGGGGAATTAGATATGGGGAATCAGAGGTGGGGAATTAGAGGTGGTGAATCAGTGATGGGGAATCAGATGCGGGGAATCAGAGGCGGGTAATCAGAGCTGGGGAATCAGAGGCAGGGTATTAGAGTTGGGGAATCAGAGGCGGGGAATCAGATATGGGGAAACAGAGGTGGGGAATCAGAGGCGGGGAAACAGAGGCAGGGAATCAGATATGGGGAATCAGAGGCGGGGAATCAGAGGTGGGGAATCATAGGCAGGGAATCGGATGTGCGGAATCAGAGATGGGGAATCAGAGGCCGGGAATCAGAGGTGGTGAATCAGATATGGGGAATCAGAGGCGGGGAATCAGAGGCAGGGAATCAGACGCGGGGAACCAGAGGTGGGCAATCAGAGGCGGGGAATCAGATATGGGGAATCAGAGGCGGGGAATCAGAGGCGGGGAAACAGAGGCGGGGAATCAGATATGGGGAATCAGAGGTGGGGCATCAGAGGTTGTGAATCACAGATGGGGAATTAGAGGCTGGGAATCAGAGGCAGGGAATCAGACGCGGGGAATCAGAGGCGGGGATTCAGAGCTGGGGAATCAGAAGCGGGGAATCAGAGTTGGGGAATCAGAGGCGGGGAATCAGATATGGGGAATCAGAGGCAGGGAATCAGAGGCGGGGAATCAGAGGCAGGGAATCAGACGCGGGGAATCTGAGGCGGGGAATCAGAGCTGGGGTATCAGAGGTGGGGAATCAGAGTTGGGGAATCAGAGGCAGGGAATTGGATGTGCGGAATCAGAGATGGGGAATCAGAGGTGGGGAATCAGAGGCGGGGAATCAGATATGGGGAAACAGAGGTGGGGAATCAGAGGCGGGGAAACAGAGGCAGGGAATCAGATATGGGGAATCAGAGGCGGGGAATCAGAGGTGGGGAATCATAGGCAGGGAATCGGATGTGCGGAATCAGAGATGGGGAATCAGAGGCCGGGAATCAGAGGTGGTGAATCAGATATGGGGAATCAGAGGCGGGGAATCAGAGGCAGGGAATCAGACGCGGGGAATCAGAGGTGGGCAATCATAGGCGGGGAATCAGATATGGGGAATCAGAGGCGGGGAATCAGAGGCGGGGAAACAGAGGCGGGGAATCAGATATGGGGAATCAGAGGTGGGGCATCAGAGGTTGTGAATCACAGATGGGGAATTAGAGGCGGGGAATCAGAGGCAGGGAATCAGACGCGGGGAATCAGAGGCGGGGATTCAGAGCTGGGGAATCAGAAGCGGGGAATCAGAGTTGGGGAATCAGAGGCGGGGAATCAGATATGGGGAATCAGAGGCAGGGAATCAGAGGCGGGGAATCAGAGGCAGGGAATCAGACGCGGGGAATCTGAGGCGGGGAATCAGAGCTGGGGAATCAGAGGTGGGGAATCAGAGTTGGGGAATCGGAGGCAGGGAATTGGATGTGCGGAATCAGAGATGGGGAATCAGAGGTGGGGAATCAGAGGCGGTGAATCAGAGATGGGGAATCAGAGGCGGGGAATCAGAGGCAGGAAATCAGACACGGGGATTCAGAGGCTGGGAATCAGACGGGGGGAATCAAAGGCGGGGAATCAGAGCTGGGGAATCTGAGGCAGGGAATCAGAGTTGGGGATTCAGAGGCGGGGAATCAGATATGGGGAAACAGAGGCGGGGAATCAGAGGCTGGAAAACAGAGGAGGGGAATTAGATATGGGGAATCAGAGGTGGGGAATCAGAGGTGGTGAATCAGTGATTGGGAATCACAGGCGGGGAATCAGAGGCAGGGAATAGAACGCGGGGAATCAGAGGCAGGGAATCAGAGCTGGGGAATCAGAGGCGGGGAATAATAGTTGGGATCAGAGGCGGGGAATCAGATATGGGGAAACAGAGGCGGGGAATCAGTGGCGGGGAAACAGAGGCGGGGAACCAGATATGGGGAATCGGATGCAGGGAATCAGAGGCGGGGAATCAGAGGCGGGGAATCATAGTTGGGAATCAGAGGCGGGGAATCAGATATGGAGAAACAGAGGCGGGGAATCAGAGTTGGGGCATCAGAGGTGGGGAATCAGAGGCGGGGAATCATAGCTGGCGAATTAGAGGAGGGGAATCAGAGTTGGGGAATAAGAGGCGGGGAATCAGATATGGGGAAACAGAGGCGGGGAATCAGAGGCGGAGAATCAGAGGCGGGGAATCAGATATGGGGAATCAGAGGTGGGGAATCAGAGGCAGGGAATCAGATGTGCGGAATCAGAGATGGGGAATCAGAGGCAGGGAATCAGAATCAGAAGCAGGGAATCAGAGGCCGGGAATCAGAGGCCGGAATCAGATGCTGGGAATCAGAGGCCTGGAATCAGAGGCCGGGAATCAGAGGCAGGGAATCAGATGCGGGAAATCAGAGGCCTGGAATCAGAGGCGGGGAATCAGAGGCAGGGAATCAGATGCGGGGAATCAGAGGCGGGGAATCAGAGCTGGGGAATCAGAGGCAGGGTATTAGAGTTGGGGAATCAGAGGCGGGGAATCAGATATGGGGAAACAGAGGTGGGGAATCAGAGGCGGGGAAACAGAGGCAGGGAATCAGATATGGGGAATCAGAGGCTGGGAATCAGACGGGGGGAATCAAAGGCGGGGAATCAGAGCTGGGGAATCTGAGGCAGGGAATCAGAGTTGGGGATTCAGAGGCGGGGAATCAGATATGGGGAAACAGAAGCGGGGAATCAGAGGCGGGAAAACAGAGGCGGGGAATTAGATATGGGGAATCAGAGGTGGGGAATCAGAGGTGGTGAATCAGTGATGGGGAATCAGATGCGGGGAATCAGAGGCGGGGAATCAGAGCTGGGGAATCAGAGGCAGGGTATTAGAGTTGGGGAATCAGAGGCGGGGAATCAGATATGGGGAAACAGAGGTGGGGAATCAGAGGCGGGGAAACAGAGGCAGGGAATCAGATATGGGGAATCAGAGGCGGGGAATCAGAGGTGGGGAATCATAGGCAGGGAATCGGATGTGCGGAATCAGAGATGGGGAATCAGAGGCCGGGAATCAGAGGTGGTGAATCAGATATGGGGAATCAGAGGCGGGGAATCAGAGGCAGGGAATCAGACGCGGGGAATCAGAGGTGGGCAATCAGAGGCGGGGAATCAGATATGGGGAATCAGAGGCGGGGAATCAGAGGCGGGGAAACAGAGGCGGGGAATCAGATATGGGGAATCAGAGGTGGGGCATCAGAGGTTGTGAATCACAGATGGGGAATTAGAGGCGGGGAATCAGAGGCAGGGAATCAGACGCGGGGAATCAGAGGCGGGGATTCAGAGCTGGGGAATCAGAAGCGGGGAATCAGAGTTGGGGAATCAGAGGCGGGGAATCAGATATGGGGAATCAGAGGCAGGGAATCAGAGGCGGGGAATCAGAGGCAGGGAATCAGACGCGGGGAATCTGAGGCGGGGAATCAGAGCTGGGGTATCAGAGGTGGGGAATCAGAGTTGGGGAATCAGAGGCAGGGAATTGGATGTGCGGAATCAGAGATGGGGAATCAGAGGTGGGGAATCAGAGGCGGTGAATCAGAGATGGGGAATCAGAGGCGGGGAATCAGAGGCAGGAAATCAGACACGGGGATTCAGAGGCTGGGAATCAGACGGGGGGAATCAAAGGCGGGGAATCAGAGCTGGGGAATCTGAGGCAGGGAATCAGAGTTGGGGATTCAGAGGCGGGGAATCAGATATGGGGAAACAGAGGCGGGGAATCAGAGGCGGGAAAACAGAGGCGGGGAATTAGATATGGGGAATCAGAGGTGGGGAATCAGAGGTGGTGAATCAGTGATGGGGAATCACAGGCGGGGAATGAGAGGCAGGGAATAGAACGCGGGGAATCAGAGGCAGGGAATCAGAGCTGGGGAATCAGAGGCGGGGAATCATAGTTGGGAATCAGAGGCGGGGAATCAGATATGGGGAAACAGAGGCAGGGAATCAGTGGCGGGGAAACAGAGGCGGGGAATCAGATATGGGGAATCGGATGCAGGGAATCAGAGGCGGGGAATCAGAGCTGGGGAATCAGAGGCGGGGAATCAGAGTTGGGGCATCAGAGGTGGGGAATTAGATATAGGGAAACAGAGGCGGGGAATCAGAGGCGGGGAAACAGAGGCGGGGAATCATAGTTGGGAATCAGAGGCGGGGAATCAGATATGGGGAAACAGAGGCAGGGAATCAGTGGCGGGGAAACAGAGGCGGGGAATCAGATATGGGGAATCGGATGCAGGGAATCAGAGGCGGGGAATCAGAGGCGGGGAATCATAGTTGGGAATCAGAGGCGGGGAATCAGATATGGAGAAACAGAGGCGGGGAATCAGAGTTGGGGCATCAGAGGTGGGGAATCAGAGGCGGGGAATCATAGCTGGCGAATTAGAGGAGGGGAATCAGAGTTGGGGAATAAGAGGCGGGGAATCAGATATGGGGAAACAGAGGCGGGGAATCAGAGGCGGAGAATCAGAGGCGGGGAATCAGATATGGGGAATCAGAGGTGGGGAATCAGAGGCAGGGAATCAGATGTGCGGAATCAGAGATGGGGAATCAGAGGCAGGGAATCAGAATCAGAAGCAGGGAATCAGAGGCCGGGAATCAGAGGCCGGAATCAGATGCTGGGAATCAGAGGCCTGGAATCAGAGGCCGGGAATCAGAGGCAGGGAATCAGATGCGGGAAATCAGAGGCCTGGAATCAGAGGCGGGGAATCAGAGGCAGGGAATCAGATGCGGGGAATCAGAGGCGGGGAATCAGAGCTGGGGAATCAGAGGCAGGGTATTAGAGTTGGGGAATCAGAGGCGGGGAATCAGATATGGGGAAACAGAGGTGGGGAATCAGAGGCGGGGAAACAGAGGCAGGGAATCAGATATGGGGAATCAGAGGCTGGGAATCAGACGGGGGGAATCAAAGGCGGGGAATCAGAGCTGGGGAATCTGAGGCAGGGAATCAGAGTTGGGGATTCAGAGGCGGGGAATCAGATATGGGGAAACAGAAGCGGGGAATCAGAGGCGGGAAAACAGAGGCGGGGAATTAGATATGGGGAATCAGAGGTGGGGAATCAGAGGTGGTGAATCAGTGATGGGGAATCAGATGCGGGGAATCAGAGGCGGGGAATCAGAGCTGGGGAATCAGAGGCAGGGTATTAGAGTTGGGGAATCAGAGGCGGGGAATCAGATATGGGGAAACAGAGGTGGGGAATCAGAGGCGGGGAAACAGAGGCAGGGAATCAGATATGGGGAATCAGAGGCGGGGAATCAGAGGTGGGGAATCATAGGCAGGGAATCGGATGTGCGGAATCAGAGATGGGGAATCAGAGGCCGGGAATCAGAGGTGGTGAATCAGATATGGGGAATCAGAGGCGGGGAATCAGAGGCAGGGAATCAGACGCGGGGAATCAGAGGTGGGCAATCAGAGGCGGGGAATCAGATATGGGGAATCAGAGGCGGGGAATCAGAGGCGGGGAAACAGAGGCGGGGAATCAGATATGGGGAATCAGAGGTGGGGCATCAGAGGTTGTGAATCACAGATGGGGAATTAGAGGCGGGGAATCAGAGGCAGGGAATCAGACGCGGGGAATCAGAGGCGGGGATTCAGAGCTGGGGAATCAGAAGCGGGGAATCAGAGTTGGGGAATCAGAGGCGGGGAATCAGATATGGGGAATCAGAGGCAGGGAATCAGAGGCGGGGAATCAGAGGCAGGGAATCAGACGCGGGGAATCTGAGGCGGGGAATCAGAGCTGGGGTATCAGAGGTGGGGAATCAGAGTTGGGGAATCAGAGGCAGGGAATTGGATGTGCGGAATCAGAGATGGGGAATCAGAGGTGGGGAATCAGAGGCGGTGAATCAGAGATGGGGAATCAGAGGCGGGGAATCAGAGGCAGGAAATCAGACACGGGGATTCAGAGGCTGGGAATCAGACGGGGGGAATCAAAGGCGGGGAATCAGAGCTGGGGAATCTGAGGCAGGGAATCAGAGTTGGGGATTCAGAGGCGGGGAATCAGATATGGGGAAACAGAGGCGGGGAATCAGAGGCGGGAAAACAGAGGCGGGGAATTAGATATGGGGAATCAGAGGTGGGGAATCAGAGGTGGTGAATCAGTGATGGGGAATCACAGGCGGGGAATGAGAGGCAGGGAATAGAACGCGGGGAATCAGAGGCAGGGAATCAGAGCTGGGGAATCAGAGGCGGGGAATCATAGTTGGGAATCAGAGGCGGGGAATCAGATATGGGGAAACAGAGGCAGGGAATCAGTGGCGGGGAAACAGAGGCGGGGAATCAGATATGGGGAATCGGATGCAGGGAATCAGAGGCGGGGAATCAGAGCTGGGGAATCAGAGGCGGGGAATCAGAGTTGGGGCATCAGAGGTGGGGAATTAGATATAGGGAAACAGAGGCGGGGAATCAGAGGCGGGGAAACAGAGGCGGGGAAACAGAAGCGGGGAATCAGATATGGGGAATCAGAGGTGGGGAATCCGAGGTTCGGAATCAGAGGCAGGGAATCAGAGGCGGGGAATCAGAGGCGGGGAATCAGAGGAAGGGAATCAGATGTGCGGAATCGGAGATGGGGAATCAGAGGGAGGGAATCAGAGGCGGGGAATCAGAGGCGAGGAATCAGAGGCCGGGAATCAGATATGGGGAAACAGAGGCGGGGAATCCGAGGCGGGGAAACAGAGGCGGGGAATCAGATATGGGGAATCAGAGGTGGGGAATCAGAGGTTGGGAATCAGAGGCAGGGAATCAGAGGCTTGGAATCAGATGCAGGGAATCAGATGCGGGGAATCAGAGGCGGGGAATCAGAGCTGGGGAATCAGAGGTGGGGAATCAGATTTGGGGAATCAGAGGCGGGGACTTAGATATTGGGAAACAGAGGCGGGGAATCAGAGGCGGGGAAACCCAGGCGGGGAATCAGATATGGGGAATCAGAGGTGGGGAATCAGAGGCAAGGAATCAGATGTGCGGAATCAGAGATGGGGAATCAGAGGCAGGGAATCAGAATCAGAAGCAGGGAATCAGAGGCCGGGAATCAGAGGCCGGAATCAGAGGCGGGGAATAGGCGGCAGGGAATCAGATGCGGGGAATCAGAGGCGGGGAATCAGAGCTGGGGAATCAGAGGCGGGGTATTAGAGTTGGGGAATCAGAGGCGGGGAATCAGATATGGGGAAACAGAGGTGGGGAATCAGAGGCGGTGAAACAGAGGCAGGGAATCAGATATGGGGAATCAGAGGCGGGGAATCAGAGGTGGGGAATCATAGGCAGGGAATCGGATGTGCGGAATCAGAGATGGGGAATCAGAGGCTGGGAATCAGAGGTGGTGAATCAGAGATGGGGAATCAGAGGCGGGGAATCAGAGGCAGGGAATCAGACGCGGGGAATCAGAGGTGGGCAATCAGAGGCGGGGAATCAGATATGGGGAATCAGAGGCGGGGAATCAGAGGCGGGGAAACAGAGGCGGGGAATCAGATATGGGGAATCAGAGGTGGGGCATCAGAGGTTGTGAATCACAGATGGGGAATCAGAGGCGGGGAATCAGAGGCAGGGAATCAGACGCGGGGAATAAGAGGTGGGGATTCAGAGCTGGGGAATCAGAGGCGGGGAATCAGAGTTCGGGAATCAGAGGCGGGGAATCAGATATGGGGAATCAGAGGCAGGGAATCAGAGGCAGGAAAACAGAGGCGGGGAATCAGATATGGGGAATCAGTGGCGGGGAATCAGAGGCAGGGAATCAGACACGGGGAATCAGAGGCGGGGAATCAGAGATGGGGAATCAGAGGCGGGGAATCAGAGGCAGGGAATCGGATGCCGGGAATCAGAGGCGGGAAATCAGAGCTGGGGAATCAGAGGCGGGGAATCAGAGTTGGGGAATCAGAGGCGGCGAAGCAGATATGGGGAAATAGAGGCGGGGAATCAGATATGGGGAATCAGAGGCGGGGAATCAGATATGGGGAATCAGAGGCTGGGAATCAGAGGGGGGGGGAAACAGAGGCGGGGAATAAGATATGGGGAATCAGAGGTGGGGAATCAGGGGCGGGGAATCAGTGGCAGGGAATCAGAGGCGGGGAATCAGAGGCGGGGAATCAAAGGAAGGGAATCAGACACGGGGAATCAGAGGTGGGGAATCAGAGATGGGGAATCAGAGGCGGGGAATCACATGCAGGGAATCAGACGCGGGGAATCAGAGGCGGGGAATCAGAGCTGGGGAATCAGAGGTGTGGAATCAGAGTCGGGGAATCAGAGGCAGGGAATCGGTTGTGCGGAATCAGAGATGGGGAATCAGATGTGGGGAATCAGAGGCAGTGAATCAGAGATGGGGAATCAGAGGCGGGGAATCAGAGGCAAGAAATCAGACGGGGATTCAGAGGCTGGGAATCAGACGGGGGGAATCAAAGGCGGGGAATCAGAGCTGGTGAATCAGAGGCAGGGAATCAGAGTTGGGGATTCAGAGGCGGGGAATCAGATATGGGGAAACAGAGGCGGGGAATGAGAGGCGGGCAAGCAGAGGCGGGGAATTAGATATGGGGAATCAGAGGTGGGGAATCAGAGGTGGTGAATCAGAGATGGGGAATCACAGAAGGGGAATCAGAGGCAGTGAATAGAACGCGGGGAGTCAGAGGCAGGGAATCAGAGCTGGGGAATCAGAGGCGGGGAATCAGATATGGGGAAACAGAGGCGGGGAATCAGAGGCGGGGAAACAGAGGCGGGGAATCAGACATGGGGAATCGGTTGCGGGGAATCAGAGGCAGGGAATCAGAGCTGGGGAATCAGAGGCCGGGAATCAGAGTTGGGGCATCAGAGGTGGGGAATTAGATATAGGGAAACAGAGGCGGGGAATCAGAGGCGGGAAACAGAGGCGGGGAAACAGAGGCGGGGAATCAGAGGAAGGGAATCAGATGTGCGGAATCGGAGATGGGGAATCAGAGGCAGGGAATCAGACGCGGGGAATCAGAGGTGGGGATTCAGAGCTGGGGAATCAGAAGCGGGGAATCAGAGTTGGGGAATCAGAGGCGGGGAATCAGATATGGGGAATCAGAGGCAGGGAATCAGAGGCGGGGAATCAGAGGCAGGGAATCAGACGCGGGGAATCTGAGGCGGGGAATCAGAGCTGGGGTATCAGAGGTGGGGAATCAGAGTTGGGGAATCAGAGGCAGGGAATTGGATGTGCGGAATCAGAGATGGGGAATCAGAGGTGGGGAATCAGAGGCGGTGAATCAGAGATGGGGAATCAGAGGCGGGGAATCAGAGGCAGGAAATCAGACACGGGGATTCAGAGGCTGGGAATCAGACGGGGGGAATCAAAGGCGGGGAATCAGAGCTGGGGAATCTGAGGCAGGGAATCAGAGTTGGGGATTCAGAGGCGGGGAATCAGATATGGGGAAACAGAGGCGGGGAATCAGAGGCGGGAAAACAGAGGCGGGGAATTAGATATGGGGAATCAGATTTGGGGAATCAGAGGCGGGGACTTAGATATTGGGAAACAGAGGCGGGGAATCAGAGGCGGGGAAACCCAGGCGGGGAATCAGATATGGGGAATCAGAGGTGGGGAATCAGAGGCAAGGAATCAGATGTGCGGAATCAGAGATGGGGAATCAGAGGCAGGGAATCAGAATCAGAAGCAGGGAATCAGAGGCCGGGAATCAGAGGCCGGAATCAGAGGCGGGGAATAGGCGGCAGGGAATCAGATGCGGGGAATCAGAGGCGGGGAATCAGAGCTTGGGAATCAGAGGCGGGGTATTAGAGTTGGGGAATCAGAGGCGGGGAATCAGATATGGGGAAACAGAGGTGGGGAATCAGAGGCGGGGAAACAGAGGCAGGGAATCAGATATGGGGAATCAGAGGCGGGGAATCAGAGGTGGGGAATCATAGGCAGGGAATCGGATGTGCGGAATCAGAGATGGGGAATCAGAGGCCGGGAATCAGAGGTGGTGAATCAGAGATGGGGAATCAGAGGCGGGGAATCAGAGGCAGGGAATCAGACGCGGGGAATCAGAGGTGTGCAATCAGAGGCGGGGAATCAGATATGGGGAATCAGAGGCGGGGAATCAGAGGCGGGGAAACAGAGGCGGGGAATCAGATATGGGGAATCAGAGGTGGGGCATCAGAGGTTGTGAATCACAGATGGGGAATCAGAGGCGGGGAATCAGAGGCAGGGAATCAGACGCGGGGAATCAGAGGTGGGGATTCAGAGCTGGGGAATCAGAGGCGGGGAATCAGAGTTGGGGAATCAGAGGCGGGGAATCAGATATGGGGAATCAGAGGCAGGGAATCAGAGGCAGGAAAACAGAGGCGGGGAATCAGATATGGGGAATCAGTGGCGGGGAATCAGAGGCAGGGAATCAGACACGGGGAATCAGAGGCGGGGAATCAGAGCTGGGGAATCAGAGGTGGGGAATCAGAGTTGGGGAATCGGAGGCAGGGAATTGGATGTGCGGAATCAGAGATGGGGAATCAGAGGTGGGGAATCAGAGGCGGTGAATCAGAGATGGGGAATCAGAGGCGGGGAATCAGAGGCAGGAAATCAGACACGGGGATTCAGAGGCTGGGAATCAGACGGGGGGAATCAAAGGCGGGGAATCAGAGCTGGGGAATCTGAGGCAGGGAATCAGAGTTGTGGATTCAGAGGCGGGGAATCAGATATGGGGAAACAGAGGCGGGGAATCAGAGGCTGGAAAACAGAGGAGGGGAATTAGATATGGGGAATCAGAGGTGGGGAATCAGAGGTGGTGAATCAGTGATTGGGAATCACAGGCGGGGAATCAGAGGCAGGGAATAGAACGCGGGGAATCAGAGGCAGGGAATCAGAGCTGGGGAATCAGAGGCGGGGAATCATAGTTGGGATCAGAGGCGGGGAATCAGATATGGGGAAACAGAGGCGGGGAATCAGTGGCGGGGAAACAGAGGCGGGGAACCAGATATGGGGAATCGGATGCAGGGAATCAGAGGCGGGGAATCAGAGGCGGGGAATCATAGTTGGGAATCAGAGGCGGGGAATCAGATATGGGGAAACAGAGGCGGAGAATCAGAGTTGGGGCATCAGAGGTGGGGAATCAGAGGCGGGGAATCATAGCTGGCGAATTAGAGGAGGGGAATCAGAGTTGGGGAATAAGAGGCGGGGAATCAGATATGGGGAAACAGAGGCGGGGAATCAGAGGCGGAGAATCAGAGGCGGGGAATCAGATATGGGGAATCAGAGGTGGGGAATCAGAGGCAGGGAATCAGATGTGCGGAATCAGAGATGGGGAATCAGAGGCAGGGAATCAGAATCAGAAGCAGGGAATCAGAGGCCGGGAATCAGAGGCCGGAATCAGATGCTGGGAATCAGAGGCCTGGAATCAGAGGCCGGGAATCAGAGGCAGGGAATCAGATGCGGGAAATCAGAGGCCTGGAATCAGAGGCGGGGAATCAGAGGCAGGGAATCAGATGCGGGGAATCAGAGGCGGGGAATCAGAGCTGGGGAATCAGAGGCAGGGTATTAGAGTTGGGGAATCAGAGGCGGGGAATCAGATATGGGGAAACAGAGGTGGGGAATCAGAGGCGGGGAAACAGAGGCAGGGAATCAGATATGGGGAATCAGAGGCTGGGAATCAGACGGGGGGAATCAAAGGCGGGGAATCAGAGCTGGGGAATCTGAGGCAGGGAATCAGAGTTGGGGATTCAGAGGCGGGGAATCAGATATGGGGAAACAGAAGCGGGGAATCAGAGGCGGGAAAACAGAGGCGGGGAATTAGATATGGGGAATCAGAGGTGGGGAATCAGAGGTGGTGAATCAGTGATGGGGAATCAGATGCGGGGAATCAGAGGCGGGGAATCAGAGCTGGGGAATCAGAGGCAGGGTATTAGAGTTGGGGAATCAGAGGCGGGGAATCAGATATGGGGAAACAGAGGTGGGGAATCAGAGGCGGGGAAACAGAGGCAGGGAATCAGATATGGGGAATCAGAGGCGGGGAATCAGAGGTGGGGAATCATAGGCAGGGAATCGGATGTGCGGAATCAGAGATGGGGAATCAGAGGCCGGGAATCAGAGGTGGTGAATCAGATATGGGGAATCAGAGGCGGGGAATCAGAGGCAGGGAATCAGACGCGGGGAATCAGAGGTGGGCAATCAGAGGCGGGGAATCAGATATGGGGAATCAGAGGCGGGGAATCAGAGGCGGGGAAACAGAGGCGGGGAATCAGATATGGGGAATCAGAGGTGGGGCATCAGAGGTTGTGAATCACAGATGGGGAATTAGAGGCGGGGAATCAGAGGCAGGGAATCAGACGCGGGGAATCAGAGGCGGGGATTCAGAGCTGGGGAATCAGAAGCGGGGAATCAGAGTTGGGGAATCAGAGGCGGGGAATCAGATATGGGGAATCAGAGGCAGGGAATCAGAGGCGGGGAATCAGAGGCAGGGAATCAGACGCGGGGAATCTGAGGCGGGGAATCAGAGCTGGGGTATCAGAGGTGGGGAATCAGAGTTGGGGAATCAGAGGCAGGGAATTGGATGTGCGGAATCAGAGATGGGGAATCAGAGGTGGGGAATCAGAGGCGGTGAATCAGAGATGGGGAATCAGAGGCGGGGAATCAGAGGCAGGAAATCAGACACGGGGATTCAGAGGCTGGGAATCAGACGGGGGGAATCAAAGGCGGGGAATCAGAGCTGGGGAATCTGAGGCAGGGAATCAGAGTTGGGGATTTAGAGGCGGGGAATCAGATATGGGGAAACAGAGGCGGGGAATCAGAGGCGGGAAAACAGAGGCGGGGAATTAGATATGGGGAATCAGAGGTGGGGAATCAGAGGTGGTGAATCAGTGATGGGGAATCACAGGCGGGGAATGAGAGGCAGGGAATAGAACGCGGGGAATCAGAGGCAGGGAATCAGAGCTGGGGAATCAGAGGCGGGGAATCATAGTTGGGAATCAGAGGCGGGGAATCAGATATGGGGAAACAGAGGCAGGGAATCAGTGGCGGGGAAACAGAGGCGGGGAATCAGATATGGGGAATCGGATGCAGGGAATCAGAGGCGGGGAATCAGAGCTGGGGAATCAGAGGCGGGGAATCAGAGTTGGGGCATCAGAGGTGGGGAATTAGATATAGGGAAACAGAGGCGGGGAATCAGAGGCGGGGAAACAGAGGCGGGGAAACAGAGGCGGGGAATCAGATATGGGGAAACAGAGGTGGGGAATCCGAGGTTCGGAATCAGAGGCAGGGAATCAGAGGCGGGGAATCAGAGGCGGGGAATCAGAGGAAGGGAATCAGATGTGCGGAATCGGAGATGGGGAATCAGAGGGAGGGAATCAGAGGCGGGGAATCAGAGGCGAGGAATCAGAGGCCGGGAATCAGATATGGGGAAACAGAGGCGGGGAATCCGAGGCGGGGAAACAGAGGCGGGGAATCAGATATGGGGAATCAGAGGTGGGGAATCAGAGGTTGGGAATCAGAGGCAGGGAATCAGAGGCTTGGAATCAGATGCAGGGAATCAGATGCGGGGAATCAGAGGCGGGGAATCAGAGCTGGGGAATCAGAGGTGGGGAATCAGATTTGGGGAATCAGAGGCGGGGACTTAGATATTGGGAAACAGAGGCGGGGAATCAGAGGCGGGGAAACCCAGGCGGGGAATCAGATATGGGGAATCAGAGGTGGGGAATCAGAGGCAAGGAATCAGATGTGCGGAATCAGAGATGGGGAATCAGAGGCAGGGAATCAGAATCAGAAGCAGGGAATCAGAGGCCGGGAATCAGAGGCCGGAATCAGAGGCGGGGAATAGGCGGCAGGGAATCAGATGCGGGGAATCAGAGGCGGGGAATCAGATATGGGGAAACAGAGGTGGGGAATCAGAGGCGGGGAAACAGAGGCAGGGAATCAGATATGGGGAATCAGAGGCGGGGAATCAGAGGTGGGGAATCATAGGCAGGGAATCGGATGTGCGGAATCAGAGATGGGGAATCAGAGGCTGGGAATCAGAGGTGGTGAATCAGAGATGGGGAATCAGAGGCGGGGAATCAGAGGCAGGGAATCAGACGCGGGGAATCAGAGGTGGGCAATCAGAGGCGGGGAATCAGATATGGGGAATCAGAGGCGGGGAATCAGAGGCGGGGAAACAGAGGCGGGGAATCAGATATGGGGAATCAGAGGTGGGGCATCAGAGGTTGTGAATCACAGATGGGGAATCAGAGGCGGGGAATCAGAGGCAGGGAATCAGACGCGGGGAATCAGAGGTGGGGATTCAGAGCTGGGGAATCAGAGGCGGGGAATCAGAGTTCGGGAATCAGAGGCGGGGAATCAGATATGGGGAATCAGAGGCAGGGAATCAGAGGCAGGAAAACAGAGGCGGGGAATCAGATATGGGGAATCAGTGGCGGGGAATCAGAGGCAGGGAATCAGACACGGGGAATCAGAGGCGGGGAATCAGAGATGGGGAATCAGAGGCGGGGAATCAGAGGCAGGGAATCGGATGCCGGGAATCAGAGGCGGGAAATCAGAGCTGGGGAATCAGAGGCGGGGAATCAGAGTTGGGGAATCAGAGGCGGCGAAGCAGATATGGGGAAATGGAGGCGGGGAATCAGATATGGGGAATCAGAGGCGGGGAATCAGATATGGGGAATCAGAGGCTGGGAATCAGAGGGGGGGGGAAACAGAGGCGGGGAATAAGATATGGGGAATCAGAGGTGGGGAATCAGGGGCGGGGAATCAGTGGCAGGGAATCAGAGGCGGGGAATCAGAGGCGGGGAATCAAAGGAAGGGAATCAGACACGGGGAATCAGAGGTGGGGAATCAGAGATGGGGAATCAGAGGCGGGGAATCACATGCAGGGAATCAGACGCGGGGAATCAGAGGCGGGGAATCAGAGCTGGGGAATCAGAGGTGTGGAATCAGAGTCGGGGAATCAGAGGCAGGGAATCGGTTGTGCGGAATCAGAGATGGGGAATCAGATGTGGGGAATCAGAGGCAGTGAATCAGAGATGGGGAATCAGAGGCGGGGAATCAGAGGCAAGAAATCAGACGGGGATTCAGAGGCTGGGAATCAGACGGGGGGAATCAAAGGCGGGGAATCAGAGCTGGTGAATCAGAGGCAGGGAATCAGAGTTGGGGATTCAGAGGCGGGGAATCAGATATGGGGAAACAGAGGCGGGGAATGAGAGGCGGGCAAGCAGAGGCGGGGAATTAGATATGGGGAATCAGAGGTGGGGAATCAGAGGTGGTGAATCAGAGATGGGGAATCACAGAAGGGGAATCAGAGGCAGTGAATAGAACGCGGGGAGTCAGAGGCAGGGAATCAGAGCTGGGGAATCAGAGGCGGGGAATCAGATATGGGGAAACAGAGGCCGGGAATCAGAGGCGGGGAAACAGAGGCGGGGAATCAGACATGGGGAATCGGTTGCGGGGAATCAGAGGCGGGGAATCAGAGCTGGGGAATCAGAGGCCGGGAATCAGAGTTGGGGCATCAGAGGTGGGGAATTAGATATAGGGAAACAGAGGCGGGGAATCAGAGGCGGGAAACAGAGGCGGGGAAACAGAGGCGGGGAATCAGAGGAAGGGAATCAGATGTGCGGAATCGGAGATGGGGAATCAGAGGCAGGGAATCAGACGCGGGGAATCAGAGGCGGGGATTCAGAGCTGGGGAATCAGAAGCGGGGAATCAGAGTTGGGGAATCAGAGGCGGGAAATCAGATATGGGGAATCAGAGGCAGGGAATCAGAGGCGGGGAATCAGAGGCAGGGAATCAGACGCGGGGAATCTGAGGCGGGGAATCAGAGCTGGGGTATCAGAGGTGGGGAATCAGAGTTGGGTAATCAGAGGCAGGGAATTGGATGTGCGGAATCAGAGATGGGGAATCAGAGGTGGAGAATCAGAGGCGGTGAATCAGAGATGGGGAATCAGAGGCGGGGAATCAGAGGCAGGAAATCAGACACGGGGATTCAGAGGCTGGGAATCAGACGGGGGGAATCAAAGGCGGGGAATCAGAGCTGGGGAATCTGAGGCAGGGAATCAGAGTTGGGGATTCAGAGGCGGGGAATCAGATATGGGGAAACAGAGGCGGGGAATCAGAGGCGGGAAAACAGAGGCGGGGAATTAGATATGGGGAATCAGATTTGGGGAATCAGAGGCGGGGACTTAGATATTGGGAAACAGAGGCGGGGAATCAGAGGCGGGGAAACCCAGGCGGGGAATCAGATATGGGGAATCAGAGGTGGGGAATCAGAGGCAAGGAATCAGATGTGCGGAATCAGAGATGGGGAATCAGAGGCAGGGAATCAGAATCAGAAGCAGGGAATCAGAGGCCGGGAATCAGAGGCCGGAATCAGAGGCGGGGAATAGGCGGCAGGGAATCAGATGCGGGGAATCAGAGGCGGGGGATCAGAGCTGGGGAATCAGAGGCGCGGTATTAGAGTTGGGGAATCAGAGGCGGGGAATCAGATATGGGGAAACAGAGGTGGGGAATCAGAGGCGGGGAAACAGAGGCAGGGAATCAGATATGGGGAATCAGAGGCGGGGAATCAGAGGTGGGGAATCATAGGCAGGGAATCGGATGTGCGGAATCAGAGATGGGGAATCAGAGGCCGGGAATCAGAGGTGGTGAATCAGAGATGGGGAATCAGAGGCGGGGAATCAGAGGCAGGGAATCAGACGCGGGGAATCAGAGGTGGGCAATCAGAGGCGGGGAATCAGATATGGGGAATCAGAGGCGGGGAATCAGAGGCGGGGAAACAGAGGCGGGGAATCAGATATGGGGAATCAGAGGTGGGGCATCAGAGGTTGTGAATCACAGATGGGGAATCAGAGGCGGGGAATCAGAGGCAGGGAATCAGACGCGGGGAATCAGAGGTGGGGATTCAGAGCTGGGGAATCAGAGGCGGGGAATCAGAGTTGGGGAATCAGAGGCGGGGAATCAGATATGGGGAATCAGAGGCAGGGAATCAGAGGCAGGAAAACAGAGGCGGGGAATCAGATATGGGGAATCAGTGGCGGGGAATCAGAGGCAGGGAATCAGACACGGGGAATCAGAGGCGGGGAATCAGAGATGGGGAATCAGAGGCAGGGAATCAGAGGCAGGAAAACAGAGGCGGGGAATCAGATATGGGGAATCAGAGGCAGGGAATCAGAGGCGGGGAATCAGAGGCAGGGAATCAGATGCGGGGAATCTGAGGCGGGGAATCAGAGCTGGGGAATCAGAGGTGGGGAATCAGAGTTGGGGAATCAGAGGCAGGGAATTGGATGTGCGGAATCAGAGATGGGGAATCAGAGGTGGGGAATCAGAGGCGGTGAATCAGAGATGGGGAATCAGAGGCGGGGAATCAGAGGCAGGAAATCAGACACGGGGATTCAGAGGCTGGGAATCAGACGGGGGGAATCAAAGGCGGGGAATCAGAGCTGGGGAATCTGAGGCAGGGAATCAGAGTTGGGGATTCAGAGGCGGGGAATCAGATATGGGGAAACAGAGGCGGGGAATCAGAGGCGGGAAAACAGAGGCGGGGAATTAGATATGGGGAATCAGAGGTGGGGAATCAGAGGTGGTGAATCAGTGATGGGGAATCACAGGCGGGGAATGAGAGGCAGGGAATAGAACGCGGGGAATCAGAGGCAGGGAATCAGAGCTGGGGAATCAGAGGCGGGGAATCATAGTTGGGAATCAGAGGCGGGGAATCAGATATGGGGAAACAGAGGCAGGGAATCAGTGGCGGGGAAACAGAGGCGGGGAATCAGATATGGGGAATCGGATGCAGGGAATCAGAGGCGGGGAATCAGAGCTGGGGAATCAGAGGCGGGGAATCAGAGTTGGGGCATCAGAGGTGGGGAATTAGATATAGGGAAACAGAGGCGGGGAATCAGAGGCGGGGAAACAGAGGCGGGGAAACAGAGGCGGGGAATCAGATATGGGGAATCAGAGGTGGGGAATCCGAGGTTCGGAATCAGAGGCAGGGAATCAGAGGCGGGGAATCAGAGGCGGGGAATCAGAGGAAGGGAATCAGATGTGCGGAATCGGAGATGGGGAATCAGAGGCAGGGAATCAGAGGCGGGGAATCAGAGGCGAGGAATCAGAGGCCGGGAATCAGATATGGGGAAACAGAGGCGGGGAATCCGAGGCGGGGAATCAGATATGGGGAATCAGAGGTGGGGAATCAGAGGTTGGGAATCAGAGGCAGGGAATCAGAGGCTTGGAATCAGATGCAGGGAATCAGATGCGGGGAATCAGAGGCGGGGAATCAGAGCTGGGGAATCAGAGGTGGGGAATCAGATTTGGGGAATCAGAGGCGGGGACTTACATATTGGGAAACAGAGGCGGGGAATCAGAGGCGGGGAAACCCAGGCGGGGAATCAGATATGGGGAATCAGAGGTGGGGAATCAGAGGGAAGGAATCAGATGTGCGGAATCAGAGATGGGGAATCAGAGGCAGGGAATCAGAATCAGAAGCAGGGAATCAGAGGCCGGGAATCAGAGGCCGGAATCAGAGGCGGGGAATAGGCGGCAGGGAATCAGATGCGGGGAATCGAGGCGGGGAATCAGAGCTGGGGAATCAGAGGCGGGGTATTAGAGTTGGGGAATCAGAGGCGGGGAATCAGATATGGGGAAACAGAGGTGGGGAATCAGAGGCGGGGAAACAGAGGCAGGGAATCAGATATGGGGAATCAGAGGCGGGGAATCAGAGGTGGGGAATCATAGGCAGGGAATCGGATGTGCGGAATCAGAGATGGGGAATCAGAGGCCGGGAATCAGAGGTGGTGAATCAGAGATGGGGAATCAGAGGCGGGGAATCAGAGGCATGAATCAGACGCGGGGAATCAGAGGTGGGCAATCAGAGGCGGGGAATCAGATATGGGGAATCAGAGGCGGGGAATCAGAGGCGGGGAAACAGAGGCGGGGAATCAGATATGGGGAATCAGAGGTGGGGCATCAGAGGTTGTGAATCACAGATGGGGAATCAGAGGCGGGGAATCAGAGGCAGGGAATCAGACGCGGGGAATCAGAGGTGGGGATTCAGAGCTGGGGAATCAGAGGCGGGGAATCAGAGTTGGGGAATCAGAGGCGGGGAATCAGATATGGGGAATCAGAGGCAGGGAATCAGAGGCAGGAAAACAGAGGCGGGGAATCAGATATGGGGAATCAGTGGCGGGGAATCAGAGGCAGGGAATCAGACACGGGGAATCAGAGGCGGGGAATCAGAGATGGGGAATCAGAGGCGGGGAATCAGAGGCAGGGAATCGGATGCCGGGAATCAGAGGCGGGAAATCAGAGCTGGGGAATCAGAGGCGGGGAATCAGAGTTGGGGAATCAGAGGCGGCGAAGCAGATATGGGAAAATAGAGGCGGGGAATCAGATATGGGGAATCAGAGGCGGGGAATCAGATATGGGGAATCAGAGGCTGGGAATCAGAGGGGGGGGAAACAGAGGCGGGGAATAAGATATGGGGAATCAGAGGTGGGGAATCAGGGGCGGGGAATCAGTGGCAGGGAATCAGAGGCGGGGAATCAGAGGCGGGGAATCAAAGGAAGGGAATCAGACACGGGGAATCAGAGGTGGGGAATCAGAGATGGGGAATCAGAGGCGGGGAATCACAGGCAGGGAATCAGACGCGGGGAATCAGAGGCGGGGAATCAGAGCTGGGGAATCAGAGGTGTGGAATCAGAGTCGGGGAATCAGAGGCAGGGAATCGGTTGTGCGGAATCAGAGATGGGGAATCAGATGTGGGGAATCAGAGGCAGTGAATCAGAGATGGGGAATCAGAGGCGGGGAATCAGAGGCAAGAAATCAGACGGGGATTCAGAGGCTGGGAATCAGACGGGGGGAATCAAAGGCGGGGAATCAGAGCTGGTGAATCAGAGGCAGGGAATCAGAGTTGGGGATTCAGAGGCGGGGAATCAGATATGGGGAAACAGAGGCGGGGAATGAGAGGCGGGCAAGCAGAGGCGGGGAATTAGATATGGGGAATCAGAGGTGGGGAATCAGAGGTGGTGAATCAGAGATGGGGAATCACAGAAGGGGAATCAGAGGCAGTGAATAGAACGCGGGGAGTCAGAGGCAGGGAATCAGAGCTGGGGAATCAGAGGCGGGGAATCAGATATGGGGAAACAGAGGCGGGGAATCAGAGGCGGGGAAACAGAGGCGGGGAATCAGACATGGGGAATCGGTTGCGGGGAATCAGAGGCGGGGAATCAGAGCTGGGGAATCAGAGGCCGGGAATCAGAGTTGGGGCATCAGAGGTGGGGAATTAGATATAGGGAAACAGAGGCGGGGAATCAGAGGCGGGGAAACAGAGGCGGGGAAACAGAGGCGGGGAATCAGATATGGGGAATCAGAGGTGGGGAATCCGAGGTTCGGAATCAGAGGCAGGGAATCAGAGGCGGGGAATCAGAGGCGGGGAATCAGAGGAAGGGAATCAGATGTGCGGAATCGGAGATGGGGAATCAGAGGCAGGGAATCAGAGGCGGGGAATCAGAGGCGAGGAATCAGAGGCCGGGAATCAGATATGGGGAAACAGAGGCGGGGAATCCGAGACGGGGAAACAGAGGCGGGGAATCAGATATGGGGAATCAGAGGTGGGGAATCAGAGGTTGGGAATCAGAGGCAGGGAATCAGAGGCTTGGAATCAGATGCAGGGAATCAGATGCGGGGAATCAGAGGCGGGGAATCAGAGCTGGGGAATCAGAGGTGGGGAATCAGATTTGGGGAATCAGAGGCGGGGACTTAGATATTGGGAAACAGAGGCGGGGAATCAGAGGCGGGGAAACCCAGGCGGGGAATCAGATATGGGGAATCAGAGGTGGGGAATCAGAGGCAAGGAATCAGATGTGCGGAATCAGAGATGGGGAATCAGAGGCAGGGAATCAGAATCAGAAGCAGGGAATCAGAGGCCGGGAATCAGAGGCCGGAATCAGAGGCGGGGAATAGGCGGAAGGGAATCAGATGCGGGGAATCAGAGGCGGGGAATCAGAGCTGGGGAATCAGAGGCGGGGTATTAGAGTTGGGGAATCAGAGGCGGGGAATCAGATATGGGGAAACAGAGGTGGGGAATCAGAGGCGGGGAAACAGAGGCAGGGAATCAGATATGGGGAATCAGAGGCGGGGAATCAGAGGTGGGGAATCATAGGCAGGGAATCGGATGTGCGGAATCAGAGATGGGGAATCAGAGGCCGGGAATCAGAGGTGGTGAATCAGAGATGGGGAATCAGAGGCGGGGAATCAGAGGCAGGGAATCAGACGCGGGGAATCAGAGGTGGGCAATCAGAGGCGGGGAATCAGATATGGGGAATCAGAGGCGGGGAATCAGAGGCGGGGAAACAGAGGCGGGGAATCAGATATGGGGAATCAGAGGTGGGGCATCAGAGGTTGTGAATCACAGATGGGGAATCAGAGGCGGGGAATCAGAGGCAGGGAATCAGACGCGGGGAATCAGAGGTGGGGATTCAGAGCTGGGGAATCAGAGGCGGGGAATCAGAGTTGGGGAATCAGAGGCGGGGAATCAGATATGGGGAATCAGAGGCAGGGAATCAGTGGCAGGAAAACAGAGGCGGGGAATCAGATATGGGGAATCAGTGGCGGGGAATCAGAGGCAGGGAATCAGACACGGGGAATCAGAGGCGGGGAATCAGAGATGGGGAATCAGAGGCGGGGAATCAGAGGCAGGGAATCGGATGCCGGGAATCAGAGGCGGGAAATCAGAGCTGGGGAATCAGAGGCGGGGAATCAGAGTTGGGGAATCAGAGGCGGCGAAGCAGATATGGGGAAATGGAGGCGGGGAATCAGATATGGGGAATCAGAGGCGGGGAATCAGATATGGGGAATCAGAGGCTGGGAATCAGAGGGGGGGGAAACAGAGGCGGGGAATAAGATATGGGGAATCAGAGGTGGGGAATCAGGGGCGGGGAATCAGTGGCAGGGAATCAGAGGCGGGGAATCAGAGGCGGGGAATCAAAGGAAGGGAATCAGACACGGGGAATCAGAGGTGGGGAATCAGAGATGGGGAATCAGAGGCGGGGAATCACAGGCATTGAATCAGACGCGGGGAATCAGAGGCGGGGAATCAGAGCTGGGGAATCAGAGGTGTGGAATCAGAGTCGGGGAATCAGAGGCAGGGAATCGGTTGTGCGGAATCAGAGATGGGGAATCAGATGTGGGGAATCAGAGGCAGTGAATCAGAGATGGGGAATCAGAGGCGGGGAATCAGAGGCAAGAAATCAGACGGGGATTCAGAGGCTGGGAATCAGACGGGGGGAATCAAAGGCGGGGAATCAGAGCTGGTGAATCAGAGGCAGGGAATCAGAGTTGGGGATTCAGAGGCGGGGAATCAGATATGGGGAAACAGAGGCGGGGAATGAGAGGCGGGCAAGCAGAGGCGGGGAATTAGATATGGGGAATCAGAGGTGGGGAATCAGAGGTGGTGAATCAGAGATGGGGAATCACAGAAGGGGAATCAGAGGCAGTGAATAGAACGCGGGGAATCAGAGGCAGGGAATCAGAGCTGGGGAATCAGAGGCGGGGAATCAGATATGGGGAAACAGAGGCGGGGAATCAGAGGCGGGGAAACAGAGGCGGGGAATCAGACATGGGGAATCGGTTGCGGGGAATCAGAGGCGGGGAATCAGAGCTGGGGAATCAGAGGCCGGGAATCAGAGTTGGGGCATCAGAGGTGGGGAATTAGATATGGGGAAACAGAGGCGGGGAATCAGAGGCGGGGAAACAGAGGCGGGGAATCAGATATGGGGAATCAGAGGTGGGGAATCACAGGCAGGGAATCAGATGTGCGGAATCAGAGATGGGGAATCAGAGGCAGGGAATCAGAATCAGAAGCGGGGAATCAGAGGCCTTGAATCAGAGGCCGGGAATCAGATGCTGGGAATAAGAGGCCGGGAATCAGAGGTGGGGAATCAGAGTCCGGGAATCAGAGATGGGGATTCAGAGGCGGGGAATCAGATATGGGGAATCAGAGGTGGGGAATCAGAGGTTGTGAATCAGAGATGGGGAATCAAGGCGGGGAATCAGAGGGAGGGAATCAGACGCGGGGAATCAGAGAAGGGGAATCAGAGGCTGGGAATCAGAGGCAGGGAATCAGATGCAGGGAATCAGAGGCGGGGAATCATAGCTGGCGAATTAGAGGAGGGGAATCAGAGTTGGGGAATCAGAGGCGGGGAATCAGAGGCGGGGAATCAGAGGCAGGGAATCAGACGCGGGGAATCTGAGGCGGGGAATCAGAGCTGGGGAATCAGAGGTGGGGAATCAGAGTTGGGGAATCAGAGGCAGGGAATTGGATGTGCGGAATCAGAGATGGGGAATCAGAGGTGGGGAATCAGAGGCGGTGAATCAGAGATGGGGAATCAGAGGCGGGGAATCAGAGGCAGGAAATCAGACACGGGGAATCAGAGGCTGGGAATCAGACGGGGGGAATCAAAGGCGGGGAATCAGAGCTGGGGAATATGAGGCAGGGTATCAGAGTTGGGGAATCAGAGGCGGGGAATCAGATATGGGGAATCAGAGGCAGGGAATCAGAGGCGGGGAATCAGATATGGGGAAACAGAGGCGGGGAATCAGAGGCGGGAAAACAGAGGCGGGGAATTAGATATGGGGAATCAGAGGTGGGGAATCAGAGGTGGTGAATCAGAGATGGGGAATCAGAGGAGGGGAATCAGAGGCAGGGAATCGGACGCCGGGAATAAGAGGCGGGGAATCAGAGCTGGGGAATCAGAGGCGGGGAATCAGAGTTGGGGAATCAGAGGCGGAGAATCAGATATGGGGAAATAGAGGCGGGGAATCAGATATGGGGAATCAGAGGTGTGGAATCAGAGGTTGGGAATCAGAGGCAGGGAATCAGAGGCAGGGAATCGGATGTGCGGAATCAGAGATGGGGAATCAGAGGTGGGGATTCAGAGGTGGTGAATCAGAGAAGGGGAATCAGAGGCTGGGAATCAGAGGCAGGGAATCAGACGCAGGAAATCAGAGGCGGGGATCATAGCTGGCGAATTAGAGGAGGGGAATCAGAGTTGGGGAATCAGAGGCGGGGAATCAGATATGGGGAAACAGAGGCGGGGAATCAGAGGCGGGGAAACAGAGGCGGGGAATCAGATATGGGGAATCAGAGGTGGGGAATCAGAGGCAGGGAATCAGATGTGCGGAATCAGAGATGGGGAATAAGAGGCAGGGAATCAGAATCAGAAGCAGGGAATCAGAGGCTGGGAATCAGAGGCCGGAATCAGATGCTGGGATCAGAGGCCTGGAATCAGAGGCGGGGAATCAGAGGCAGGGAATCAGATGCGGGAAATCAGAGGCCTGGAATCAGAGGCGGGGAATCAGAGGCAGTCAATCAGATGCGGGGAATCAGAGGCGGGGAATCAGAGCTGGGGAATCAGAGGCAGGGTATTAGAGTTGGGGAATCAGAGGCGGGGAATCAGATATGGGGAAACAGAGGTGGGGAATCAGAGGCGGGGAAACAGAGGCAGGGAATCAGATATGGGGAATCAGAGGCGGGGAATCAGAGGTGGGGAATCATAGGCAGGGATTCGGATGTGCGGAATCAGAGATGGGGAATCAGAGGCCGGGAATCAGAGGTGGTGAATCAGATATGGGGAATCAGAGGCGGGGAATCAGAGGCAGGGAATCAGACACGGGGAATCAGAGGTGGGCAATCAGCGGCGGGGAATCAGATATGGGGAATCAGAGGCGGGGAATCAGAGGCGGGGAAACAGAGGCGGGGAATCAGATATGGGGAATCAGAGGTGGGGCATCAGAGGTTGTGAATCACAGATGGGGAATTAGAGGCGGGGAATCAGAGGCAGGGAATCAGACGCGGGGAATCAGAGGCGGGGATTCAGAGCTGGGGAATCAGAAGCGGGGAATCAGAGTTGGGGAATCAGAGGCGGGGAATCAGATATGGGGAATCAGAGGCAGGGAATCAGAGGCGGGGAATCAGAGGCAGGGAATCAGACGCGGGGAATCTGAGGCGGGGAATCAGAGCTGGGGAATCAGAGGTGGGGAATCAGAGTTGGGGAATCAGAGGCAGGGAATTGGATGTGCGGAATCAGAGATGGGGAATCAGAGGTGGGGAATCAGAGGCGGTGAATCAGAGATGGGGAATCAGAGGCGGGGAATCAGAGGCAGGAAATCAGACACGGGGATTCAGAGGCTGGGAATCAGACGGGGGGAATCAAAGGCGGGGAATCAGAGCTGGGGAATCTGAGGCAGGGAATCAGAGTTGGGGATTCAGAGGCGGGGAATCAGATATGGGGAAACAGAGGCGGGGAATCAGAGGCGGGAAAACAGAGGAGGGGAATTAGATATGGGGAATCAGAGGTGGGGAATCAGAGGTGGTGAATCAGTGATGGGGAAACAGAGGCGGGGAATCAGATATGGGGAATCAGAGGTGGGGAATCAGGGGCGGGGAATCAGTGGCAGGGAATCAGAGCTGGGGAATCAGAGGTGGGGAATCAGAGCTGGGGAAACAGAGGCGGGGAATCAGATATGGGGAATCAGAGGTGGGGAATCCGGGGCGGGGAATCAGTGGCAGGGAATCAGAGGCCGAGAATAAAAGGCGGGGAATCGGAGCTGGGGAATCAGAGGCGGGGAATCAGAGTTGGGGAATCAGAGGAGGGGAATCAGATATGGGGAAACAGAGGCCGGAATCAGAGGCAGGGAAACAGAGGCGGGGAATCAGATATGGGGAATCAGATGCTGGGAATAAGAGGCCGGGAATCAGAGGTGGGGAATCAGAGTCTGGGAATCAGAGATGGGGATTCAGAGGCGGGGAATGAGATATGGAGAATCAGAGGCGGGGAATCAGGGGCGGGGAAACAGAGGTGGGGAATCAGATATGGGGAATCAGAGGTGGCGAATCAAAGGCGGTGAATCAGAGATGGGGAATCAGAGGCGGGGAATCAGAGGCAGGGAATCAGATGCGGGGATTCAGAGGCGGGGAATCAGAGCTGGCGAATCAGAGGCGGGGAATCAGAGGTGGGCAATCAGAGCCGGGGAATCAGATATGGGGAATCAGAGGCGGGGAATCAGAGGCGGGGAAACAGAGGCGGGGAATCAGATATGGGGAATCAGAGGTGGGGAATCAGAGGTTGTGAATCAGAGATGGGGAGTCAAGGCGGGGAATCAGAGGGAGGGAATCAGACGCGGGGAATCAGAGGCGGGGATACAGAGCTGGGGAATCAGAGGCGGGGAATCAGAGTTGGGGAATCAGAGGCAGGGAATCAGATATGGGGAATCAGAGGCGGGGAATCAGAGACGGGGAAACAGAGGCGGGGAATCAGATATGGGGAATCAGAGGTGGGGAATCAGGGGCAGGGAATCAGTGGAGGGGAATCAGAGGCGGGGAATCTGAGGCGGGGAATCAGAGGCTGGGAATCAGACACGGGGAATCAGAGGCGGGGAATCAGAGATGGGGAATCAGAGGCGGGGAATCAGAGGCATGGAATCAGATGCCGGGAATCAGAGGCGGGGAATCAGAGCTGGTGAATCAGAGGCGGGGAATCAGAGTTGGGGAATCAGAGGCGGGGAATCAGATATGGGGAAATAGAGGCGGGGAATCAGATATGGGGAATCAGAGGTGTGGAATAGGAGGTTGGGATTCAGAGGCAGGGAATCAGAGGCGGGTAAACAGAGGCGGGGAATCAGATATGGGGAATCAGAGGTGGTGAATCAAAGGCGGTGAAACAGAGATGGGGAATCAGAGGCGGGGAATCAGAGGCAGGGAATCAGAGCTGGGGAAACAGAGGCGGGGAATCAGATATGGGGAATCAGAGGTGGGGAATCAGGGGCAGGGAATCAGTGGCAGGGAATCAGAGGCCGGGAATAAAAGGCGGGGAATCAGAGCTGGGGAATCAGAGGCGGGGAATCAGAGTTGGGGAATCAGAGGAGGGGAATCAGATATGGGGAAACAGAGGCCGGGAATCAGAGGCAGGGAAACAGAGGCGGGGAATCAGATATGGGGAATCAGAGGTGGGGAATTAGAGGTTGCGAATCAGAGGCGGGGAATCAGAAGCGGGGAATCAGAGGCAGGGAATCGGATGTGCGGAATCAGAGATGGGGAATCAGAGGCCGGGAATGAGAGGTGGTGAATCAGATATGGGGAATCAGAGGCGGGGAATCAGAGGCAGGGAATCAGACGCGGGGAATCAGAGGTGGGCAATCAGAGGCGGGGAATCAGATATGGGGAATCAGAGGCGGGGAATCAGAGGCGGGGAAACAGAGGTGGGGAATCAGATATGGGGAATCAGAGGTGGGGCATCAGAAGTTGTGAATCACAGATGGGGAATTAGAGGCGGGGAATCAGAGGCAGGGAATCAGACGCGGGGAATCAGAGGCGGGGATTCAGAGCTGGGGAATCAGAAGCGGGGAATCAGAGTTGGGGAATCAGAGGCGGGGAATCAGATATGGGGAATCAGAGGCAGGGAATCAGAGGCGGGGAATCAGAGGCAGGGAATCAGACGCGGGGAATCTGAGGCGGGGAATCAGAGCTGGGGAATCAGAGGTGGGGAATCAGAGTTGGGGAATCAGAGGCAAGGAATTGGATGTGCGGAATCAGAGATGGGGAATCAGAGGTGGGGAATCAGAGGCGGTGAATCAGAGGCTGGGAATCAGACGGGGGGAATCAAAGGCGGGGAATCAGAGCTGGGGAATATGAGGCAGGGAATCAGAGTTGGGGAATCAGAGGCGGGGAATCAGATATGGGGAATCAGAGGCAGGGAATCAGAGGCGGGGAATCAGATATGGGGAAACAGAGGCGGGGAATCAGAGGCGGGAAAACAGAGGCGGGGAATTAGATATGGGGAATCAGAGGTGGGGAATCAGAGGTGGTGAATCAGAGATGGGGAATCAGAGGAGGGGAATCAGAGGCAGGGAATCGGACGCCGGGAATCAGAGGCGGGGAATCAGAGCTGGGGAATCAGAGGCGGGGAATCAGAGTTGGGGAATCAGAGGCGGAGAATCAGATATGGGGAAATAGAGGCGGGGAATCAGATATGGGGAATCAGAGGTGTGGAATCAGAGGTTGGGAATCAGAGGCAGAGAATCAGAGGCGGGGAAACAGAGGCGGGGAATCAGATATGGGGAATCAGAGGTGGCGAATCAAAGGCGGTGAAACAGAGATGGGGAATCAGGGCAGGGAATCAGAGGCAGGGAATCAGAGCTGGGGAAACAGAGGCGGGGAATCAGATATGGGGAATCAGAGGTGGGGAATCAGGGGCGGGGAATCAGTGGCAGTGAATCAGAGCTGGGGAATCAGAGGTGGGGAATCAGAGCTGGGGAAACAGAGGCGGGGAATCAGATATGGGGAATCAGAGGTGGGGAATCAGGGGCGGGGAATCAGTGGCAGGGAATCAGAGGCCGCGAATAAAAGGCGGGAAATCAGAGCTGGGGAATCAGAGGCGGGGAATCAGAGTTGGGGAATCAGAGGAGGGGAATCAGATATGGGGAAACCGAGGCCGGGAATCAGAGGCAGGGAAACAGAGGCGGGGAATCAGATATGGGGAATCAGAGGTGGGGAATTAGAGGTTGCGAATCAGAGGCGGGGAATCAGAGGCGGGGAATCAGAGGCAGGGAATCGGATGTGCGGAATCAGAGATGGGGAATCAGAGGTGGGGATTCAGAGGTGGTGAATCAGAGAAGGGGAATCAGAGGCTGGGAATCAGGGGCAGGGAATCAGACGCAGGAAATCAGAGGCGGGGATTATAGCTGGCGAATTAGAGGAGGGGAATCAGAGTTGGGGAATCAGAGGCGGGGAATCAGATATGGGGAAACAGAGGCGGGGAATCAGAGGCGGGGAAACAGAGGCAGGGAATCAGATATGGGGAATCAGAGGTGGGGAATCAGAGGCAGGGAATCAGATGTGCGGAATCAGAGATGGGGAATAAGAGGCAGGGAATAAGAATCAGAAGCAGGGAATCAGAGGCTGGGAATCAGAGGCCGGAATCAGATGCTGGGATCAGAGGCCTGGAATCAGAGGCGGGGAATCAGAGGCAGGGAATCAGATGCGGGAAATCAGAGGCCTGGAATCAGAGGCGGGGAATCAGAGGCAGGGAATCAGATGCGGGGAATCAGAGGCGGGGAATCAGAGCTGGGTAATCAGAGGCAGGGTATTAGAGTTGGGGAATCAGAGGCGGGGAATCAGATATGGGGAAACAGAGGCGGGGAATCAGAGTTGGGGAATCAGAGGAGGGGAATCAGATATGGGGAAACCGAGGCCGGGAATCAGAGGCAGGGAAACAGAGGCGGGGAATCAGATATGGGGAATCAGAGGTGGGGAATTAGAGGTTGCGAATCAGAGGCGGGGAATCAGAGGCGGGGAATCAGAGGCAGGGAATCGGATGTGCGGAATCAGAGATGGGGAATCAGAGGTGGGGATTCAGAGGTGGTGAATCAGAGAAGGGGAATCAGAGGCTGGGAATCAGGGGCAGGGAATCAGACGCAGGAAATCAGAGGCGGGGATTATAGCTGGCGAATTAGAGGAGGGGAATCAGAGTTGGGGAATCAGAGGCGGGGAATCAGATATGGGGAAACAGAGGCGGGGAATCAGAGGCGGGGAAACAGAGGCAGGGAATCAGATATGGGGAATCAGAGGTGGGGAATCAGAGGCAGGGAATCAGATGTGCGGAATCAGAGATGGGGAATAAGAGGCAGGGAATCAGAATCAGAAGCAGGGAATCAGAGGCTGGGAATCAGAGGCCGGAATCAGATGCTGGGATCAGAGGCCTGGAATCAGAGGCGGGGAATCAGAGGCAGGGAATCAGATGCGGGAAATCAGAGGCCTGGAATCAGAGGCGGGGAATCAGAGGCAGGGAATCAGATGCGGGGAATCAGAGGCGGGGAATCAGAGCTGGGTAATCAGAGGCAGGGTATTAGAGTTGGGGAATCAGAGGCGGGGAATCAGATATGGGGAAACAGAGGTGGGGAATCAGAGGCGGGGAAACAGAGGCAGGGAATCAGATATGGGGAATCAGAGGCGGGGAATCAGAGGTGGGGAATCATAGACAGGGAATCGGATGTGCGGAATCAGAGATGGGGAATCAGAGGCCGGGAATCAGAGGTGGTGAATCAGATATGGGGAATCAGAGGCGGGGAATCAGAGGCAGGGAATCAGACGCGGGGAATCAGAGGTGGGCAATCATAGGCGGGGAATCAGATATGGGGAATCAGAGGCGGGGAATCAGAGGCGGGGAAACAGAGGCGGGGAATCAGATATGGGGAATCAGAGGTGGGGCATCAGAGGTTGTGAATCACAGATGGGGAATTAGAGGCGGGGAATCAGAGGCAGGGAATCAGACGCGGGGAATCAGAGGCGGGGATTCAGAGCTGGGGAATCAGAAGCGGGGAATCAGAGTTGGGGAATCAGAGGCGGGGAATCAGATATGGGGAATCAGAGGCAGGGAATCAGAGGCGGGGAATCAGAGGCAGGGAATCAGATGCGGGGAATCTGAGGCGGGGAATCAGAGCTGGGGAATCAGAGGTGGGGAATCAGAGTTGGGGAATCAGAGGCAGGGAATTGGATGTGCGGAATCAGAGATGGGGAATCAGAGGTGGGGAATCAGAGGCGGTGAATCAGAGATGGGGAATCAGAGGCGGGGAATCAGAGGCAGGAAATCAGACACGGGGATTCAGAGGCTGGGAATCAGACGGGGGGAATCAAAGGCGGGGAATCAGAGCTGGGGAATCTGAGGCAGGGAATCAGAGTTGGGGATTCAGAGGCGGGGAATCAGATATGGGGAAACAGAGGCGGGGAATCAGAGGCTGGAAAACAGAGGAGGGGAATTAGATATGGGGAATCAGAGGTGGGGAATCAGAGGTGGTGAATCAGTGATGGGGAATCACAGGCGGGGAATCAGAGGCATGGAATAGAACGCGGGGAATCAGAGGCAGGGAATCAGAGCTGGGGAATCAGAGGCGGGGAATCATAGTTGGGAATCAGAGGCGGGGAATCAGATATGGGGAAACAGAGGCGGGGAATCAGTGGCGGGGAAACAGAGGCGGGGAATCAGATATGGGGAATCGGATGCAGGGAATCAGAGGCGGGGAATCAGAGGCGGGGAATCATAGTTGGGAATCAGAGGCGGGGAATCAGATATGGGGAAACAGAGGCGGGGAATCAGAGTTGGGGCATCAGAGGTGGGGAATTAGATATAGGGAAACAGAGGCGGGGAATCAGAGGCGGGGAAACAGAGGCGGGGAAACAGAGGCGGGGAATCAGATATGGGGAATCAGAGGTGGGGAATCCGAGGTTGGGAATCAGAGGCAGGGAATCAGAGGCGGGGAATCAGAGGCGGGGAAACAGAGGCGGGGAATCAGATATGGGGAATCAGAGGTGGGGCATCAGAAGTTGTGAATCACAGATGGGGAATTAGAGGCGGGGAATCAGAGGCAGGGAATCAGACGCGGGGAATCAGAGGCGGGGATTCAGAGCTGGGGAATCAGAAGCGGGGAATCAGAGTTGGGGAATCAGAGGCGGGGAATCAGATATGGGGAATCAGAGGCAGGGAATCAGAGGCGGGGAATCAGAGGCAGGGAATCAGACGTGGGGAATCTGAGGCGGGGAATCAGAGCTGGGGAATCAGAGGTGGGGAATCAGAGTTGGGGAATCAGAGGCAGGGAATTGGATGTGCGGAATCAGAGATGGGGAATCAGAGGTGGGGAATCAGAGGCGGTGAATCAGAGATGGGGAATCAGAGGCGGGGAATCAGAGGCAGGAAATCAGACACGGGGATTCAGAGGCTGGGAATCAGACGGGGGGAATCAAAGGCGGGGAATCAGAGCTGGGGAATCTGAGGCAGGGAATCAGAGTTGGGGATTCAGTGGCGGGGAATCAGATATGGGGAAACAGAGGCGGGGAATCAGAGGCGGGAAAACAGAGGCGGGGAATTAGATATGGGGAATCAGAGGTGGGGAATCAGAGGTGGTGAATCAGAGATGGGGAATCAGAGGCGGGGAATCAGAGGCAGGGAATCGGACGCCGGAAATCAGAGGCGGGGAATCAGAGATGGGGAATCAGAGGCGGGGAATCAGAGTTGGGGAATCAGAGGCGGGGAATCAGATATGGGGAAATAGAGGCGGGGAATCAAATATGGGGAATCAGAGGTGTGGAATCAAAGGCGGTGAAACAGAGATGGGGAATCAGGGCAGGGAATCAGAGGCAGGGAATCAGAGCTGGGGAAAAAGAGGCGGGGAATCAGATATGGGGAATCAGAGGTGGGGAATCAGGGGCGGGGAATCAGTGGCAGGGAATCAGAGCTGGGGAATCAGAGGTGGGGAATCAGAGCTGGGGAAACAGAGGCGGGGAATCAGATATGGGGAATCAGAGGTGGGGAATCAGGGGCGGGGATTCAGTGGCAGGGAATCAGAGGCCGGGAATAAAAGGCGGGGAATCAGAGCTGGGGAATCAGAGGCGGGGAATCAGAGTTGGGGAATCAGAGGAGGGGAATCAGATATGGGGAAACAGAGGCCGGGAATCAGAGGCAGGGAAACAGAGGCGGGGAATCAGATATGGGGAATCAGAGGTGGGGAATTAGAGGTTGCGAATCAGAGGCGGGGAATCAGAGGCGGGGAATCAGAGGCAGGGAATCGGATGTGCGGAATCAGAGATGGGGAATCAGTGGTGGGGATTCAGAGGTGGTGAATCAGAGAAGGGGAATCAGAGGCTGGGAATCAGAGGCAGGGAATCAGACGCAGGGAATCAGAGGCGGGGAATCATAGCTGGCGAATTAGAGGAGGGGAATCAGAGTTGGGGAATCAGAGGCGGGGAATCAGATATGGGGAAACAGAGGCGGGGAATCAGAGGCGGAGAATCAGAGGCGGGGAATCAGATATGGGGAATCAGAGGTGGGGAATCAGAGGCAGGGAATCAGATGTGCGGAATCAGAGATGGGGAATCAGAGGCAGGGAATCAGAATCAGAAGCAGGGAATCAGAGGCCGGGAATCAGAGGCCGGAATCAGATGCTGGGAATCAGAGGCCTGGAATCAGAGGCGGGGAATCAGAGGCAGGGAATCAGATGCGGGAAATCAGAGGCCTGGAATCAGAGGCGGGGAATCAGAGGCAGGGAATCAGATGCGGGGAATCAGAGGCGGGGAATCAGAGCTGGGGAATCAGAGGCAGGGTATTAGAGTTGGGGAATCAGAGGCGGGGAATCAGATATGGGGAAACAGAGGTGGGGAATCAGAGGCGGGGAAACAGAGGCAGGGAATCAGATATGGGGAATCAGAGGCTGGGAATCAGACGGGGGGAATCAAAGGCGGGGAATCAGAGCTGGGGAATCTGAGGCAGGGAATCAGAGTTGGGGATTCAGAGGCGGGGAATCAGATATGGGGAATCAGAGGCGGGGAATCAGAGGCGGGAAAACAGAGGCGGGGAATTAGATATGGGGAATCAGAGGTGGGGAATCAGAGGTGGTGAATCAGTGATGGGGAATCAGATGCGGGGAATCAGAGGCGGGGAATCAGAGCTGGGGAATCAGAGGCAGGGTATTAGAGTTGGGGAATCAGAGGCGGGGAATCAGATATGGGGAAACAGAGGTGGGGAATCAGAGGCGGGGAAACAGAGGCAGGGAATCAGATATGGGGAATCAGAGGCGGGGAATCAGAGGTGGGGAATCATAGGTAGGGAATCGGATGTGCGGAATCAGAGATGGGGAATCAGAGGCCGGGAATCAGAGGTGGTGAATCAGATATGGGGAATCAGAGGCGGGGAATCAGAGGCAGGGAATCAGACTCGGGGAATCAGAGGTGGGCAATCAGAGGCGGGGAATCAGATATGGGGAATCAGAGGCGGGGAATCAGAGGCGGGGAAACAGAGGCGGGGAATCAGATATGGGGAATCAGAGGTGGGGCATCAGAGGTTGTGAATCACAGATGGGGAATTAGAGGCGGGGAATCAGAGGCAGGGAATCAGACGCGGGGAATCAGAGGCGTGGATTCAGAGCTGGGGAATCAGAAGCGGGGAATCAGAGTTGGGGAATCAGAGGCGGGGAATCAGATTTGGGGAATCAGAGGCAGGGAATCAGAGGCGGGGAATCAGAGGCAGGGAATCAGACGCGGGGAATCTGAGGCGGGGAATCAGAGCTGGGGTATCAGAGGTGGGGAATCAGAGTTGGGGAATCAGAGGCAGGGAATTGGATGTGCGGAATCAGAGATGGGGAATCAGAGGTGGGGAATCAGAGGCGGGGAATCAGAGGCAGGAAATCAGACACGGGGATTCAGAGGCTGGGAATCAGACGGGGGGAATCAAAGGCGGGGAATCAGAGCTGGGGAATCTGAGGCAGGGAATCAGAGTTGGGGATTCAGAGGCGGGGAATCAGATATGGGGAAACAGAGGCGGGGAATCAGAGGCGGGAAAACAGAGGCGGGGAATTAGATATGGGGAATCAGAGGTGGGGAATCAGAGGTGGTGAATCAGTGATGGGGAATCACAGGCGGGGAATGAGAGGCAGGGAATAGAACGCGGGGAATCAGAGGCAGTGAATCAGAGCTGGGGAATCAGAGGCGGGGAATCATAGTTGGGAATCAGAGGCGGGGAATCAGATATGGGGAAACAGAGGCAGGGAATCAGTGGCGGGGAAACAGAGGCGGGGAATCAGAGGCGGGGAATCAGAGTTGGGGCATCAGAGGTGGGGAATTAGATATAGGGAAACAGAGGCGGGGAATCAGAGGCGGGGAAACAGAGGCGGGGAAACAGAGGCGGGGAATCAGATATGGGGAATCAGAGGTGGGGAATCCGAGGTTCGGAATCAGAGGCAGGGAATCAGAGGCGGGGAATCAGAGGCGGGGAATCAGAGGAAGGGAATCAGATGTGCGGAATCGGAGATGGGGAATCAGAGGCAGGGAATCAGAGGCGGGGAATCAGAGGCGAGGAATCAGAGGACGGGAATCAGATATGGGGAAACAGAGGCGGGGAATCCGAGGCGGGGAAACAGAGGCGGGGAATCAGATATGGGGAATCAGAGGTGGGGAATCAGAGGTTGGGAATCAGAGGCAGGGAATCAGAGGCTTGGAATCAGATGCAGGGAATCAGATGCGGGGAATCAGAGGCGGGGAATCAGAGCTGGGGAATCAGAGGTGGGGAATCAGATTTGGGGAATCAGAGGCGGGGACTTAGATATTGGGAAACAGAGGCGGGGAATCAGAGGCGGGGAAACCCAGGCGGGGAATCAGATATGGGGAATCAGAGGTGGGGAATCAGAGGCAAGGAATCAGATGTGCGGAATCAGAGATGGGGAATCAGAGGCAGGGAATCAGAATCAGAAGCAGGGAATCAGAGGCCGGGAATCAGAGGCTGGAATCAGAGGCGGGGAATCAGCGGCAGGGAATCAGATGCGGGGAATCAGAGGCGGGGAATCAGAGCTGGGGAATCAGAGGCGGGGTATTAGAGTTGGGGAATCAGAGGCGGGGAATCAGATATGGGGAAACAGAGGTGGGGAATCAGAGGCGGGGAAACAGAGGCAGGGAATCAGATATGGGGAATCAGAGGCGGGGAATCAGAGGTGGGGAATCATAGGCAGGGAATCGGATGTGCGGAATCAGAGATGGGGAATCAGAGGCCGGGAATCAGAGGTGGTGAATCAGAGATGGGGAATCAGAGGCGGGGAATCAGAGGCAGGGAATCAGACGCGGGGAATCAGAGGTGGGCAATCAGAGGCGGGGAATCAGATATGGGGAATCAGAGGCGGGGAATCAGAGGCGGGGAAACAGAGGCGGGGAATCAGATATGGGGAATCAGAGGTGGGGCATCAGAGGTTGTGAATCACAGATGGGGAATCAGAGGCGGGGAATCAGAGGCAGGGAATCAGACGCGGGGAATCAGAGGCGGGGATTCAGAGCTGGGGAATCAGAGGCGGGCAATCAGAGTTGGGGAATCAGAGGCGGGGAATCAGATATGGGGAATCAGAGGCAGGGAATCAGAGGCGGGAAAACAGAGGCGGGGAATCAGATATGGGGAATCAGAGGCGGGGAATCAGAGGCAGGGAATCAGACACGGGGAATCAGAGGCGGGGAATCAGAGATGGGGAATCAGAGGCGGGGAATCAGAGGCATGGAATCGGATGCCGGGAATCAGAGGCGGGAAATCAGAGCTGGGGAATCAGAGGCGGGGAATCAGAGTTGGGGAATCAGAGGCGGCGAAGCAGATATGGGGAAATAGAAGCGGGGAATCAGATATGGGGAATCAGAGGCGGGGAATCAGATATGGGGAATCAGAGGCTGGGAATCAGAGGGGGGGGGAAACAGAGGCGGGGAATAAGATATGGGGAATCAGAGGTGGGGAATCAGGGGCGGGGAATCAGTGGCAGGGAATCAGAGGCGGGGAATCAGAGGCGGGGAATCAAAGGAAGGGAATCAGACACGGGGAATCAGAGGTGGGGAATCAGAGATGGGGAATCAGAGGCGGGGAATCACAGGCAGGGAATCAGACGCGGGGAATCAGAGGCGGGGAATCAGAGCTGGGGAATCAGAGGTGTGGAATCAGAGTCGGGGAATAAGAGGCAGGGAATCGGTTGTGCGGAATCAGAGATGGGGAATCAGATGTGGGGAATCAGAGGCAGTGAATCAGAGATGGGGAATCAGAGGCGGGGAATCAGAGGCAAGAAATCAGACGGGGATTCAGAGGCTGGGAATCAGACGGGGGGAATCAAAGGCGGGGAATCAGAGCTGGTGAATCAGAGGCAGTGAATCAGAGTTGGGGATTCAGAGGCGGGGAATCAGATATGGGGAAACAGAGGCGGGGAATGAGAGGCGGGCAAGCAGAGGCGGGGAATTAGATATGGGGAATCAGAGGTGGGGAATCAGAGGTGGTGAATCAGAGATGGGGAATCACAGAAGGGGAATCAGAGGCAGCGAATGGAACGCGGGGAGTCAGAGGCAGGGAATCAGAGCTGGGGAATCAGAGGCGGGGAATCAGATATGGGGAAACAGAGGCGGGGAATCAGAGGCGGGGAAACAGAGGCGGGGAATCAGACATGGGGAATCGGTTGCGGGGAATCAGAGGCGGGGAATCAGAGCTGGGGAATCAGAGGCCGGGAATCAGAGTTGGGGCATCAGAGGTGGGGAATTAGATATGGGGAAACAGAGGCGGGGAATCAGAGGCGGGGAAACAGAGGCGGGGAATCAGATATGGGGAATCAGAGGTGGGGAATCACAGGCAGGGAATCAGATGTGCGGAATCAGAGATGGGGAATCAGAGGCAGGGAATCAGAATCAGAAGCGGGGAATAAGAGGCCGGGAATCAGTGGCCGGGAATCAGATGCTGGGAATAAGAGGCCGGGAATCAGAGGTGGGGAATCAGAGTCCGGGAATCAGAGATGGGGATTCAGAGGCGGGGAATCAGATAAGGGGAATCAGAGGTGGGGAATCAGAGGTTGTGAATCAGAGATGGGGAATCAAGGCGGGGAATCAGAGGGAGGGAATCAGACGCGGGGAATCAGAGAAGGGGAATCAGAGGCTGGGAATCAGAGGCAGGGAATCAGATGCAGGGAATCAGAGGCGGGGAATCATAGCTGGCGAATTAGAGGAGGGGAATCAGAGTTGGGGAATCAGAGGCGGGGAATCAGATATGGGGAAACAGAGGCGGGGAATCAGAGGTGGGGAAACAGAGGCGGGGAATCAGATATGGGGAATCAGAGGTGGGGAATCAGGGGCAGGGAATCAGTGGCAGGGAATCAGACGCGGGGAATCAGAGGCGGGGAATCAGAGGCGGGGAATCAGAGGCGGTGAATCAGAGGCAGGGAATCGGATGTGCGGAATCAGAGATGGGGAATCAGAGGTGGGGATTCAGAGGTGGTGAATCAGAGAAGGGGAATCAGAGGCTGGGAATCAGAGGCAGGGAATCAGTGGCAGGGAATCAGAGGCGGGGAATCATAGCTGGCGAATTAGAGGAAGGGAATCAGAGTTGGGGAAACAGAGGCGGGGAATCAGATATGGGGAATCAGAGGTGGGGAATCAGGGGCAGGGAATCAGTGGCAGGGAATCAGACGCGGGGAATCAGAGACGGGGAATCAGAGGCAGGGAATTAGACACGGGGAATCAGAGGCGGGGAATCAGAGATGGGGAATCAGAGGCGGGGAATCAGATGCAGGGAATCAGAGGCCGGGAATCAGATGCTGGGAATAAGAGGGCGGGAATCAGAGGTGGAGAAACAGAGGCGGGGAATCAGATATGGGGAATCAGAGGTGGGGAATCAGAGGCGGGGAATCAGTGGCAGGGAATCAGAGGCCGGGAATAAAAGGCGGGGAATCAAAGCTGGGGAATCAGAGGCGGGGAATCAGAGGCAGGGAAACAGAGGCGGGGAATCAGATATGGGAAATCAGAGGTGGGGAATTAGAGGTTGCGAATCAGAGGCGGGATATCAGAGGCGGGGAATCAGAGGCAGGGAATCGGATGTGCGGAATCAGAGATGGGGAATCAGAGGTGGGGATTCAGAGGTGGTGAATCAGAGAAGGGGAATCAGAGGCTGGGAATCAGAGGCAGGGAATCAGACGCAGGGAATCAGAGGCGGGGAATCAGAGGCGGGGAATCAGATATGGGGAAACAGAGGCGGGGAATCAGAGGCGGGGAAACAGAGGCGGGGAATCAGATATGGGGAATCAGAGGTGGGGAATCAGAGGCAGGGAATCAGATGTGCGGAATCAGAGATGGGGAATCAGAGGCAGGGAATCAGAATCAGAAGCAGGGAATCAGAGGCCGGGAATCAGAGGCCGGAATCAGATGCTGGGAATCAGAGGCCTGGAATCAGAGGCGGGGAATCAGAGGCAGTGAATCAGATGCGGGGAATCAGAGGCGGGGAATCAGAGCGGGGGAATCAGAGGCAGGGTATTAGAGTTGGGGAATCAGAGGCGGGGAATCAGATATGGGGAAACAGAGGTGGGGAATCAGAGGCGGGGAAACAGAGGCAGGGAATCAGATATGGGGAATCAGAGGCGGGGAATCAGAGGTGGGGAATCATAGGCAGGGAATCGGATGTGCGGAATCAGAGATGGGGAATCAGAGGCCGGGAATCAGAGGTGGTGAATCAGATATGGGGAATCAGAGGCGGGGAATCAGAGGCAGGGAATCAGACGCGGGGAATCAGAGGTGGGCAATCAGAGGCGGGGAATAAGATATGGGGAATCAGACGTGGGGAATCAGAGGCGGGGAAACAGGTGGGGAATCAGATATGGGGAATCAGAGGTGGGGCATCAGAGGTTGTGAATCACAGATGGGGAATTAGAGGCGGAGAATCAGAGGCAGGGAATCAGACGCGGGGAATCAGAGGCGGGGATTCAGAGCTGGGGAATCAGAAGCGGGGAATCAGAGTTGGGGAATCAGAGGCGGGGAATCAGATATGGGGAATCAGAGGCAGGGAATCAGAGGCGGGGAATCAGAGGCAGGGGATCAGACGTGGGGAATCTGAGGCGGGGAATCAGAGCTGGGGAATCAGAGGTGGGGAATCAGAGATGGGGAATCAGAGGCAGGGAATTGGATGTGCGGAATCAGAGATGGGGAATCAGAGGTGGGGAATCAGAGGCGGTGAATCAGAGATGGGGAATCAGAGGCGGGGAATCAGAGGCAGGAAATCAGACACGGGGATTCAGAAGCTGGGAATCAGACGGGGGGAATCAAAGGCGGGGAATCAGAGCTGGGGAATCTGAGGCAGGGAATCAGAGTTGGGGATTCAGAGGCGGGGAATCAGATATGGGGAAACAGAGGCGGGGAATCAGAGGCGGGAAAACAGAGGCGGGGAATTAGATATGGGGAATCAGAGGTGGGGAATCAGAGGTGGTGAATCAGTGATGGGGAATCACAGGCGGGGAATCAGAGGCAGGGAATAGAACGCGGGGAATCAGAGGCAGGGAATCAGAGCTGGGGAATCAGAGGCGGGGAATCATAGTTGGGAATCAGAGGCGGGGAATCAGATATGGGGAAACAGAGGCGGGGAATCAGAGGCGGGGAAACAGAGGCGGGGAATCAGATATGGGGAATCGGATGCAGGGAATCAGAGGCGGGGAATCAGAGCTGGGGAATCAGAGGCGGGGAATCAGAGTTTGGGCATCAAATGTGGGGAATTAGATATAGGGAAACAGAGGCGGGGAATCAGAGGCGGGGAAACAGAGGCGGGGAATCAGATATGGGGAATCAGAGGTGGGGAATCAGAGGCAGGGAATCAGAGGCAGGGAATCAGAGGCGGGGAAACAGAGGCGGGGAATCAGATATGGGGAATCAGAGGTGGCGAATCAAAGGCGGTGAAACAGAGATGGGGAATCAGGGCAGGGAATCAGAGGCAGGGAATCAGAGCTGGGGAAACAGAGGCGGGGAATCAGATATGGGGAATCAGAGGTAGGGAATCAGGGGCGGGGAATCAGTGGCAGGGAATCAGAGCTGGGGAATCAGAGGTGGGGAATGAGAGCTGGGGAAACAGAGGCGGGGAATCAGATATGGGGAATCAGAGGTGGGGAATCAGGGGCGGGGAATCAGTGGCAGGGAATCAGAGGCCGCGAATAAAAGGCGGGGAATCAGAGCTGGGGAATCAGAGGCGGGGAATCAGAGTTGGGGAATCAGAGGAGGGGAATCAGATATGGGGAAACCGAGGCCGGGAATCAGAGGCAGGGAAACAGAGGCGGGGAATCAGATATGGGGAATCAGAGGTGGGGAATTAGAGGTTGCGAATCAGAGGCGGGGAATCAGAGGCGGGGAATCAGAGGCAGGGAATCGGATGTGCGGAATCAGAGATGGGGAATCAGAGGTGGGGATTCAGAGGTGGTGAATCAGAGAAGGGGAATCAGAGGCTGGGAATCAGAGGCAGGGAATCAGACGCAGGAAATCAGAGGCGGGGATTATAGCTGGCGAATTAGAGGAGGGGAATCTGAGTTGGGGAATCAGAGGCGGGGAATCAGATATGGGGAAACAGAGGCGGGGAATCAGAGGCGGGGAAACAGAGGCAGGGAATCAGATATGGGGAATCAGAGGTGGGGAATCAGAGGCAGGGAATCAGATGTGCGGAATCAGAGATGGGGAATAAGAGGCAGGGAATCAGAATCAGAAGCAGGGAATCAGAGGCTGGGAATCAGAGGCCGGAATCAGATGCTGGGATCAGAGGCCTGGAATCAGAGGCGGGGAATCAGAGGCAGGGAATCAGATGCGGGAAATCAGAGGCCTGGAATCAGAGGCGGGGAATCAGAGGCAGGGAATCAGATGCGGGGAATCAGAGGCGGGGAATCAGAGCTGGGGAATCAGAGGCAGGGTATTAGAGTTGGGGAATCAGAGGCGGGGAATCAGATATGGGGAAACAGAGGTGGGGAATCAGAGGCGGGGAAACAGAGGCAGGGAATCAGATATGGGGAATCAGAGGCGGGGAATCAGAGGTGGGGAATCATAGGCAGGGAATCGGATGTGCGGAATCAGAGATGGGGAATCAGAGGCCGGGAATCAGAGGTGGTGAATCAGATATGGGGAATCAGAGGCGGGGAATCAGAGGCAGGGAATCAGACGCGGGGAATCAGAGGTGGGCAATCATAGGCGGGGAATCAGATATGGGGAATCAGAGGCGGGGAATCAGAGGCGGGGAAACAGAGGCGGGGAATCAGATATGGGGAATCAGAGGTGGGGCATCAGAGGTTGTGAATCACAGATGGGGAATTAGAGGCGGGGAATCAGAGGCAGGGAATCAGACGCGGGGAATCAGAGGCGGGGATTCAGAGCTGGGGAATCAGAAGCGGGGAATCAGAGTTGGGGAATCAGAGGCGGGGAATCAGATATGGGGAATCAGAGGCAGGGAATCAGAGGCAGGGAATCGGATGTGCGGAATCAGAGATGGGGAATCAGAGGTGGGGATTCAGAGGTGGTGAATCAGAGAAGGGGAATCAGAGGCTGGGAATCAGAGGCAGGGAATCAGACGCAGGGAATCAGAGGCGGGGAATCAGAGGCGGGGAATCAGATATGGGGAAACAGAGGCGGGGAATCAGAGGCGGGGAAACAGAGGCGGGGAATCAGATATGGGGAATCAGAGGTGGGGAATCAGAGGCAGGGAATCAGATGTGCGGAATCAGAGATGGGGAATCAGAGGCAGGGAATCAGAATCAGAAGCAGGGAATCAGAGGCCGGGAATCAGAGGCCGGAATCAGATGCTGGGAATCAGAGGCCTGGAATCAGAGGCGGGGAATCAGAGGCAGTGAATCAGATGCGGGGAATCAGAGGCGGGGAATCAGAGCGGGGGAATCAGAGGCAGGGTATTAGAGTTGGGGAATCAGAGGCGGGGAATCAGATATGGGGAAACAGAGGTGGGGAATCAGAGGCGGGGAAACAGAGGCAGGGAATCAGATATGGGGAATCAGAGGCGGGGAATCAGAGGTGGGGAATCATAGGCAGGGAATCGGATGTGCGGAATCAGAGATGGGGAATCAGAGGCCGGGAATCAGAGGTGGTGAATCAGATATGGGGAATCAGAGGCGGGGAATCAGAGGCAGGGAATCAGACGCGGGGAATCAGAGGTGGGCAATCAGAGGCGGGGAATAAGATATGGGGAATCATAGGTGGGGAATCAGAGGCGGGGAAACAGGTGGGGAATCAGATATGGGGAATCAGAGGTGGGGCATCAGAGGTTGTGAATCACAGATGGGGAATTAGAGGCGGAGAATCAGAGGCAGGGAATCAGACGCGGGGAATCAGAGGCGGGGATTCAGAGCTGGGGAATCAGAAGCGGGGAATCAGAGTTGGGGAATCAGAGGCGGGGAATCAGATATGGGGAATCAGAGGCAGGGAATCAGAGGCGGGGAATCAGAGGCAGGGAATCAGACGTGGGGAATCTGAGGCGGGGAATCAGAGCTGGGGAAACAGAGGCGGGGAATCAGAGGCGGGAAAACAGAGGCGGGGAATTAGATATGGGGAATCAGAGGTGGGGAATCAGAGGTGGTGAATCAGTGATGGGGAATCACAGGCGGGGAATCAGAGGCAGGGAATAGAACGCGGGGAATCAGAGGCAGGGAATCAGAGCTGGGGAATCAGAGGCGGGGAATCATAGTTGGGAATCAGAGGCGGGGTATCAGATATGGGGAAACAGAGGCGGGGAATCAGAGGCGGGGAAACAGAGGCGGGGAATCAGATATGGGGAATCGGATGCAGGGAATCAGAGGCGGGGAATCAGAGCTGGGGAATCAGAGGCGGGGAATCAGAGTTTGGGCATCAAATGTGGGGAATTAGATATAGGGAAACAGAGGCGGGGAATCAGAGGCGGGGAAACAGAGGCGGGGAATCAGATATGGGGAATCAGAGGTGGGGAATCAGAGGCAGGGAATCAGAGGCAGGGAATCAGAGGCGGGGAAACAGAGGCGGGGAATCAGATATGGGGAATCAGAGGTGGCGAATCAAAGGCGGTGAAACAGAGATGGGGAATCAGGGCAGGGAATCAGAGGCAGGGAATCAGAGCTGGGGAAACAGAGGCGGGGAATCAGATATGGGGAATCAGAGGTAGGGAATCAGGGGCGGGGAATCAGTGGCAGGGAATCAGAGCTGGGGAATCAGAGGTGGGGAATGAGATCTGGTGAAACAGAGGCGGGGAATCAGATATGGGGAATCAGAGGTGGGGAATCAGGGGCGGGGAATCAGTGGCAGGGAATCAGAGGCCGCGAATAAAAGGCGGGGAATCAGAGCTGGGGAATCAGAGGCGGGGAATCAGAGTTGGGGAATCAGAGGAGGGGAATCAGATATGGGGAAACCGAGGCCGGGAATCAGAGGCAGGGAAACAGAGGCGGGGAATCAGATATGGGGAATCAGAGGTGGTGAATTAGAGGTTGCGAATCAGAGGCGGGGAATCAGAGGCGGGGAATCAGAGGCAGGGAATCGGATGTGCGGAATCAGAGATGGGGAATCAGAGGTGGGGATTCAGAGGTGGTGAATCAGAGAAGGGGAATCAGAGGCTGGGAATCAGAGGCAGGGAATCAGACGCAGGAAATCAGAGGCGGGGATTATAGCTGGCGAATTAGAGGAGGGGAATCTGAGTTGGGGAATCAGAGGCGGGGAATCAGATATGGGGAAACAGAGGCGGGGAATCAGAGGCGGGGAAACAGAGGCAGGGAATCAGATATGGGGAATCAGAGGTGGGGAATCAGAGGCAGGGAATCAGATGTGCGGAATCAGAGATGGGGAATAAGAGGCAGGGAATCAGAATCAGAAGCAGGGAATCAGAGGCTGGGAATCAGAGGCCGGAATCAGATGCTGGGATCAGAGGCCTGGAATCAGAGGCGGGGAATCAGAGGCAGGGAATCAGATGCGGGAAATCAGAGGCCTGGAATCAGAGGCGGGGAATCAGAGGCAGGGAATCAGATGCGGGGAATCAGAGGCGGGGAATCAGAGCTGGGGAATCAGAGGCAGGGTATTAGAGTTGGGGAATCAGAGGCGGGGAATCAGATATGGGGAAACAGAGGTGGGGAATCAGAGGCGGGGAAACAGAGGCAGGGAATCAGATATGGGGAATCAGAGGCGGGGAATCAGAGGTGGGGAATCATAGGCAGGGAATCGGATGTGCGGAATCAGAGATGGGGAATCAGAGGCCGGGAATCAGAGGTGGTGAATCAGATATGGGGAATCAGAGGCGGGGAATCAGAGGCAGGGAATCAGACGCTGGGAATCAGAGGTGGGCAATCATAGGCTGGGAATCAGATACGGGGAATCAGAGGCGGGGAATCAGAGGCGGGGAAACAGAGGCGGGGAATCAGATATGGGGAATCAGAGGTGGGGCATCAGAGGTTGTGAATCACAGATGGGGAATTAGAGGCGGGGAATCAGAGGCAGGGAATCAGACGCGGGGAATCAGAGGCGGGGATTCAGAGCTGGGGAATCAGAAGCGGGGAATCAGAGTTGGGGAATCAGAGGCGGGGAATCAGATATGGGGAATCAGAGGCAGGGAATCAGAGGCGGGGAATCGGATGTGCGGAATCAGAGATGGGGAATCTGAGGTGGGGAATCAGAGCTGGGGAATCAGAGGTGGGGAATCAGAGTTGGGGAATCGGAGGCAGGGAATTGGATGTGCGGAATCAGAGATGGGGAATCAGAGGTGGGGAATCAGAGGCGGTGAATCAGAGATGGGGAATCAGAGGCGGGGAATCAGAGGCAGGAAATCAGACACGGGGATTCAGAGGCTGGGAATCAGACGGGGGGAATCAAAGGCGGGGAATCAGAGCTGGGGAATCTGAGGCAGGGAATCAGAGTTGGGGATTCAGAGGCGGGGAATCAGATATGGGGAAACAGAGGCGGGGAATCAGAGGCTGGAAAACAGAGGAGGGGAATTAGATATGGGGAATCAGAGGTGGGGAATCAGAGGTGGTGAATCAGTGATGGGGAATCACAGGCGGGGAATCAGAGGCAGGGAATAGAACGCGGGGAATCAGAGGCAGGGAATCAGAGCTGGGGAATCAGAGGCGGGGAATCATAGTTGGGAATCGGAGGCGGGGAATCAGATATGGGGAAACAGAGGCGGGGAATCAGTGGCGGGGAAACAGAGGCGGGGAACCAGATATGGGGAATCGGATGCAGGGAATCAGAGGCGGGGAATCAGAGGCGGGGAATCATAGTTGGGAATCAGAGGCGGGGAATCAGATATGGGGAAACAGAGGCGGGGAATCAGAGTTGGGGCATCAGAGGTGGGGAATCAGAGGCGGGGAATCATAGCTGGCGAATTAGAGGAGGGGAATCAGAGTTGGGGAATAAGAGGCGGGGAATCAGATATGGGGAAACAGAGGCGGGGAATCAGAGGCGGAGAATCAGAGGCGGGGAATCAGATATGGGGAATCAGAGGTGGGGAATCAGAGGCAGGGAATCAGATGTGCGGAATCAGAGATGGGGAATCAGAGGCAGGGAATCAGAATCAGAAGCAGGGAATCAGAGGCCGGGAATCAGAGGCCGGAATCAGATGCTGGGAATCAGAGGCCTGGAATCAGAGGCGGGGAATCAGAGGCAGGGAATCAGATGCGGGAAATCAGAGGCCTGGAATCAGAGGCGGGGAATCAGAGGCAGGGAATCAGATGCGGGGAATCAGAGGCGGGGAATCAGAGCTGGGGAATCAGAGGCAGGGTATTAGAGTTGGGGAATCAGAGGCGGGGAATCAGATATGGGGAAACAGAGGTGGGGAATCAGAGGCGGGGAAACAGAGGCAGGGAATCAGATATGGGGAATCAGAGGCTGGGAATCAGACGGGGGGAATCAAAGGCGGGGAATCAGAGCTGGGGAATCTGAGGCAGGGAATCAGAGTTGGGGATTCAGAGGCGGGGAATCAGATATTGGGAAACAGAAGCGGGGAATCAGAGGCGGGAAAACAGAGGCGGGGAATTAGATATGGGGAATCAGAGGTGGGGAATCAGAGGTGGTGAATCAGTGATGGGGAATCAGATGCGGGGAATCAGAGGCGGGGAATCAGAGCTGGGGAATCAGAGGCAGGGTATTAGAGTTGGGGAATCAGAGGCGGGGAATCAGATATGGGGAAACAGAGGTGGGGAATCAGAGGCGGGGAAACAGAGGCAGGGAATCAGATATGGGGAATCAGAGGCGGGGAATCAGAGGTGGGGAATCATAGGCAGGGAATCGGATGTGCGGAATCAGAGATGGGGAATCAGAGGCCGGGAATCAGAGGTGGTGAATCAGATATGGGGAATCAGAGGCGGGGAATCAGAGGCAGGGAATCAGACGCGGGGAATCAGAGGTGGGCAATCAGAGGCGGGGAATCAGATATGGGGAATCAGAGGCGGGGAATCAGAGGCGGGGAAACAGAGGCGGGGAATCAGATATGGGGAATCAGAGGTGGGGCATCAGAGGTTGTGAATCACAGATGGGGAATTAGAGGCGGGGAATCAGAGGCAGGGAATCAGACGCGGGGAATCAGAGGCGGGGATTCAGAGCTGGGGAATCAGAAGCGGGGAATCAGAGTTGGGGAATCAGAGGCGGGGAATCAGATATGGGGAATCAGAGGCAGGGAATCAGAGGCGGGGAATCAGAGGCAGGGAATCAGACGCGGGGAATCTGAGGCGGGGAATCAGAGCTGGGGTATCAGAGGTGGGGAATCAGAGTTGGGGAATCAGAGGCAGGGAATTGGATGTGCGGAATCAGAGATGGGGAATCAGAGGTGGGGAATCAGAGGCGGTGAATCAGAGATGGGGAATCAGAGGCGGGGAATCAGAGGCAGGAAATCAGACACGGGGATTCAGAGGCTGGGAATCAGACGGGGGGAATCAAAGGCGGGGAATCAGAGCTGGGGAATCTGAGGCAGGGAATCAGAGTTGGGGATTCAGAGGCGGGGAATCAGATATGGGGAAACAGAGGCGGGGAATCAGAGGCGGGAAAACAGAGGCGGGGAATTAGATATGGGGAATCAGAGGTGGGGAATCAGAGGTGGTGAATCAGTGATGGGGAATCACAGGCGGGGAATGAGAGGCAGGGAATAGAACGCGGGGAATCAGAGGCAGGGAATCAGAGCTGGGGAATCAGAGGCGGGGAATCATAGTTGGGAATCAGAGGCGGGGAATCAGATATGGGGAAACAGAGGCAGGGAATCAGTGGCGGGGAAACAGAGGCGGGGAATCAGATATGGGGAATCGGATGCAGGGAATCAGAGGCGGGGAATCAGAGCGGGGGAATCAGAGGCGGGGAAACAGAGGCGGGGAAACAGAGGCGGGGAATCAGATATGGGGAATCAGAGGTGGGGAATCCGAGGTTCGGAATCAGAGGCAGGGAATCAGAGGCGGGGAATCAGAGGCGGGGAATCAGAGGAAGGGAATCAGATGTGCGGAATCGGAGATGGGGAATCAGAGGCAGGGAATCAGAGGCGGGGAATCAGAGGCGAGGAATCAGAGGCCGGGAATCAGATATTGGGAAACAGAGGCGGGGAATCCGAGGCGGGGAAACAGAGGCGGGGAATCAGATATGGGGAATCAGAGGTGGGGAATCAGAGGTTGGGAATCAGAGGCAGGGAATCAGAGGCTTGGAATCAGATGCAGGGAATCAGATGCGGGGAATCAGAGGCGGGGAATCAGAGCTGGGGAATCAGAGGTGGGGAATCAGATTTGGGGAATCAGAGGCGGGGACTTAGATATTGGGAAACAGAGGCGGGGAATCAGAGGCGGGGAAACCCAGGCGGGGAATCAGATATGGGGAATCAGAGGTGGGGAATCAGAGGCAAGGAATCAGATGTGCGGAATCAGAGATGGGGAATCAGAGGCAGGGAATCAGAATCAGAAGCAGGGAATCAGAGGCCGGGAATCAGAGGCCGGAATCAGAGGTGGGGAATAGGCGGCAGGGAATCAGATGCGGGGAATCAGAGGCGGGGAATCAGAGCTGGGGAATCAGAGGCGGGGTATTAGAGTTGGGGAATCAGAGGCGGGGAATCAGATATGGGGAAACAGAGGTGGGGAATCAGAGGCGGGGAAACAGAGGCAGGGAATCAGATATGGGGAATCAGAGGCGGGGAATCAGAGGTGGGGAATCATAGGCAGGGAATCGGATGTGCGGAATCAGAGATGGGGAATCAGAGGCCGGGAATCAGAGGTGGTGAATCAGAGATGGGGAATCAGAGGCGGGGAATCAGAGGCAGGGAATCAGACGCGGGGAATCAGAGGTGGGCAATCAGAGGCGGGGAATCAGATATGGGGAATCAGAGGCGGGGAATCAGAGGCGGGGAAACAGAGGCGGGGAATCAGATATGGGGAATCAGAGGTGGGGCATCAGAGGTTGTGAATCACAGATGGGGAATCAGAGGCGGGGAATCAGAGGCAGGGAATCAGACGCGGGGAATCAGAGGTGGGGATTCAGAGCTGGGGAATCAGAGGCGGGGAATCAGAGTTGGGGAATCAGAGGCGGGGAATCAGAAATGGGGAATCAGAGGCAGGGAATCAGAGGCAGGAAAACAGATGCGGGGAATCAGATATGGGGAATCAGTGGCGGGGAATCAGAGGCAGGGAATCAGACACGGGGAATCAGAGGCGGGGAATCAGAGATGGGGAATCAGAGGCGGGGAATCAGAGGCAGGGAATCGGATGCCGGGAATCAGAGGCGGGAAATCAGAGCTGGGGAATCAGAGGCGGGGAATCAGAGTTGGGGAATCAGAGGCGGCGAAGCAGATATGGGGAAATAGAGGCGGGGAATCAGATATGGGCAATCAGAGGCGGGGAATAAGATATGGGGAATCAGACGTGGGGAATCAGAGGCGGGGAAACAGGTGGGGAATCAGATATGGGGAATCAGAGGTGGGGCATCAGAGGTTGTGAATCACAGATGGGGAATTAGAGGCGGAGAATCAGAGGCAGGGAATCAGACGCGGGGAATCAGAGGCGGGGATTCAGAGCTGGGGAATCAGAAGCGGGGAATCAGAGTTGGGGAATCAGAGGCGGGGAATCAGATATGGGGAATCAGAGGCAGGGAATCAGAGGCGGGGAATCAGAGGCAGGGAATCAGACGTGGGGAATCTGAGGCGGGGAATCAGAGCTGGGGAATCAGAGGTGGGGAATCAGAGTTGGGGAATCAGAGGCAGGGAATTGGATGTGCGGAATCAGAGATGGGGAATCAGAGGTGGGGAATCAGAGGCGGTGAATCAGAGATGGGGAATCAGAGGCGGGGAATCAGAGGCAGGAAATCAGACACGGGGATTCAGAGGCTGGGAATCAGACGGGGGGAATCAAAGGCGGGGAATCAGAGCTGGGGAATCTGAGGCAGGGAATCAGAGTTGGGGATTCAGAGGCGGGGAATCAGATATGGGGAAACAGAGGCGGGGAATCAGAGGCGGGAAAACAGAGGCGGGGAATTAGATATGGGGAATCAGAGGTGGGGAATCAGAGGTGGTGAATCAGTGATGGGGAATCACAGGCGGGGAATCAGAGGCAGGGAATAGAACGCGGGGAATCAGAGGCAGGGAATCAGAGCTGGGGAATCAGAGGCGGGGAATCATAGTTGGGAATCAGAGGCGGGGAATCAGATATGGGGAAACAGAGGCGGGGAATCAGAGGCGGGGAAACAGAGGCGGGGAATCAGATATGGGGAATCGGATGCAGGGAATCAGAGGCGGGGAATCAGAGCTGGGGAATCAGAGGCGGGGAATCAGAGTTTGGGCATCAAATGTGGGGAATTAGATATAGGGAAACAGAGGCGGGGAATCAGAGGCGGGGAAACAGAGGCGGGGAATCAGATATGGGGAATCAGAGGTGGGGAATCAGAGGCAGGGAATCAGAGGCAGGGAATCAGAGGCGGGGAAACAGAGGCGGGGAATCAGATATGGGGAATCAGAGGTGGCGAATCAAAGGCGGTGAAACAGAGATGGGGAATCAGGGCAGGGAATCAGAGGCAGGGAATCAGAGCTGGGGAAACAGAGGCGGGGAATCAGATATGGGGAATCAGAGGTAGGGAATCAGGGGCGGGGAATCAGTGGCAGGGAATCAGAGCTGGGGAATCAGAGGTGGGGAATGAGAGCTGGGGAAACAGAGGCGGGGAATAAGATATGGGGAATCAGAGGTGGGGAATCAGGGGCGGGGAATCAGTGGCAGGGAATCAGAGGCCGCGAATAAAAGGCGGGGAATCAGAACTGGGGAATCAGAGGCGGGGAATCAGAGTTGGGGAATCAGAGGAGGGGAATCAGATATGGGGAAACCGAGGCCGGGAATCAGAGGCAGGGAAACAGAGGCGGGGAATCAGATATGGCGAATCAGAGGTGGGGAATTAGAGGTTGCGAATCAGAGGCGGGGAATCAGAGGCGGGGAATCAGAGGCAGGGAATCGGATGTGCGGAATCAGAGATGGGGAATCAGAGGTGGGGATTCAGAGGTGGTGAATCAGAGAAGGGGAATCAGAGGCTGGGAATCAGAGGCAGGGAATCAGACGCAGGAAATCAGAGGCGGGGATTATAGCTGGCGAATTAGAGGAGGGGAATCTGAGTTGGGGAATCAGAGGCGGGGAATCAGATATGGGGAAACAGAGGCGGGGAATCAGAGGCGGGGAAACAGTGGCAGGTAATCAGATATGGGGAATCAGAGGTGGGGAATCAGAGGCAGGGAATCAGATGTGCGGAATCAGAGATGGGGAATAAGAGGCAGGGAATCAGAATCAGAAGCAGGGAATCAGAGGCTGGGAATCAGAGGCCGGAATCAGATGCTGGGATCAGAGGCCTGGAATCAGAGGCGGGGAATCAGAGGCAGGGAATCAGATGCGGGAAATCAGAGGCCTGGAATCAGAGGCGGGGAATCAGAGGCAGGGAATCAGATGCGGGGAATCAGAGGCGGGGAATCAGAGCTGGGGAATCAGAGGCAGGGTATTAGAGTTGGGGAATCAGAGGCGGGGAATCAGATATGGGGAAACAGAGGTGGGGAATCAGAGGCGGGGAAACAGAGGCAGGGAATCAGATATGGGGAATCAGAGGCGGGGAATCAGAGGTGGGGAATCATAGGCAGGGAATCGGATGTGCGGAATCAGAGATGGGGAATCAGAGGCCGGGAATCAGAGGTGGTGAATCAGATATGGGGAATCAGAGGCGGGGAATCAGAGGCAGGGAATCAGACGCTGGGAATCAGAGGTGGGCAATCATAGGCGGGGAATCAGATATGGGGAATCAGAGGCGGGGAATCAGAGGCGGGGAAACAGAGGCGGGGAATCAGATATGGGGAATCAGAGGTGGGGCATCAGAGGTTGTGAATCACAGATGGGGAATTAGAGGCGGGGAATCAGAGGCAGGGAATCAGACGCGGGGAATCAGAGGCGGGGATTCAGAGCTGGGGAATCAGAAGCGGGGAATCAGAGTTGGGGAATCAGAGGCGGGGAATCAGATATGGGGAATCAGAGGCAGGGAATCAGAGGCGGGGAATCGGATGTGCGGAATCAGAGATGGGGAATCTGAGGTGGGGAATCAGAGCTGGGGAATCAGAGGTGGGGAATCAGAGTTGGGGAATCGGAGGCAGGGAATTGGATGTGCGGAATCAGAGATGGGGAATCAGAGGTGGGGAATCAGAGGCGGTGAATCAGAGATGGGGAATCAGAGGCGGGGAATCAGAGGCAGGAAATCAGACACGGGGATTCAGAGGCTGGGAATCAGACGGGGGGAATCAAAGGCGGGGAATCAGAGCTGGGGAATCTGAGGCAGGGAATCAGAGTTGGGGATTCAGAGGCGGGGAATCAGATATGGGGAAACAGAGGCGGGGAATCAGAGGCTGGAAAACAGAGGAGGGGAATTAGATATGGGGAATCAGAGGTGGGGAATCAGAGGTGGTGAATCAGTGATGGGGAATCACAGGCGGGGAATCAGAGGCAGGGAATAGAACGCGGGGAATCAGAGGCAGGGAATCAGAGCTGGGGAATCAGAGGCGGGGAATCATAGTTGGGAATCGGAGGCGGGGAATCAGATATGGGGAAACAGAGGCGGGGAATCAGTGGCGGGGAAACAGAGGCGGGGAACCAGATATGGGGAATCGGATGCAGGGAATCAGAGGCGGGGAATCAGAGGCGGGGAATCATAGTTGGGAATCAGAGGCGGGGAATCAGATATGGGGAAACAGAGGCGGGGAATCAGAGTTGGGGCATCAGAGGTGGGGAATCAGAGGCGGGGAATCATAGCTGGCGAATTAGAGGAGGGGAATCAGAGTTGGGGAATAAGAGGCGGGGAATCAGATATGGGGAAACAGAGGCGGGGAATCAGAGGCGGAGAATCAGAGGCGGGGAATCAGATATGGGGAATCAGAGGTGGGGAATCAGAGGCAGGGAATCAGATGTGCGGAATCAGAGATGGGGAATCAGAGGCAGGGAATCAGAATCAGAAGCAGGGAATCAGAGGCCGGGAATCAGAGGCCGGAATCAGATGCTGGGAATCAGAGGCCTGGAATCAGAGGCGGGGAATCAGAGGCAGGGAATCAGATGCGGGAAATCAGAGGCCTGGAATCAGAGGCGGGGAATCAGAGGCAGTGAATCAGATGCGGGGAATCAGAGGCGGGGAATCAGAGCTGGGGAATCAGAGGCAGGGTATTAGAGTTGGGGAATCAGAGGCGGGGAATCAGATATGGGGAAACAGAGGTGGGGAATCAGAGGCGGGGAAACAGAGGCAGGGAATCAGATATGGGGAATCAGAGGCTGGGAATCAGACGGGGGGAATCAAAGGCGGGGAATCAGAGCTGGGGAATCTGAGGCAGGGAATCAGAGTTGGGGATTCAGAGGCGGGGAATCAGATATTGGGAAACAGAAGCGGGGAATCAGAGGCGGGAAAACAGAGGCGGGGAATTAGATATGGGGAATCAGAGGTGGGGAATCAGAGGTGGTGAATCAGTGATGGGGAATCAGATGCGGGGAATCAGAGGCGGGGAATCAGAGCTGGGGAATCAGAGGCAGGGTATTAGAGTTGGGGAATCAGAGGCGGGGAATCAGATATGGGGAAACAGAGGTGGGGAATCAGAGGCGGGGAAACAGAGGCAGGGAATCAGATATGGGGAATCAGAGGCGGGGAATCAGAGGTGGGGAATCATAGGCAGGGAATCGGATGTGCGGAATCAGAGATGGGGAATCAGAGGCCGGGAATCAGAGGTGGTGAATCAGATATGGGGAATCAGAGGCGGGGAATCAGAGGCAGGGAATCAGACGCGGGGAATCAGAGGTGGGCAATCAGAGGCGGGGAATCAGATATGGGGAATCAGAGGCGGGGAATCAGAGGCGGGGAAACAGAGGCGGGGAATCAGATATGGGGAATCAGAGGTGGGGAATCAGAGGCGGGGAATCATAGTTGGGAATCAGAGTTGGGGCATCAGAGGTGGGGAATTAGATATAGGGAAACAGAGGCGGGGAATCAGAGGCGGGGAAACAGAGGCGGGGAAACAGAGGCGGGGAATCAGATATGGGGAATCAGAGGTGGGGAATCCGAGGTTCGGAATCAGAGGCAGGGAATCAGAGGCGGGGAATCAGAGGCGGGGAATCAGAGGAAGGGAATCAGATGTGCGGAATCGGAGATGGGGAATCAGAGGCAGGGAATCAGAGGCGGGGAATCAGAGGCGAGGAATCAGAGGCCGGGAATCAGATATTGGGAAACAGAGGCGGGGAATCCGAGGCGGGGAAACAGAGGCGGGGAATCAGATATGGGGAATCAGAGGTGGGGAATCAGAGGTTGGGAATCAGAGGCAGGGAATCAGAGGCTTGGAATCAGATGCAGGGAATCAGATGCGGGGAATCAGAGGCGGGGAATCAGAGCTGGGGAATCAGAGGTGGGGAATCAGATTTGGGGAATCAGAGGCGGGGACTTAGATATTGGGAAACAGAGGCGGGGAATCAGAGGCGGGGAAACCCAGGCGGGGAATCAGATATGGGGAATCAGAGGTGGGGAATCAGAGGCAAGGAATCAGATGTGCGGAATCAGAGATGGGGAATCAGAGGCAGGGAATCAGAATCAGAAGCAGGGAATCAGAGGCCGGGAATCAGAGGCCGGAATCAGAGGCGGGGAATAGGCGGCAGGGAATCAGATGCGGGGAATCAGAGGCGGGGAATCAGAGCTGGGGAATCAGAGGCGGGGTATTAGAGTTGGGGAATCAGAGGCGGGGAATCAGATATGGGGAAACAGAGGTGGGGAATCAGAGGCGGGGAAACAGAGGCAGGGAATCAGATATGGGGAATCAGAGGCGGGGAATCAGAGGTGGGGAATCATAGGCAGGGAATCGGATGTGCGGAATCAGAGATGGGGAATCAGAGGCCGGGAATCAGAGGTGGTGAATCAGAGATGGGGAATCAGAGGCGGGGAATCAGAGGCAGGGAATCAGACGCGGGGAATCAGAGGTGGGCAATCAGAGGCGGGGAATCAGATATGGGGAATCAGAGGCGGGGAATCAGAGGCGGGGAAACAGAGGCGGGGAATCAGATATGGGGAATCAGAGGTGGGGCATCAGAGGTTGTGAATCACAGATGGGGAATCAGAGGCGGGGAATCAGAGGCAGGGAATCAGACGCGGGGAATCAGAGGTGGGGATTCAGAGCTGGGGAATCAGAGGCGGGGAATCAGAGTTGGGGAATCAGAGGCGGGGAATCAGATATGGGGAATCAGAGGCAGGGAATCAGAGGCAGGAAAACAGAGGCGGGGAATCAGATATGGGGAATCAGTGGCGGGGAATCAGAGGCAGGGAATCAGACACGGGGAATCAGAGGCGGGGAATCAGAGATGGGGAATCAGAGGCGGGGAATCAGAGGCAGGGAATCGGATGCCGGGAATCAGAGGCGGGAAATCAGAGCTGGGGAATCAGAGGCGGGGAATCAGAGTTGGGGAATCAGAGGCGGCGAAGCAGATATGGGGAAATAGAGGCGGGGAATCAGATATGGGCAATCAGAGGCGGGGAATAAGATATGGGGAATCAGACGTGGGGAATCAGAGGCGGGGAAACAGGTGGGGAATCAGATATGGGGAATCAGAGGTGGGGCATCAGAGGTTGTGAATCACAGATGGGGAATTAGAGGCGGAGAATCAGAGGCAGGGAATCAGACGCGGGGAATCAGAGGCGGGGATTCAGAGCTGGGGAATCAGAAGCGGGGAATCAGAGTTGGGGAATCAGAGGCGGGGAATCAGATATGGGGAATCAGAGGCAGGGAATCAGAGGCGGGGAATCAGAGGCAGGGAATCAGACGTGGGGAATCTGAGGCGGGGAATCAGAGCTGGGGAATCAGAGGTGGGGAATCAGAGTTGGGGAATCAGAGGCAGGGAATTGGATGTGCGGAATCAGAGATGGGGAATCAGAGGTGGGGAATCAGAGGCGGTGAATCAGAGATGGGGAATCAGAGGCGGGGAATCAGAGGCAGGAAATCAGACACGGGGATTCAGAGGCTGGGAATCAGACGGGGGGAATCAAAGGCGGGGAATCAGAGCTGGGGAATCTGAGGCAGGGAATCAGAGTTGGGGATTCAGAGGCGGGGAATCAGATATGGGGAAACAGAGGCGGGGAATCAGAGGCGGGAAAACAGAGGCGGGGAATTAGATATGGGGAATCAGAGGTGGGGAATCAGAGGTGGTGAATCAGTGATGGGGAATCACAGGCGGGGAATCAGAGGCAGGGAATAGAACGCGGGGAATCAGAGGCAGGGAATCAGAGCTGGGGAATCAGAGGCGGGGAATCATAGTTGGGAATCAGAGGCGGGGAATCAGATATGGGGAAACAGAGGCGGGGAATCAGAGGCGGGGAAACAGAGGCGGGGAATCAGATATGGGGAATCGGATGCAGGGAATCAGAGGCGGGGAATCAGAGCTGGGGAATCAGAGGCGGGGAATCAGAGTTTGGGCATCAAATGTGGGGAATTAGATATAGGGAAACAGAGGCGGGGAATCAGAGGCGGGGAAACAGAGGCGGGGAATCAGATATGGGGAATCAGAGGTGGGGAATCAGAGGCAGGGAATCAGAGGCAGGGAATCAGAGGCGGGGAAACAGAGGCGGGGAATCAGATATGGGGAATCAGAGGTGGCGAATCAAAGGCGGTGAAACAGAGATGGGGAATCAGGGCAGGGAATCAGAGGCAGGGAATCAGAGCTGGGGAAACAGAGGCGGGGAATCAGATATGGGGAATCAGAGGTAGGGAATCAGGGGCGGGGAATCAGTGGCAGGGAATCAGAGCTGGGGAATCAGAGGTGGGGAATGAGAGCTGGGGAAACAGAGGCGGGGAATCAGATATGGGGAATCAGAGGTGGGGAATCAGGGGCGGGGAATCAGTGGCAGGGAATCAGAGGCCGCGAATAAAAGGCGGGGAATCAGAGCTGGGGAATCAGAGGCGGGGAATCAGAGTTGGGGAATCAGAGGAGGGGAATCAGATATGGGGAAACCGAGGCCGGGAATCAGAGGCAGGGAAACAGAGGCGGGGAATCAGATATGGGGAATCAGAGGTGGGGAATTAGAGGTTGCGAATCAGAGGCGGGGAATCAGAGGCGGGGAATCAGAGGCAGGGAATCGGATGTGCGGAATCAGAGATGGGGAATCAGAGGTGGGGATTCAGAGGTGGTGAATCAGAGGCGGGGAATCAGAGGCCGGGAATCAGATATGGGGAAACAGAGGCGGGGAATCCGAGGCGGGGAAACAGAGGCGGGGAATCAGATATGGGGAATCAGAGGTGGGGAATCAGAGGTTGGGAATCAGAGGCAGGGAATCAGAGGCTTGGAATCAGATGCAGGGAATCAGATGCGGGGAATCAGAGGCGGGGAATCAGAGCTGGGGAATCAGAGGTGGGGAATCAGATTTGGGGAATCAGAGGCGGGGACTTAGATATTGGGAAACAGAGGCGGGGAATCAGAGGCAGGGAAACCCAGGCGGGGAATCAGATATGGGGAATCAGAGGTGGGGAATCAGAGGCAAGGAATCAGATGTGCGGAATCAGAGATGGGGAATCAGAGGCAGGGAATCAGAATCAGAAGCAGGGAATCAGAGGCCGGGAATCGGAGGCCGGAATCAGATGCTGGGAATCAGAGGCCTGGAATCAGAGGCGGGGAATCAGAGGCAGGGAATCAGATGCGGGGAATCAGAGGCGGGGAATCAGAGCTGGGGAATCAGAGGCGGGGTATTAGAGTTGTGGAATCAGAGGCGGGGAATCAGATATGGGGATACAGAGGTGGGGAATCAGAGGCGGGGAAACAGAGGCAGGGAATCAGATATGGGGAATCAGAGGTGGGGAATCAGAGATGGGGAATCAGAGGCGGTGAATCAGAGATGGGGAATCAGAGGCGGGGAATCAGAGGCAGGAAATCAGACACGGGGATTCAGAGGCTGGGAATCATACGGGGGGAATCAAAGGCGGGGAATCAGAGCTGGGGAATCAGAGGCAGGGAATCAGAGGCGGGGAATCAGATATGGGGAATCAGAGGCTGGGATTCAGAGGCGGGGAATCAGAGGCAGGGAATCAGACACGGGGAATCAGAGGTGGGGAATCAGAGATGGGGAATCAGAGGCGGGGAATCAGAGGCAGGGAATCAGACGCGGGGAATCTGAGGCGGGGAATCAGAGCTGGGGAATCAGAGGTGGGGAATCAGAGTTGGGGAATCAGAGGCAGGGAATCGGATGTGCGGAATCAGAGATGGGGAATCAGATGTGGGGAATCAGAGGAATCAGAGATGGGGAATCAGAGGCGGGGAATCAGAGGCAGGAAATCAGACACGGGGATTCAGAGGCTGGGAATCAAACGGGGGGAATCAAAGGCGGGGAATCAGAGCTGGGGAATCAGAGGCAGGGAATCAGAGTTGGGGATTCAGAGACGGGGAATCAGATATGGGGAAACAGAGGTGGGGAATCAGAGTTGGGGAATCAGAGGCAGGGAATCAAACACGGGGAATCAGAGCTGGGGAATCAGAGGCGGGGAATCAGAGTTGGGAATCAGAGGCGGGGAATCAGAGGCGGGGAATCAGAGGCGGGGAATCAGAGGCGGGGAATCAGAGGGGGGAATCAGAGGCGTGGAATCAGAGGCGGGGAATCAGAGGCAGGGAATCAGAGGCGGGAAATCAGAGACGGCGAATCTGAGGCGTGGAATCAGAGGTGGGGAAAGAGATGTGGGGAAACGTAGGCCAGGAAAGATGCACGGAAAGGGAGGCGGTGAATCAGAGGCGGGGAATCAGAGGCGGGGAATCAGAGGCAGGGAATCAGAGGGGGGCAATCAGAGGCGGCGAATCAGAGGCGTGGAATCAGAGGTGGGGAAAGAGATGTGGGGAAACAGGCGGGTAAACAGAAGCGGGTAAACATAGGTGCATAAATAGAGGCGGCGAAAGAGATGGGCAAAACATAGTGGTTGGAACTTGTATGTTGAAAATGAGTTACACAGAACAGATCAAACAGAGTTGTTGAAATTGAGGGAGGGAAAGAGAGGCACGGAAAGAGTGGAGGGGAAAGAGTGCAGGCAAAAGAGAGGCGTAGAGACAGTGGTGGGGAATCAGAGGCGGGGAATCAGAGGCGGGGAATCAGAGGCAGGGAATCAGAGGCGGGGAAAGATATGTGGGGAAACGTAGGCCAGGAAAGTTGAGCGGAAAGGGAGGCAGTGAATCAGAGGTGGGGAATCAGAGGCGGGGAATCAGAGGCGGGGAATCAGAGGCGGGGAATCAGAGGCGGGGAAACAGAAGCGGGGAATCAGAGGTGGGGAATCAGAGGCGGGGTATCAGAGGTTGAGAATCAGAGATGGGCATTCAGATGCAGGGAATCAGAGGCAGGGAATCAGAGGCAGGGAATCAGAGTCACGGAATCTGAGGTAGGGAATCTGAGGTGGGGAATCAGAGGCGGGGAAACAGGCGGGTAAACAGAGGCGGGTAAACATAGGCGGGGAATCAGAGGCAGGGAATCAGAGGCGGGGAATCAGAGGCGGTGAATCAGAGGCGGGGAATCAGAGGCGGGGTATCAGATGCGGGGAATCAGAGGCGGGGAATCAGAGGTGGGGTATTAGATGAGGGGAATCAGAGGCGGGGAATCAGAGGCGGGGAATCAGAGGCGGGGAATCAGAGGCGGGGAAACAGAGGCGGGGAATCAGATATGGGGAATCAGAGGTGGGGAATCAGAGGTTGGGAATCAGAGGCAGGGAATCAGAGGCTTGGAATCAGATGCAGGGAATCAGATGCGGGGAATCAGAGGCGGGGAATCAGAGCTGGGGAATCGGAGGTGGGGAAAACAGGCGAGTAAACAGAGGCGGGTAAACATAGGTGGGGAATCAGAGGCGGGGAATCAGAGCCGGGAAATCAGAGGCAGGGAATCTGAGGCGGGGAATCAGATGCAGGGAATCAGATGCGGGACATCAGAGGTGCGGTATCAGAGGCGGGGAATTAGAGGCGGGGAATCAGAGGCGGGGAATCAGAGGCGTGGAATCAGAGGCGGGGAATCAGAGGCGGGTAAACATAGGCGGGGAATCAGAGGCGGGGAATCAGAGGCGGGGAATCAGAGGCGGGGAATCAGAGGCGGGGAATCAGAGGCGTGGAATCAGATGCGGTGAATCAGTGGCGGAGAATCAGAGGCGGGGTATTAGACGAGGGGAATCGGAGATGGGGAATCAGAGGCAGGGAATCAGAGGCGGGGAATCAGAGGCGGGGAATCAGAGGCCGGGAATCAGATATGGGGAAACAGAGGCGGGGAATCCGAGGCGGGGAAACAGAGGCGGGGAATCAGATATGGGGAATCAGAGGTGGGGAATCAGAGGTTGGGAATCAGAGGCAGGGAATCAGAGGCTTGGAATCAGATGCAGGGAATCAGATGCGGGGAATCAGAGGCGGGGAATCAGAGCTGGGGAATCAGAGGTGGGGAATCAGATTTGGGGAATCAGAGGCGGGGACTTAGATATTGGGAAACAGAGGCGGGGAATCAGAGGCGGGGAAACCCAGGCGGGGAATCAGATATGGGGAATCAGAGGTGGGGAATCAGAGGCAAGGAATCAGATGTGCGGAATCAGAGATGGGGAATCAGAGGCAGGGAATCAGAATCAGAAGCAGGGAATCAGAGGCCGGGAATCAGAGGCCGGAATCAGATGCTGGGAATCAGAGGCCTGGAATCAGAGGCGGGGAATCAGAGGCAGGGAATCTGATGCGGGGAATCAGAGGCGGGGAATCAGAGCTGGGGAATCAGAGGCGGGGTATTAGAGTTGTGGAATCAGAGGCGGGGAATCAGATATGGGGATACAGAGGTGGGGAATCAGAGGCGGGGAAACAGAGGCAGGGAATCAGATATGGGGAATCAGAGGTGGGGAATCAGAGATGGGGAATCAGAGGCGGTGAATCAGAGATGGGGAATCAGAGGCGGGGAATCAGAGGCAGGAAATCAGACACGGGGATTCAGAGGCTGGGAATCATACGGGGGGAATCAAAGGCGGGGAATCAGAGCTGGGGAATCAGAGGCAGGGAATCAGAGGCGGGGAATCAGATATGGGGAATCAGAGGCTGGGATTCAGAGGCGGGGAATCAGAGGCAGGGAATCAGACACGGGGAATCAGAGGTGGGGAATCAGAGATGGGGAATCAGAGGCGGGGAATCAGAGGCAGGGAATCAGACGCGGGGAATCTGAGGCGGGGAATCAGAGCTGGGGAATCAGAGGTGGGGAATCAGAGTTGGGGAATCAGAGGCAGGGAATCGGATGTGCGGAATCAGAGATGGGGAATCAGATGTGGGGAATCAGAGGAATCAGAGATGGGGAATCAGAGGCGGGGAATCAGAGGCAGGAAATCAGACACGGGGATTCAGAGGCTGGGAATCAAACGGGGGGAATCAAAGGCGGGGAATCAGAGCTGGGGAATCAGAGGCAGGGAATCAGAGTTGGGGATTCAGAGACGGGGAATCAGATATGGGGAAACAGAGGTGGGGAATCAGAGTTGGGGAATCAGAGGCAGGGAATCAAACACGGGGAATCAGAGCTGGGGAATCAGAGGCGGGGAATCAGAGTTGGGAATCAGAGGCGGGGAATCAGAGGCGGGGAATCAGAGGCGGGGAATCAGAGGCGGGGAATCAGAGGGGGGAATCAGAGGCGTGGAATCAGAGGCGGGGAATCAGAGGCAGGGAATCAGAGGCGGGAAATCAGAGACGGCGAATCTGAGGCGTGGAATCAGAGGTGGGGAAAGAGATGTGGGGAAACGTAGGCCAGGAAAGATGCACGGAAAGGGAGGCGGTGAATCAGAGGCGGGGAATCAGAGGCGGGGAATCAGAGGCAGGGAATCAGAGGGGGGCAATCAGAGGCGGCGAATCAGAGGCGTGGAATCAGAGGTGGGGAAAGAGATGTGGGGAAACAGGCGGGTAAACAGAAGCGGGTAAACATAGGTGCATAAATAGAGGCGGCGAAAGAGATGGGCGAAACATAGTGGTTGGAACTTGTATGTTGAAAATGAGTTACACAGAACAGATCAAACAGAGTTGTTGAAATTGAGGGAGGGAAAGAGAGGCACGGAAAGAGTGGAGGGGAAAGAGTGCAGGCAAAAGAGAGGCGTAGAGACAGTGGTGGGGAATCAGAGGCGGGGAATCAGAGGCGGGGAATCAGAGGCAGGGAATCAGAGGCGGGGAAAGATATGTGGGGAAACGTAGGCCAGGAAAGTTGAGCGGAAAGGGAGGCAGTGAATCAGAGGTGGGGAATCAGAGGCGGGGAATCAGAGGCGGGGAATCAGAGGCGGGGAATCAGAGGCGGGGAAACAGAAGCGGGGAATCAGAGGTGGGGAATCAGAGGCGGGGTATCAGAGGTTGAGAATCAGAGATGGGCATTCAGATGCAGGGAATCAGAGGCAGGGAATCAGAGGCAGGGAATCAGAGTCACGGAATCTGAGGTAGGGAATCTGAGGTGGGGAATCAGAGGCGGGGAAACAGGCGGGTAAACAGAGGCGGGTAAACATAGGCGGGGAATCAGAGGCAGGGAATCAGAGGCGGGGAATCAGAGGCGGTGAATCAGAGGCGGGGAATCAGAGGCGGGGTATCAGATGCGGGGAATCAGAGGCGGGGAATCAGAGGTGGGGTATTAGATGAGGGGAATCAGAGGCGGGGAATCAGAGGCGGGGAATCAGAGGCGGGGAATCAGAGGCGGGGAAACAGAGGCGGGGAATCAGATATGGGGAATCAGAGGTGGGGAATCAGAGGTTGGGAATCAGAGGCAGGGAATCAGAGGCTTGGAATCAGATGCAGGGAATCAGATGCGGGGAATCAGAGGCGGGGAATCAGAGCTGGGGAATCGGAGGTGGGGAAAACAGGCGAGTAAACAGAGGCGGGTAAACATAGGTGGGGAATCAGAGGCGGGGAATCAGAGCCGGGAAATCAGAGGCAGGGAATCTGAGGCGGGGAATCAGATGCAGGGAATCAGATGCGGGACATCAGAGGTGCGGTATCAGAGGCGGGGAATTAGAGGCGGGGAATCAGAGGCGGGGAATCAGAGGCGTGGAATCAGAGGCGGGGAATCAGAGGCGGGTAAACATAGGCGGGGAATCAGAGGCGGGGAATCAGAGGCGGGGAATCAGAGGCGGGGAATCAGAGGCGGGGAATCAGAGGCGTGGAATCAGATGCGGTGAATCAGTGGCGGAGAATCAGAGGCGGGGTATTAGACGAGGGGAATCGGAGATGGGGAATCAGAGGCAGGGAATCAGAGGCGGGGAATCAGAGGCGGGGAATCAGAGGCCGGGAATCAGATATGGGGAAACAGAGGCGGGGAATCCGAGGCGGGGAAACAGAGGCGGGGAATCAGATATGGGGAATCAGAGGTGGGGAATCAGAGGTTGGGAATCAGAGGCAGGGAATCAGAGGCTTGGAATCAGATGCAGGGAATCAGATGCGGGGAATCAGAGGCGGGGAATCAGAGCTGGGGAATCAGAGGTGGGGAATCAGATTTGGGGAATCAGAGGCGGGGACTTAGATATTGGGAAACAGAGGCGGGGAATCAGAGGCGGGGAAACCCAGGCGGGGAATCAGATATGGGGAATCAGAGGTGGGGAATCAGAGGCAAGGAATCAGATGTGCGGAATCAGAGATGGGGAATCAGAGGCAGGGAATCAGAATCAGAAGCAGGGAATCAGAGGCCGGGAATCAGAGGCCGGAATCAGATGCTGGGAATCAGAGGCCTGGAATCAGAGGCGGGGAATCAGAGGCAGGGAATCTGATGCGGGGAATCAGAGGCGGGGAATCAGAGCTGGGGAATCAGAGGCGGGGTATTAGAGTTGTGGAATCAGAGGCGGGGAATCAGATATGGGGATACAGAGGTGGGGAATCAGAGGCGGGGAAACAGAGGCAGGGAATCAGATATGGGGAATCAGAGGTGGGGAATCAGAGATGGGGAATCAGAGGCGGTGAATCAGAGATGGGGAATCAGAGGCGGGGAATCAGAGGCAGGAAATCAGACACGGGGATTCAGAGGCTGGGAATCAGACGGGGGGAATCAAAGGCGGGGAATCAGAGCTAGGGAATCAGAGGCAGGGAATCAGAGGCGGGGAATCAGATATGGGGAATCAGAGGCTGGGATTCAGAGGCGGGGAATCAGAGGCAGGGAATCAGACACGGGGAATCAGAGGTGGGGAATCAGAGATGGGGAATCAGAGGCGGGGAATCAGAGGCAGGGAATCAGACGCGGGGAATCTGAGGCGGGGAATCAGAGCTGGGGAATCAGAGGTGGGGAATCAGAGTTGGGGAATCAGAGGCAGGGAATCGGATGTGCGGAATCAGAGATGGGGAATCAGATGTGGGGAATCAGAGGAATCAGAGATGGGGAATCAGAGGCGGGGAATCAGAGGCAGGAAATCAGACACGGGGATTCAGAGGCTGGGAATCAAACGGGGGGAATCAAAGGCGGGGAATCAGAGCTGGGGAATCAGAGGCAGGTAATCAGAGTTGGGGATTCAGAGACGGGGAATCAGATATGGGGAAACAGAGGTGGGGAATCAGAGTTGGGGAATCAGAGGCAGGGAATCGGATGTGCGGAATCAGAGATGGGGAATCAGATGTGGGGAATCAGAGGAATCAGAGATGGGGAATCAGAGGCGGGGAATCAGAGGCAGGAAATCAGACACGGGGATTCAGAGGCTGGGAATCAGACGGGGGGAATCAAAGGCGGGGAATCAGAGCTGGGGAATCAGAGGCAGGGAATCAGAGTTGGGGATTCAGAGACGGGGAATCAGATATGGGGAAACAGAGGCGGGGAATCAGAGGCGGGCAAACAGAGGCGGGGAATTAGATATGGGGAATCAGAGGTGGGGAATCAGAGGTGGTGAATCAGTGATGGGGAATCACAGGCGGGGAATCAGAGGCAGGGAATAGAACGCAGGGAATCAGACGCAGGGAATCAGAGCTGGGGAATCAGAGGCGGGGAATCATAGTTGGGAATCAGAGGCGGGGAATCAGATATGGGGAAACAGAGGCGGGGAATCAGAGGCGGGGAAACAGAGGCGGGGAATCAGATATGGGGAATCGGATGCGGGGAATCAGAGGCGGGGAATCAGAGCTGGGGAATCAGAGGCGGGGAATCAGAGTTGGGGCATCAGAGGTGGGGAATTAGATATAGGGAAACAGAGGCGGGGAATCAGAGGCGGGGAAACAGAGGCGGGGAATAAGATATGGGGAATCAGAGGTGGGGAATCAGAGGCAGGGAATCAGATGTGCGGAATCAGAGATCGGGAATCAGAGGCAGGGAATCAGAATCAGAAGCGGGGAATCAGAGGCCGGGAATCAGAGGCCGGGAATCAGATGCTGGGAATAAGAGGCCGGGAATCAGAGGTGGGGAATCAGAGTCCGGGAATCAGAGATGGGGATTCAGAGGCGGGGACTGAGATATGGAGAATCAGAGGCGGGGAATCAGAGGCCGGGAAACAGAGGTGGGGAATCAGATATGGGGAATCAGAGGTGGCGAATCAAAGGCGGTGTATCAGAGATGGGGAATCAGAGGCGGGGAATAAGAGGCAGGGAATCAGATGCGGGGAATCAGAGGCGGGGAATCAGAGCTGGCGAATCAGAGGCGGGGAATCAGAGGTGGGCAATCAGAGGCGGGGAATCAGATATGGGGAATCAGAGGCGGGGTATCAGAGGCGGGGAAACAGAGGCGGGGAATCAGATATGGGGAATCAGAGGTGGGGAATCAGGGGAAGGGATTCAGTGTCAGGGAATCAGAGGCGGGGAATCAGAGGCGGGGAATCAGAGGCAGGGAATCAGACACGGGGAATCAGAGGCGGGGAATCAGAGTTGGGGAATCAGAGGCGGGGAATCAGAGGCAGGGAATCGGACGCCGGGAATCAGAGTCGGGGAATCAGAGCTGGGGAATCAGAGGCGGGGAATCAGAGTTGGGGAATCAGAGGCGGGGATTCAGATGTGGGGAAATAGAGGCGGGGAATCAGATATGGGGAATCAGAGGTGTGGAATCAGAGGTTGGGAATCAGAGGAAGGGAATCAGAGTCGGGGAAACAGAGGCGGAGAATCAGATATGTGGAATCAGAGGTGGCGAATCAAAGGCGGTGAAACAGAGATGGGGAATCAGGGCAGGGAATCAGAGGCAGTGAATCAAACACGGGGAATCAGAGCTGGGGAATCAGAGGCGGGGAATCAGAGTTGGGAATCAGAGGCGGGGAATCAGAGGCGGGGAATCAGAGGCGGGGAATCAGAGGCGGGGAATCAGAGGGGGGAATCAGAGGCGTGGAATCAGAGGCGGGGAATCAGAGGCAGGGAATCAGAGGTGGGAAATCAGAGACGGCGAATCTGAGGCGTGGAATCAGAGGTGGGGAAAGAGATGTGGGGAAACGTAGGCCAGGAAAGATGCACGGAAAGGGAGGCGGTGAATCAGAGGCGGGGAATCAGAGGCGGGGAATCAGAGGCAGGGAATCAGAGGGGGGCAATCAGAGGCGGCGAATCAGAGGCGTGGAATCAGAGGTGGGGAAAGAGATGTGGGGAAACAGGCGGGTAAACAGAAGCGGGTAAACATAGGTGCATAAATAGAGGCGGCGAAAGAGATGGGCGAAACATAGTGGTTGGAACTTGTATGTTGAAAATGAGTTACACAGAACAGATCAAACAGAGTTGTTGAAATTGAGGGAGGGAAAGAGAGGCACGGAAAGAGTGGAGGGGAAAGAGTGCAGGCAAAAGAGAGGCGTAGAGACAGTGGTGGGGAATCAGAGGCGGGGAATCAGAGGCGGGGAATCAGAGGCAGGGAATCAGAGGCGGGGAAAGATATGTGGGGAAACGTAGGCCAGGAAAGTTGAGCGGAAAGTGAGGCAGTGAATCAGAGGTGGGGAATCAGAGGCGGGGAATCAGAGGCGGGGAATCAGAGGCGGGGAATCAGAGGCGGGGAAACAGAAGCGGGGAATCAGAGGTGGGGAATCAGAGGCGGGGTATCAGAGGTTGAGAATCAGAGATGGGCATTCAGATGCAGGGAATCAGAGGCAGGGAATCAGAGGCAGGGAATCAGAGTCACGGAATCTGAGGTAGGGAATCTGAGGTGGGGAATCAGAGGCGGGGAAACAGGTGGGTAAACAGAGGCGGGTAAACATAGGCGGGGAATCAGAGGCAGGGAATCAGAGGCGGGGAATCAGAGGCGGTGAATCAAAGGCGGGGAATCAGAGGCGGGGAATCAGATGCGGGGAATCAGAGGCGGGGAATCAGAGGTGGGGTATTAGATGAGGGGAATCAGAGGCGGGGAATCAGAGGCGGGGAATCAGAGGCGGGGAATCAGAGGCGTGGAATCAGAGGCGGTGAATCAGAGGCGGGGAATCAGAAGTGGGGAATCAGAGGTGGGGAATCAGAGGCGGGGAATCAGAGGCGGGGAATCAGAGGCGGGCAATCAGATGCAGGGAATCAGAGGCAGGGAATCAGAGGCAGGGAATCAGAGGCAGGGAATCTGAGGCAGGGAATCTGTGTTGGGGAACCAGAGGCGGGAAAACAGGCGAGTAAACAGAGGCGGGTAAACATAGGTGGGGAATCAGAGGCGGGGAATCAGAGCCGGGAAATCAGAGGCGGGGAATCTGAGGCGGGGAATCAGATGCAGGGAATCAGATGCGGGACATCAGAGGTGCGGTATCAGAGGCGGGGAATTAGAGGCGGGGAATCAGAGGCGGGGAATCAGAGGCGTGGAATCAGAGGCGGGGAATCAGAGGCGGGTAAACATAGGCGGGGAATCAGAGGCGGGGAATCAGAGGCGGGGAATCAGAGGCGGGGAATCCGAGGCGGGGAATCAGAGGCGTGGAATCAGATGCGGTGAATCAGTGGCGGAGAATCAGAGGCGTGGTATTAGACGAGGGGAATCGGAGATGGGGAATCAGAGGCAGGGAATCAGAGGCGGGGAATCAGAGGCGGGGAATCAGAGGCCGGGAATCAGATATGGGGAAACAGAGGCGGGGAATCCGAGGCGGGGAAACAGAGGCGGGGAATCAGATATGGGGAATCAGAGGTGGGGAATCAGAGGTTGGGAATCTGAGGCAGGGAATCAGAGGCTTGGAATCAGATGCAGGGAATCAGATGCGGGGAATCAGAGGCGGGGAATCAGAGCTGGGGAATCAGAGGTGGGGAATCAGATTTAGGGAATCAGAGGCGGGGACTTAGATATTGGGAAACAGAGGCGGGGAATCAGAGGCGGGGAAACCCAGGCGGGGAATCAGATATGGGGAATCAGAGATGGGGAATCAGAGGCAAGGAATCAGATGTGCGGAATCAGAGATGGGGAATCAGAGGCAGGGAATCAGAGGCGGGGAATCAGATATGGGGAATCAGAGGCTGGGATTCAGAGGCGGGGAATCAGAGGCAGGGAATCAGACACGGGGAATCAGAGGTGGGGAATCAGAGATGGGGAATCAGAGGCGGGGAATCAGAGGCAGGGAATCAGACGCGGGGAATCTGAGGCGGGGAATCAGAGCTGGGGAATCAGAGGTGGGGAATCAGAGTTGGGGAATCAGAGGCAGGGAATCGGATGTGCGGAATCAGAGATGGGGAATCAGATGTGGGGAATCAGAGGAATCAGAGATGGGGAATCAGAGGCGGGGAATCAGAGGCAGGAAATCAGACACGGGGATTCAGAGGCTGGGAATCAGACGGGGGGAATCAAAGGCGGGGAATCAGAGCTGGGGAATCAGAGGCAGGGAATCAGAGTTGGGGATTCAGAGATGGGGAATCAGATATGGGGAAACAGAGGTGGGGAATCAGAGTTGGGGAATCAGAGGCAGGGAATCGGATGTGCGGAATCAGAGATGGGGAATCAGATGTGGGGAATCAGAGGAATCAGAGATGGGGAATCAGAGGCGGGGAATCAGAGGCAGGAAATCAGACACGGGGATTCAGAGGCTGGGAATCAGACGGGGGGAATCAAAGGCGGGGAATCAGAGCTGGGGAATCAGAGGCAGGGAATCAGAGTTGGGGATTCAGAGACGGGGAATCAGATATGGGGAAACAGAGGCGGGGAATCAGAGGCGGGCAAACAGAGGCGGGGAATTAGATATGGGGAATCAGAGGTGGGGAATCAGAGGTGGTGAATCAGTGATGGGGAATCACAGGCGGGGAATCAGAGGCAGGGAATAGAACGCAGGGAATCAGACGCAGGGAATCAGAGCTGGGGAATCAGAGGCGGGGAATCATAGTTGGGAATCAGAGGCGGGGAATCAGATATGGGGAAACAGAGGCGGGGAATCAGAGGCGGGGAAACAGAGGCGGGGAATCAGATATGGGGAATCGGATGCGGGGAATCAGAGGCGGGGAATCAGAGCTGGGGAATCAGAGGCGGGGAATCAGAGTTGGGGCATCAGAGGTGGGGAATTAGATATAGGGAAACAGAGGCGGGGAATCAGAGGCGGGGAAACAGAGGCGGGGAATAAGATATGGGGAATCAGAGGTGGGGAATCAGAGGCAGGGAATCAGATGTGCGGAATCAGAGATGGGGAATCAGAGGCAGGGAATCAGAATCAGAAGCGGGGAATCAGAGGCCGGGAATCAGAGGCCGGGAATCAGATGCTGGGAATAAGAGGCCGGGAATCAGAGGTGGGGAATCAGAGTCCGGGAATCAGAGATGGGGATTCAGAGGCGGGGAATGAGATATGGAGAATCAGAGGCGGGGAATCAGAGGCCGGGAAACAGAGGTGGGGAATCAGATATGGGGAATCAGAGGTGGCGAATCAAAGGCGCTGTATCAGAGATGGGGAATCAGAGGCGGGGAATCAGAGGCAGGGAATCAGATGCGGGGAATCAGAGGCGGGGAATCAGAGCTGGCGAATCAGAGGCGGGGAATCAGAGGTGGGCAATCAGAGGCGGGAATCAGATATGGGGAATCAGAGGCGGGGAATCAGAGGCGGGGAATCAAATATAGGGAATCAGAGGTTGTGAATCAGAGATGGGGAATCAAGGCGGAGAATCAGAGGCAGGGAATCAGACACGGGGAATCAGAGGCGGGGATTCAGAGCTGGGGAATCAGAGGCGGGGAATCAGAGTTGGGGAATCAGAGGCAGGGATTCAGATATGGGGAATCAGAGGCGGGGAATCAGAGGCGGGGAAACAGAGGCGGGGAATCAGATATGGGGAATCAGAGGTGGGGAATCAGGGGAAGGGATTCAGTGTCAGGGAATCAGAGGCGGGGAATCAGAGGCGGGGAATCAGAGGCAGGGAATCAGACACGGGGAATCAGAGGCGGGGAATCAGAGATGGGGAATCAGAGGCGGGGAATCAGAGGCAGGGAATCGGACGCCGGGAATCAGAGTCGGGGAATCAGAGCTGGGGAATCAGAGGCGGGGAATCAGAGTTGGGGAATCAGAGGCGGGGATTCAGATATGGGGAAATAGAGGCGGGGAATCAGATATGGGGAATCAGAGGTGTGGAATCAGAGGTTGGGAATCAGAGGAAGGGAATCAGAGTCGGGGAAACAGAGGCGGGGAATCAGATATGTGGAATCAGAGGTGGCGAATCAAAGGCGGTGAAACAGAGATGGGGAATCAGGGCAGGGAATCAGAGGCAGGGAATCAAACACGGGGAATCAGAGCTGGGGAATCAGAGGCGAGGAATCAGAGTTGGGAATCAGAGGCGGGGAATCAGAGGCGGGGAAACAGAGGCGGGGAATCAGATATGGGGAATCAGAGGTGGGGAATCAGAGTTTGGGAATCAGAGGCAGGGAATCGGAGATGGGGAATCAGAGGCAGGGAATCAGAGGCGGGGAATCAGAGGCCGGGAATCAGAGGCCGGGAATCAGATATGGGGAAACTGAGGCGGGGAATCCGAGGCGGGGAAACAGAGGCGGGGAATCAGATATGGGGAATCAGAGATGGGGAATCAGAGGTTGGGAATCAGAGGCAGGGAATCAGAGGACTGCAATCAGATGCAGGGAATCAGATGCGGGGAATCAGAGACGTGGAATCAGAGCTGGGGAATCAGAGGTGGGGAATCAGATTTGGGGAATCAGAGGTGGGGACTTAGATATTGGGAAACAGAGGCGGAGAATCAGAGGCGGGGAAACAGAGGCGGGGAATCAGATATGGGGAATCAGAGGTGGGGAATCAGAGGTAGGGAATCAGATGTGCGGAATCAGAGATGGGGAATCAGAGGCAGGGAATCAGAATCAGAAGCAGGGAATCAGAGGCCGGGAATCAGAGGCCGGAATCAGATGATGGGAATCAGAGGCCTGGAATCAGAGGCGGGGAATCAGAGGCAGGGAATCAGATGCGGGGAATCAGAGGCGGGGAATCAGAGCTGGGGAATCAGAGGCGGGGTATTAGAGTTGGGGAATCAGAGGCGGGGAATCAGATATGGGGAAACAGAGGTAGGGAATCAGAGGTGGGGAAACAGAGGCAGGGAATCAGATATGGGGATTCAGAGGCGGGGAATCAGAGGTGGGGAATCATAGGCAGGGAATCGGATGTGCGGAATCAGAGATGGGGAATCAGAGGCCGGGAATCAGAGGGGGTGAATCAGAGATGGGGAATCAGAGGCGGGGAATCAGAGGCAGGGTATCAGACGCGGGGAATCAAAGTTGGGCAATCAGAGGCGGGGAATCAGATATGGGGAATCAGAGGTGGGGAATCAGAGGCGGGGAAACAGAGGCGGGGAATCAGATATGGGGAATCAGAGGTGGGGCATCAGAGGTTGTGAATCACAGATGGGGAATCAGAGGCGGGGAATCAGAGGCAGGGAATCAGACGCGGGGAATCAGAGGCGGGGATTCAGAGCTGGGGAATCAGAAGCGGGGAATCAGAGTTGGGGAATCAGAGGCGGGGAATCAGATATGGGGAATCAGAGGCAGGGAATCAGAGGCGGGGAATCAGAGGCAGGGAATCAGACGCGGGGAATCTGAGGCGGGGAATCAGAGGTGGGGAATCAGAGTTGGGGAATCAGAGGCAGGGAATTGGATGTGCGGAATCAGAGATGGGGAATCAGAGGTGGGGAATCAGAGGCGGTGAATCAGAGATGGGGAATCAGAGGCGGGGAATCAGAGGCAGGAAATCAGACACGGGGATTCAGAGGCTGGGAATCAGACGGGGGGAATCAAAGGCGGGGAATCAGAGCTGGGGAATCTGAGGCAGGGAATCAGAGTTGGGGATTCAGAGGCGGGGAATCAGATATGGGGAAACAGAGGCGGGGAATCAGAGGCGGGCAAACAGAGGCGGGGAATTAGATATGGGGAATCAGAGGTAGGGAATCAGAGGTGGTGAATCAGTGATGGGGAATCACAGGCGGGGAATCAGAGGCAGGGAATAGAACGCGGGGAATCAGAGGCAGGGAATCAGAGCTGGGGAATCAGAGGCGGTGAATCATAGTTGGGAATCAGAGGCGGGAATCAGATATGGGGAAACAGAGGCAGGGAATCAGAGGCGGGGAAACAGAGGCGGGGAATCAGATATGGGGAATCGGATGCAGGGAATCAGAGGCGGGGAATCAGAGCTGGGGAATCAGAGGCGGGGAATCAGAGTTGGGGCATCAGAGGTGGTGAATTAGATATAGGGAAACAGAGGCGGGGAATCAGAGGCGGGGAAACAGAGGTGGGGAATCAGATATGGGGAATCAGAGGTGGGGATTTAGATATAGGGAAACAGAGGCGGGGATTCAGAGGCGGGGAAACAGAGGCGGGGAATAAGATATGGGGAATCAGAGGTGGGGAATCAGAGGCAGGGAATCAGATGTGCGGAATCAGAGATGGGGAATCAGAGGCAGGTAATCAGAATCAGAAGCGGGGAATCAGAGGCCGGGAATCAGAGGCCGGGAATCAGATGCTGGGAATAAGAGGCCGGGAATCAGAGGTGGGGAATCAGAGTCCGGGAATCAGAGATGGGGATTCAGAGGCGGGGAATGAGATATGGAGAATCAGAGGCGGGGAATCAGAGGCCGGGAAACAGAGGTGGGGAATCAGATATGGGGAATCAGAGGTGGCGAATCAAAGGCGGTGTATCAGAGATGGGGAATCAGAGGCGGGGAATCAGAGGCAGGGAATCAGATGCGGGGAATCAGAGGCGGGGAATCAGAGCTGGCGAATCAGATGCGGGGAATCAGAGGTGGGCAATCAGAGGCGGGGAATCAGATATGGGGAATCAGAGGCGGGGAATCAGAGGCGGGGAAACAGAGGCGGGGAATCAAATATAGGGAATCAGAGGTGGGGAATCAGAGGTTGTGAATCAGAGATGGGGAATCAAGGCGGGGAATCAGAGGCAGGGAATCAGACACGGGGAATCAGAGGCGGGGATTCAGAGCTGGGGAATCAGAGGCGGGGAATCAGACTTTGGGAATCAGAGGCAGGGATTCAGATATGGGGAATCAGAGGCGGGGAATCAGAGGCTGGGAAACAGAGGCGGGGAATCAGATATGGGGAATCAGAGGTGGGGAATCAGGGGAAGGGATTCAGTGTCAGGGAATCAGAGGCGGGGAATCAGAGGCGGGGAATCAGAGGCAGGGAATCAGACACGGGGAATCAGAGGCGGGGAATCAGAGATGGGGAATCAGAGGCGGGGAATCAGAGGCAGGGAATCGGACGCCGGGAATCAGAGTCGGGGAATCAGAGCTGGGGAATCAGAGGCGGGGAATCAGAGTTGGGGAATCAGAGGCGGGGATTCAGATATGGGGAAATAGAGGCGGGGAATCAGATATGGGGAATCAGAGGTGTGGAATCAGAGGTTGGGAATCAGAGGAAGGGAATCAGAGTCGGGGAAACAGAGGCGGGGAATCAGATATGTGGAATCAGAGGTGGCGAATCAAAGGCGGTGAAACAGAGATGGGGAATCAGGGCAGGGAATCAGAGGCAGGGAATCAAACACGGGGAATCAGAGCTGGGGAATCAGAGGCGGGGAATCAGAGTTGGGAATCAGAGGCGGGAAATCAGAGGCGGGGAAACAGAGGCGGGGAATCAGATATGGGGAATCAGAGGTGGGGAATCAGAGTTTGGGAATCAGAGGCAGGGAATCGGAGATGGGGAATCAGAGGCAGGGAATCAGAGGCGGGGAATCAGAGGCCGGGAATCAGAGGCCGGGAATCAGATATGGGGAAACTGAGGCAGGGAATCCGAGGCGGGGAAACAGAGGCGGGGAATCAGATATGGGGAATCAGAGGTGGGGAATCAGAGGTTGGGAATCAGAGGCAGGGAATCAGAGGCTTGGAATCAGATGCAGGGAATCAGATGCGGGGAATCAGAGGCGGGGAATCAGAGCTGGGGAATCAGAGGTGGGGAATCAGATTTGGGGAATCAGAGGTGGGGACTTAGATATTGGGAAACAGAGGCGGGGAATCAGAGGCGGGGAAACAGAGGCGGGGAATCAGATATGGGGAATCAGAGGTGGGGAATCAGAGGTAGGGAATCAGATGTGCGGAATCAGAGATGGGGAATCAGAGGCAGGGAATCAGAATCAGAAGCAGGGAATCAGAGGCCGGGAATCAGAGGCCGGAATCAGATGATGGGAATCAGAGGCCTGGAATCAGAGGCGGGGAATCAGAGGCAGGGAATCAGATGCGGGGAATCAGAGGCGGGGAATCAGAGCTGGGGAATCAGAGGCGGGGTATTAGAGTTGGGGAATCAGAGGCGGGGAATCAGATATGGGGAAACAGAGGTAGGGAATCAGAGGTGGGGAATCAGAGGTTGGGAATCAGAGGCAGGGAATCAGAGGCTTGGACTCAGATGCAGGGAATCAGATGCGGGGAATCAGAGGCGGGGAATCAGAGCTGGGGAATCAGAGGTGGGGAATCAGATTTGGGGAATCAGAGGTGGGGACTTAGATATTGGGAAACAGAGGCGGGGAATCAGAGGCGGGGAAACAGAGGCGGGGAATCAGATATGGGGAATCAGAGGTGGGGAATCAGAGGTAGGGAATCAGATGTGCGGAATCAGAGATGGGGAATCAGAGGCAGGGAATCAGAATCAGAAGCAGGGAATCAGAGGCTGGGAATCAGAGGCCGGAATCAGATGATGGGAATCAGAGGCCTGGAATCAGAGGCGGGGAATCAGAGGCAGGGAATCAGATGCGGGGAATCAGAGGCGGGGAATCAGAGCTGGGGAATCAGAGGCGGGGTATTAGAGTTGGGGAATCAGAGGCGGGGAATCAGATATGGGGAAACAGAGGTAGGGAATCAGAGGTGGGGAAACAGAGGCAGGGAATCAGATATGGGGATTCAGAGGCGGGGAATCAGAGGTGGGGAATCATAGGCAGGGAATCGGATGTGCGGAATCAGAGATGGGGAATCAGAGGCCGGGAATCAGAGGGGGTGAATCAGAGATGGGGAATCAGAGGCGGGGAATCAGAGGCAGGGTATCAGACGCGGGGAATCAGAGGTGGCAATCAGAGGCGGGGAATCAGATATGGGGAATCAGAGGTGGGGAATCAGAGGCGGGGAAACAGAGGCGGGGAATCAGATATGGGGAATCAGAGGTGGGGCATCAGAGGTTGTGAATCACAGATGGGGAATCAGAGGCGGGGAATCAGAGGCAGGGAATCAGACGCGGGGAATCAGAGGCGGGGATTCAGAGCTGGGGAATCAGAAGCGGGGAATCAGAGTTGGGGAATCAGAGGCGGGGAATCAGATATGGGGAATCAGAGGCAGGGATTCAGAGGTGGGGAATCAGAGGCAGGGAATCAGACGCGGGGAATCTGAGGCGGGGAATCAGAGCTGGGGAATCAGAGGTGGGGAATCAGAGTTGGGGAATCAGAGGCAGGGAATTGGATGTGCGGAATCAGAGATGGGGAATCAGAGGTGGGGAATCAGAGGCGGTGAATCAGAGATGGGGACTCAGAGGCGGGGAATCAGAGGCAGGAAAGCAGACACGGGGATTCAGAGGCTGGGAATCAGACGGGGGGAATCAAAGGCGGGGAATCAGAGCTGGGGAATCTGAGGCAGGGTATCAGAGTTGGGGATTCAGAGGCGGGGAATCAGATATGGGGAAACAGAGGCGGGGAATCAGAGGCGGGCAAACAGAGGCGGGGAATTAGATATGGGGAATCAGAGGTAGGGATTCAGAGGTGGTGAATCAGTGATGGGGAATCACAGGCGGGGAATCAGAGGCAGGGAATAGAACGCGGGGAATCAGAGGCAGGGAATCAGAGCTGGGGAATCAGAGGCGGGGAATCATAGTTGGGAATCAGAGGCGGGAATCAGATATGGGGAAACAGAGGCGGGGAATCAGAGGCGGGGAAACAGAGGCGGGGAATCAGATATGGGGAATCGGATGCAGGGAATCAGAGGCGGGGAATCAGAGCTGGGGAATCAGAGGCGGGGAATCAGAGTTGGGGCATCAGAGGTGGTGAATTAGATATAGGGAAACAGAGGCGGGGAATCAGAGGCGGGGAAACAGAGGCGGGGTATCAGATATTGGGAATCAGAGGTGGGGAATCAGAGGCAGGGAATCAGATGTGCGGAATCAGAGATGGGGAATCAGAGGCAGGGAATCAGAAGCGGGGAATCAGAGGCCGGGAATCAGAGGCCGGGAATCAGATGATGGGAATAAGAGGCCGGGAATCAGAGGAGGGGAATCAGAGTCAGGGAATCAGAGATGGGGATTCAGAGGCGGGGAATGAGATATGGAGAATCAGAGGCGGGGAATCAGAGGCGGGGAAACAGAGGTGGGGAGACAGATATGGGGAATCAGAGGTGGCGAATCAAAGGCGGTGAATCAGAGATGGGGAATCAGAGGCGGGGAATCAGAGGCAGGGAATCAGATGCGGGGAATCAGAGGCGGGGAATCAGAGCTGGCGAATCAGAGGCTGGGAATCAGAGGTGGGCAATCAGAGGCGGGGAATCAGATATGGGGAATCAGAGGCGGGGAATCAGAGGCGGGGAAACAGAGGCGGGGAATCAAATATAGGGAATCAGAGGTGGGGAATCAGAGGTTGTGAATCAGAGATGGGGAATCAAAGCGGGGAATCAGAGGCAGGGAATCAGACGCGGGGAATCAGAGGCGGGGAATCAGAGGTGGGGAATCAGAGGTGGGGAATCATAGGCAGGGAATCGGATGAGCGGAATCAGAGATGGGGAATCAGAGGCCGGGAATCAGAGGGGGTGAATCAGAGATGGGGAATCAGAGGCGGGGAATCAGAGGCAGGGTATCAGACGCGGGGAATCAGAGGTGGCAATCAGAGGCGGGGAATCAGATATGGGGAATCAGAGGTGGGGAATCAGAGGCGGGGAAACAGAGGCGGGGAATCAGATATGGGGAATCAGAGGTGGGGCATCAGAGGTTGTGAATCACAGATGGGGAATCAGAGGCGGGGAATCAGAGGCAGGGAATCAGACGCGGGGAATCAGAGGCGGGGATTCAGAGCTGGGGAATCAGAAGCGGGGAATCAGAGTTGGGGAATCAGAGGCGGGGAATCAGATATGGGGAATCAGAGGCAGGGATTCAGAGGTGGGGAATCAGAGGCAGGGAATCAGACGCGGGGAATCTGAGGCGGGGAATCAGAGCTGGGGAATCAGAGGTGGGGAATCAGAGTTGGGGAATCAGAGGCAGGGAATTGGATGTGCGGAATCAGAGATGGGGAATCAGAGGTGGGGAATCAGAGGCGGTGAATCAGAGATGGGGACTCAGAGGCGGGGAATCAGAGGCAGGAAAGCAGACACGGGGATTCAGAGGCTGGGAATCAGACGGGGGGAATCAAAGGCGGGGAATCAGAGCTGGGGAATCTGAGGCAGGGTATCAGAGTTGGGGATTCAGAGGCGGGGAATCAGATATGGGGAAACAGAGGCGGGGAATCAGAGGCGGGCAAACAGAGGCGGGGAATTAGATATGGGGAATCAGAGGTAGGGATTCAGAGGTGGTGAATCAGTGATGGGGAATCACAGGCGGGGAATCAGAGGCAGGGAATAGAACGCGGGGAATCAGAGGCAGGGAATCAGAGCTGGGGAATCAGAGGCGGGGAATCATAGTTGGGAATCAGAGGCGGGAATCAGATATGGGGAAACAGAGGCGGGGAATCAGAGGCGGGGAAACAGAGGCGGGGAATCAGATATGGGGAATCGGATGCAGGGAATCAGAGGCGGGGAATCAGAGCTGGGGAATCAGAGGCGGGGAATCAGAGTTGGGGCATCAGAGGTGGTGAATTAGATATAGGGAAACAGAGGCGGGGAATCAGAGGCGGGGAAACAGAGGCGGGGAATCAGATATGGGGACTTAGATATTGGGAAACAGAGGCGGGGAATCAGAGGCGGGGAAACAGAGGCGGGGAATCAGATATGGGGAATCAGAGGTGGGGAATCAGAGGTAGGGAATCAGATGTGCGGAATCAGAGATGGGGAATCAGAGGCAGGGAATCAGAATCAGAAGCAGGGAATCAGAGGCCGGGAATCAGAGGCCGGAATCAGATGATGGGAATCAGAGGCCTGGAATCAGAGGCGGGGAATCAGAGGCAGGGAATCAGATGCGGGGAATCAGAGGCGGGGAATCAGAGCTGGGGAATCAGAGGCGGGGTATTAGAGTTGGGGAATCAGAGGCGGGGAATCAGATATGGGGAAACAGAGGTAGGGAATCAGAGGTGGGGAAACAGAGGCAGGGAATCAGATATGGGGATTCAGAGGCGGGGAATCAGAGGTGGGGAATCATAGGCAGGGAATCGGATGTGCGGAATCAGAGATGGGGAATCAGAGGCCGGGAATCAGAGGGGGTGAATCAGAGATGGGGAATCAGAGGCGGGGAATCAGAGGCAGGGTATCAGACGCGGGGAATCAGAGGTGGCAATCAGAGGCGGGGAATCAGATATGGGGAATCAGAGGTGGGGAATCAGAGGCGGGGAAACAGAGGCGGGGAATCAGATATGGGGAATCAGAGGTGGGGCATCAGAGGTTGTGAATCACAGATGGGGAATCAGAGGCGGGGAATCAGAGGCAGGGAATCAGACGCGGGGAATCAGAGGCGGGGATTCAGAGCTGGGGAATCAGAAGCGGGGAATCAGAGTTGGGGAATCAGAGGCGGGGAATCAGATATGGGGAATCAGAGGCAGGGATTCAGAGGTGGGGAATCAGAGGCAGGGAATCAGACACGGGGAATCTGAGGCGGGGAATCAGAGCTGGGGAATCAGAGGTGGGGAATCAGAGTTGGGGAATCAGAGGCAGGGAATTGGATGTGCGGAATCAGAGATGGGGAATCAGAGGTGGGGAATCAGAGGCGGTGAATCAGAGATGGGGACTCAGAGGCGGGGAATCAGAGGCAGGAAAGCAGACACGGGGATTCAGAGGCTGGGAATCAGACGGGGGGAATCAAAGGCGGGGAATCAGAGCTGGGGAATCTGAGGCAGGGTATCAGAGTTGGGGATTCAGAGGCGGGGAATCAGATATGGGGAAACAGAGGCGGGGAATCAGAGGCGGGCAAACAGAGGCGGGGAATTAGATATGGGGAATCAGAGGTAGGGATTCAGAGGTGGTGAATCAGTGATGGGGAATCACAGGCGGGGAATCAGAGGCAGGGAATAGAACGCGGGGAATCAGAGGCAGGGAATCAGAGCTGGGGAATCAGAGGCGGGGAATCATAGTTGGGAATCAGAGGCGGGAATCAGATATGGGGAAACAGAGGCGGGGAATCAGAGGCGGGGAAACAGAGGCGGGGAATCAGATATGGGGAATCGGATGCAGGGAATCAGAGGCGGGGAATCAGAGCTGGGGAATCAGAGGCGGGGAATCAGAGTTGGGGCATCAGAGGTGGTGAATTAGATATAGGGAAACAGAGGCGGGGAATCAGAGGCGGGGAAACAGAGGCGGGGAATCAGATATTGGGAATCAGAGGTGGGGAATCAGAGGCAGGGAATCAGATGTGCGGAATCAGAGATGGGGAATCAGAGGCAGGGAATCAGAAGCGGGGAATCAGAGGCCGGGAATCAGAGGCCGGGAATCAGATGATGGGAATAAGAGGCCGGGAATCAGAGGAGGGGAATCAGAGTCAGGGAATCAGAGATGGGGATTCAGAGGCGGGGAATGAGATATGGAGAATCAGAGGCGGGGAATCAGAGGCGGGGAAACAGAGGTGGGGAATCAGATATGGGGAATCAGAGGTGGCGAATCAAAGGCGGTGAATCAGAGATGGGGAATCAGAGGCGGGGAATCAGAGGCAGGGAATCAGATGCGGGGAATCAGAGGCGGGGAATCAGAGCTGGCGAATCAGAGGCTGGGAATCAGAGGTGGGCAATCAGAGGCGGGGAATCAGATATGGGGAATCAGAGGCGGGGAATCAGAGGCGGGGAAACAGAGGCGGGGAATCAAATATAGGGAATCAGAGGTGGGGAATCAGAGGTTGTGAATCAGAGATGGGGAATCAAAGCGGGGAATCAGAGGCAGGGAATCAGACGCGGGGAATCAGAGGCGGGGAATCAGAGGTGGGGAATCAGAGGTGGGGAATCATAGGCAGGGAATCGGATGTGCGGAATCAGAGATGGGGAATCAGAGGCCGGGAATCAGAGGGGGTGAATCAGAGATGGGGAATCAGAGGCGGGGAATCAGAGGCAGGGTATCAGACGCGGGGAATCAGAGGTGGCAATCAGAGGCGGGGAATCAGATATGGGGAATCAGAGGTGGGGAATCAGAGGCGGGGAAACAGAGGCGGGGAATCAGATATGGGGAATCAGAGGTGGGGCATCAGAGGTTGTGAATCACAGATGGGGAATCAGAGGCGGGGAATCAGAGGCAGGGAATCAGACGCGGGGAATCAGAGGCGGGGATTCAGAGCTGGGGAATCAGAAGCGGGGAATCAGAGTTGGGGAATCAGAGGCGGGGAATCAGATATGGGGAATCAGAGGCAGGGATTCAGAGGTGGGGAATCAGAGGCAGGGAATCAGACGCGGGGAATCTGAGGCGGGGAATCAGAGCTGGGGAATCAGAGGTGGGGAATCAGAGTTGGGGAATCAGAGGCAGGGAATTGGATGTGCGGAATCAGAGATGGGGAATCAGAGGTGGGGAATCAGAGGCGGTGAATCAGAGATGGGGACTCAGAGGCGGGGAATCAGAGGCAGGAAAGCAGACACGGGGATTCAGAGGCTGGGAATCAGACGGGGGGAATCAAAGGCGGGGAATCAGAGCTGGGGAATCTGAGGCAGGGTATCAGAGTTGGGGATTCAGAGGCGGGGAATCAGATATGGGGAAACAGAGGCGGGGAATCAGAGGCGGGCAAACAGAGGCGGGGAATTAGATATGGGGAATCAGAGGTAGGGATTCAGAGGTGGTGAATCAGTGATGGGGAATCACAGGCGGGGAATCAGAGGCAGGGAATAGAACGCGGGGAATCAGAGGCAGGGAATCAGAGCTGGGGAATCAGAGGCGGGGAATCATAGTTGGGAATCAGAGGCGGGAATCAGATATGGGGAAACAGAGGCGGGGAATCAGAGGCGGGGAAACAGAGGCGGGGAATCAGATATGGGGAATCGGATGCAGGGAATCAGAGGCGGGGAATCAGAGCTGGGGAATCAGAGGCGGGGAATCAGAGTTGGGGCATCAGAGGTGGTGAATTAGATATAGGGAAACAGAGGCGGGGAATCAGAGGCGGGGAAACAGAGGCGGGGAATCAGATATGGGGAATCAGAGGTGGGGAATCAGAGGCAGGGAATCAGATGTGCGGAATCAGAGATGGGGAATCAGAGGCAGGGAATCAGAAGCGGGGAATCAGAGGCCGGGAATCAGAGGCCGGGAATCAGATGATGGGAATAAGAGGCCGGGAATCAGAGGAGGGGAATCAGAGTCAGGGAATCAGAGATGGGGATTCAGAGGCGGGGAATGAGATATGGAGAATCAGAGGCGGGGAATCAGAGGCGGGGAAACAGAGGTGGGGAATCAGATATGGGGAATCAGAGGTGGCGAATCAAAGGCGGTGAATCAGAGATGGGGAATCAGAGGCGGGGAATCAGAGGCAGGGAATCAGATGCGGGGAATCAGAGGCGGGGAATCAGAGCTGGCGAATCAGAGGCTGGGAATCAGAGGTGGGCAATCAGAGGCGGGGAATCAGATATGGGGAATCAGAGGCGGGGAATCAGAGGCGGGGAAACAGAGGCGGGGAATCAAATATAGGGAATCAGAGGTGGGGAATCAGAGGTTGTGAATCAGAGATGGGGAATCAAAGCGGGGAATCAGAGGCAGGGAATCAGACGCGGGGAATCAGAGGCGGGGAATCAGAGGTGGGGAATCAGAGGCGGGGTATCAGAGGAGGGGAATCAGAGGTGGGGAATCAGAGGCGTGGAATCAGAGGCGGGGAATCAGAGGTGGGGAATCAGAGGTGGGGAATCAGATATGGGGAATCAGAGGTGGGGAATTAGATATAGGGAAACAGAGGCGGGGAATCAGAGGCGGGGAAACAGAGGCGGGGAATAAGATATGGGGAATCAGAGGTGGGGAATCAGAGGCAGGGAATCAGATGTGCGGAATCAGAGATGGGGAATCAGAGGCAGGTAATCAGAATCAGAAGCGGGGAATCAGAGGCCGGGAATCAGAGGCCGGGAATCAGATGCTGGGAATAAGAGGCCGGGAATCAGAGGTGGGGAATCAGAGTCCGGGAATCAGAGATGGGGATTCAGAGGCGGGGAATGAGATATGGAGAATCAGAGGCGGGGAATCAGAGGCCGGGAAACAGAGGTGGGGAATCAGATATGGGGAATCAGAGGTGGCGAATCAAAGGCGGTGTATCAGAGATGGGGAATCAGAGGCGGGGAATCAGAGGCAGGGAATCAGATGCGGGGAATCAGAGGCGGGGAATCAGAGCTGGCGAATCAGAGGCGGGGAATCAGAGGTGGGCAATCAGAGGCGGGGAATCAGATATGGGGAATCAGAGGCGGGGAATCAGAGGCGGGGAAACAGAGGCGGGGAATCAAATATAGGGAATCAGAGGTGGGGAATCAGAGGTTGTGAATCAGAGATGGGGAATCAAAGGCGGTGAAACAGAGATGGGGAATCAGGGCAGGGAATCAGAGGCAGGGAATCAAACACGGGGAATCAGAGCTGGGGAATCAGAGGCGGGGAATCAGAGTTGGGAATCAGAGGCGGGGAATCAGAGGCGGGGAAACAGAGGCGGGGAATCAGATATGGGGAATCAGAGGTGGGGAATCAGAGTTTGGGAATCAGAGGCAGGGAATCGGAGATGGGGAATCAGAGGCAGGGAATCAGAGGCGGGGAATCAGAGGCCGGGAATCAGATATGGGGAAACTGAGGCAGGGAATCCGAGGCGGGGAAACAGAGGCGGGGAATCAGATATGGGGAATCAGAGGTGGGGAATCAGAGGTTGGGAATCAGAGGCAGGGAATCAGAGGCTTGGAATCAGATGCAGGGAATCAGATGCGGGGAATCAGAGGCGGGGAATCAGAGCTGGGGAATCAGAGGTGGGGAATCAGATTTGGGGAATCAGAGGTGGGGACTTAGATATTGGGAAACAGAGGCGGGGAATCAGAGGCGGGGAAACAGAGGCGGGGAATCAGATATGGGGAATCAGAGGTGGGGAATCAGAGGTAGGGAATCAGATGTGCGGAATCAGAGATGGGGAATCAGAGGCAGGGAATCAGAATCAGAAGCAGGGAATCGGAGGCCGGGAATCAGAGGCCGGAATCAGATGATGGGAATCTGAGGCCTGGAATCAGAGGCGGGGAATCAGAGGCAGGGAATCAGATGCGGGGAATCAGAGGCGGGGAATCAGAGCTGGGGAATCAGAGGCGGGGTATTAGAGTTGGGGAATCAGAGGCGGGGAATCAGATATGGGGAAACAGAGGTAGGGAATCAGAGGTGGGGAAACAGAGGCAGGGAATCAGATATGGGGATTCAGAGGCGGGGAATCAGAGGTGGGGAATCATAGGCAGGGAATCGGATGTGCGGAATCAGAGATGGGGAATCAGAGGCCGGGAATCAGAGGGGGTGAATCAGAGATGGGGAATCAGAGGCGGGGAATCAGAGGCAGGGTATCAGACGCGGGGAATCAGAGGTGGCAATCAGAGGCGGGGAATCAGATATGGGGAATCAGAGGTGGGGAATCAGAGGCGGGGAAACAGAGGCGGGGAATCAGATATGGGGAATCAGAGGTGGGGCATCAGAGGTTGTGAATCACAGATGGGGAATCAGAGGCGGGGAATCAGAGGCAGGGAATCAGACGCGGGGAATCAGAGGCGGGGATTCAGAGCTGGGGAATCAGAAGCGGGGAATCAGAGTTGGGGAATCAGAGGCGGGGAATCAGATATGGGGAATCAGAGGCAGGGAATCAGAGGTGGGGAATCAGAGGCAGGGAATCAGACGCGGGGAATCTGAGGCGGGGAATCAGAGCTGGGGAATCAGAGGTGGGGAATCAGAGTTGGGGAATCAGAGGCAGGGAATTGGATGTGCGGAATCAGAGATGGGGAATCAGAGGTGGGGAATCAGAGGCGGTGAATCAGAGATGGGGACTCAGAGGCGGGGAATCAGAGGCAGGAAAGCAGACACGGGGATTCAGAGGCTGGGAATCAGACGGGGGGAATCAAAGGCGGGGAATCAGAGCTGGGGAATCTGAGGCAGGGTATCAGAGTTGGGGATTCAGAGGCGGGGAATCAGATATGGGTAAACAGAGGCGGGGAATCAGAGGCGGGCAAACAGAGGCGGGGAATTAGATATGGGGAATCAGAGGTAGGGATTCAGAGGTGGTGAATCAGTGATGGGGAATCACAGGCGGGGAATCAGAGGCAGGGAATAGAACGCGGGGAATCAGAGGCAGGGAATCAGAGCTGGGGAATCAGAGGCGGGGAATCATAGTTGGGAATCAGAGGCGGGAATCAGATATGGGGAAACAGAGGCGGGGAATCAGAGGCGGGGAAACAGAGGCGGGGAATCAGATATGGGGAATCGGATGCAGGGAATCAGAGGCGGGGAATCAGAGCTGGGGAATCAGAGGCGGGGAATCAGAGTTGGGGCATCAGAGGTGGTGAATTAGATATAGGGAAACAGAGGCGGGGAATCAGAGGCGGGGAAACAGAGGCGGGGAATCAGATATGGGGAATCAGAGGTGGGGAATCAGAGGCAGGGAATCAGATGTGCGGAATCAGAGATGGGGAATCAGAGGCAGGGAATCAGAAGCGGGGAATCAGAGGCCGGGAATCAGATGATGGGAATAAGAGGCCGGGAATCAGAGGAGGGGAATCAGAGTCAGGGAATCAGAGATGGGGATTCAGAGGCGGGGAATGAGATATGGAGAATCAGAGGCGGGGAATCAGAGGCGGGGAAACAGAGGTGGGGAATCAGATATGGGGAATCAGAGGTGGCGAATCAAAGGCGGTGAATCAGAGATGGGGAATCAGAGGCGGGGAATCAGAGGCAGGGAATCAGATGCGGGGAATCAGAGGCGGGGAATCAGAGGCGGGGAATCAGAGGAAGGGAATCAGAGGCCGGGAATCAGATGCTGGGAATAAGAGGCCGGGAATCAGAGGTGGGGAAACAGAGGCGGGGAATCAGATATGGGGAATCAGAGGTGGGGAATCAGGGGCGGGGAATCAGTGGCAGGGAATCAGAGGCCGGGAATAAAAGGAGGGGAATCAGAGCTGGGGAATCAGAGGCGGGGAATCAGAGTTGGGGAATCAGAGGAGGGGAATCAGATATGGGGAAACAGAGGCCGGGAATCAGAGGCAGGGAAACAGATGCGGGGAATCAGATATGGGGAATCAGAGGTGGGGAATTAGAGGTTGCGAATCAGAGGCGGGGAATCAGAGGCGGGGAATCAGAGGCAGGGAATCGGATGTGCGGAATCAGAGATGGGGAATCAGAGGTGGGGATTCAGAGGTGGTGAATCAGAGAAGGGGAATCAGAGGCTGGGAATCAGAGGCAGGGAATCAGACGCAGGGAATCAGAGGTGGGGAATCATAGCTGGCGAATTAGAGGAGGGGAATCAGAGTTGGGGAATCAGAGGCGGGGAATCAGATATGGGGAAACAGAGGCGGGGAATCAGAGGCGGGGAAACACAGGCGGGGAATCAGATATGGGGAATCTGAGGTGGGGAATCAGAGGCAGGGAATCAGATGTGCGGAATCAGAGATGGGGAATCAGAGGCAGGGAATCAGAATCAGAAGCAGGGAATCAGAGGCCGGGAATCAGAGGCCGGAATCAGATGTTGGGAATCAGAGGCCTGGAATCAGAGCTGGGGAATCAGAGGCAGGGTATTAGAGTTGGGGAATCAGAGGCGGGGAATCAGATATGGGGAAACAGAGGTGGGTAATCAGAGGCGGGGAAACAGAGGCAGGGAATCAAATATGGGGAATCAGAGGCGGGGAATCAGAGGTGGGGAATCATAGGCAGGGAATCGGATGTGCGGAATCAGAGATGGGGAATCAGAGGCCGGGAATCAGAGGTGGTGAATCAGATATGGGGAATCAGAGGCGGGGAATCAGAGGCAGGGAATCAGACGCGGGGAATCAGAGGTGGGCAATCAGAGGCGGGGAATCAGATATGGGGAATCAGAGGTGGGGAATCAGAGGCGGGGAAACAGAGGCGGGGAATCAAATATAGGGAATCAGAGGTGGGGAATCAGAGGTTGTGAATCAGAGATGGGGAATCAAGGCGGGGAATCAGAGGCAGGGAATCAGACGCGGGGAATCAGAGGCGGGGATTCAGAGCTGGGGAATCAGAGGCGGGGAATCAGAGTTGGGGAATCAGAGGCAGGGAATCAGATATGGGGAATCAGAGGCGGGGAATCAGAGTTGGGGAATCAGAGGAGGGGAATCAGATATGGGGAAACAGAGGCCGGGAATCAGAGGCAGGGAAACAGAGGCGGGGAATCAGATATGGGGAATCAGAGGTGGGGAATTAGAGGTTGCGTATCAGAGGCAGGGAATCAGAGGCGGGGAATCAGAGGCAGGGAATCGGATGTGCGGAATCAGAGATGCGGAATCAGAGGTGGGGATTCAGAGGCAGGGTATTAGAGTTGGGGAATCAGAGGCGGGGAATCAGATATGGGGAAACAGAGGTGGGGAATCAGAGGCGGGGAAACAGAGGCAGGGAATCAGATATGGGGAATCAGAGGCGGGGAATCAGAGGTGGGGAATCATAGGCAGGGAATCGGATGTGCGGAATCAGAGATGGGGAATCAGAGGCCGGGAATCAGAGGTGGTGAATCAGAGGCGGGGAATCAGAGCTGGGGAATCAGAGGCAGGGTATTAGAGTTGGGGAATCAGAGGCGGGGAATCAGATATGGGGAAACAGAGGTGGGGAATCAGAGGCGGGGAAACAGAGGCAGGGAATCAGATATGGGGAATCGGAGGCGGGGAATCAGAGGTGGGGAATCAGAGGCGGGGAATCAGAGCTGGGGAATCAGAGGCAGGGTATTAGAGTTGGGGAATCAGAGGCAGGGTATTAGAGTTGGGGAATCAGAGGCGGGGAATCAGATATGGGGAAACAGAGGTGGGGAATCAGAGGCGGGGAAACAGAGGTGGGGAATCAGAGGCGGGGAAACAGAGGCAGGGAATCAGATATGGGGAATCAGAGGCCGGGAATCAGATGCGGGGAATCAGAGGCGGGGAATCAGAGCTGGGGAATCATGGGCAGGGAATCGGATGTGCGGAATCAGAGATGGGGAATCAGAGGCCGGGAATCAGAGGTGGTGAATCAGATAAGGGGAATCAGAGGCGGGGAATCAGAGGCAGGGAATCAGATGCGGGGAATCAGAGGCGGGGAATCAGAGCTGGGGAATCAGAGGCAGGGTATTAGAGTTGGGGAATCAGAGGCGGGGAATCAGATATGGGGAAACAGAGGTGGGGAATCAGAGGCGGGGAAACAGAGGCAGGGAATCAGATATTGGGAATCAGAGGCGGAGGAATCAGAGGTGGGGAATCATAGGCAGGGAATCGGATGTGCGGAATCAGAGATGGGGAATCAGAGGCCGGGAATCAGAGGTGGTGAATCAGATATGGGGAATCAGAGGCGGGGAATCAGAGGCAGGGAATCAGACGCGGGGAATCAGTGGTGGGCAATCAGAGGCGGGGAATCAGATATGGGGAATCAGAGGTGGGGAATCAGAGGCGGGGAAACAGAGGCGGGGAATCAAATATAGGGAATCAGAGGTGGGGAATCAGAGGTTGTGAATCAGAGATGGGGAATCAAGGCGGGGAATCAGAGGCAGGGAATCAGACGCGGGAATCAGAGGCGGGGATTCAGAGCTGGGGAATCAGAGGCGGGGAATCAGAGTTGGGGAATCAGAGGCAGGGAATCAGATATGGGGAATCAGAGGCGGGGAATCAGAGGCGGGGAAACAGAGGCGGGGAATCAGATATGGGGAATCAGAGGTGGGGAATCAGGGGCAGGGAATCAGTGGCAGGGAATCAGAGGCGGGGAATCAGAGGCGGGGAATCAGAGGCAGGGAATAAGACACGGGGAATCAGAGGCGGGGAATCAGAGATGGGGAATCAGAGGCGGGGAATCAGAGGCAGGGAATCGGATGCCGGGAATCAGAGTCGGGGAATCAGAGCTGGGGAATCAGATGCGGGGAATCTGAGGCGGGGAATCAGAGGCAGGGATCAGAGGCCGGGAATCAGATGCTGGGAATAAGAGGCCGGGAATCAGAGGTGGGGAAACAGAGGCGGGGAATCAGATATGGGGAAGCAGAGGTGGGGAATCAGGGGCGGGGAATCAGTGGCAGGGAATCAGAGGCCGGGAATAAAAGGCGGGGAATCAGAGCTGGGGAATCAGAGGCGGGGAATCAGAGTTGGGGAATCAGAGGAGGGGAATCAGATATGGGGAAAGAGAGGCCGGGAATCAGAGGCAGGGAAACAGAGGCGGGGAATCAGTTGTGGGGAATCAGAGGTGGGGAATTAGAGGTTGCGAATCAGAGGCGGGGAATCAGAGGCGGGGAATCAGAGGCAGGGAATCGGATGTGCGGAATCAGAGATGGGGAATCAGAGGTGGGGATTCAGATGTGGTGAATCAGAGAAGGGGAATCAGAGGCTGGGAATCAGAGGCAGGGAATCAGACGCAGGGAATCAGAGGCGGGGAATCATAGCTGGCGAATTAGAGGAGGGGAATCAGAGTTGGGGAATCAGAGGCGGGGAATCAGATATGGGGAAACAGAGGCGGGGAATCAGAGGCGGGGAAACAGAGGCGGGGAATCAGATATGGGGAATCAGAGGTGGGGAATCAGAGGCAGGGAATCAGATGTGCGGAATCAGAGATGGGGAATCAGAGGCAGGGAATCAGAATCAGAAGCAGGGAATCAGAGGCCGGGAATCAGAGGCCGCAATCAGATGCTGGGAATCAGAGGCCTGGAATCAGAGGCGGGGAATCAGAGGCAGGGAATCAGATGCGGGGAATCAGAGGCGGGGAATCAGAGCTGGGGAATCAGAGGCAGGGTATTAGAGTTGGGGAATCAGAGGCGGGGAATCAGATATGGGGAAACAGAGGTGGGGAATCAGAGGCGGGGAAACAGAGGCAGGGAATCAGATATGGGGAATCAGAGGCGGGGAATCAGAGGTGGGGAATCATAGGCAGGGAATCGGAGATGGGGAATCAGAGGCGGGGAATCAGAGGCAGGAAATCAGACACGGGGATTCAGAGGCTGGGAATCAGACGGTGGGAATCAAAGGCGGGGAATCAGAGCTGGGGAATCTGAGGCAGTGAATCAGAGTTGGGGATTCAGAGGCGGGGAATCAGATATGGGGAAACAGAGGCGGGGAATCAGCGGCGGGAAAACAGAGGCGGGGAATTAGATATGGGGAATCAGAGGTGGGGAATCAGAGGTGGTGAATCAGTGATGGGGAATCACAGGCGGGGAATCAGAGGCAGGGAATAGAACGCGGGGAATCAGAGACAGGGAATCAGATCTGGGGAATCAGAGGCGGGGAATCATAGTTGGGAATCAGAGGCGGGGAATCAGATATGGGGAAAAAGAGGCGGGGAATCAGAGGCGGGGAAACAGAGGCGGGGAATCAGATATGGGGAATCGGATGCAGGGAATCAGAGGCGGGGAATCAGAGCTGGGGAATCAGAGGCGGGGAATCAGAGTTGGGGCATCAGAGGTGGGGAATTAGATATAGGGAAACAGAGGCGGGGAATCAGAGGCGGGGAAACAGAGGCGGGGAATCAGATATGGGGAATCAGAGGTGGGGAATCAGAGGCAGGGAATCAGATGTGCGGAATCAGAGATGGGGAATCAGAGGCAGGGAATCAGAATCAGAAGCAGGGAATCAGAGGCCGGGAATCAGAGGCCGGGAATCAGATGCTGGGAATAAGAGGCCGGGAATCAGAGGTGGGGAATCAGAGTCCGGGAATCAGAGATGGGGATTCAGAGGCAGGGAATAAGATATGGAGAATCAGAGGCGGGGAATCAGAGGCGGGGAAACAGAGGTGTGGAATCAGATATGGGGAATCAGAGGTGGCGAATCAAAGGCGGTGAATCAGAGATGGGGAATCAGAGGCGGGGAATCAGAGGCAGGGAATCAGATGCGGGGAATCAGAGGCGGGGAATCGGAGCTGGCGAATCACAGGCGGGGAATCAGAGGTGGGCAATCAGAGGCGGGGAATCAGATATGGGGAATCAGAGGCGGGGTATCAGAGGCGGGGAAACAGAGGCGGGGAATCAAATATAGGGAATCAGAGGTGGGGAATCAGAGGTTGTGAATCAGAGATGGGGAATCAAGGCGGGGAATCAGAGGCAGGGAATCAGACGCGGGGAATCAGAGGCGGGGATTCAGAGCTGGGGAATCAGAGGCGGGGAATCAGAGTTGGGGAATCAGAGGCAGGGAATCAGATATGGGGAATCAGAGGCGGGGAATCAGAGGCGGGGAAACAGAGGTGGGGAATCAGATATGGGGAATCAGAGGTGGGGAATCAGGGGCAGGGAATCAGTGGCAGGGAATCAGAGGCGGGGAATCAGAGGCGGGGAATCAGAGGCAGGGAATAAGACACGGGGAATCAGAGGCGGGGAATCAGAGATGGGAAATCAGAGGCGGGGAATCAGGGGCAGGGAATCAGTGGCAGGGAATCAGAGATGGGGATTCAGAGGCGGGGAATGAGATATGGAGAATCAGAGGCGGGGAATCAGAGCTGGGGAATCAGAGGCGGGGAATCAGAGTGGGGCATCAGAGGTGGTGAATTAGATATAGGGAAACAGAGGCGGGGAATCAGAGGCGGGGAAACAGAGGCGGGGAATCAGATATGGGGAATCAGAGGTGGGGAATCAGAGGCAGGGAATCAGATGTGCGGAATCAGAGATGGGGAATCAGAGGCAGGGAATCAGAAGCGGGGAATCAGAGGCCGGGAATCAGAGGCCGGGAATCAGATGATGGGAATAAGAGGCCGGGAATCAGAGGAGGGGAATCAGAGTCAGGGAATCAGAGATGGGGATTCAGAGGCGGGGAATGAGATATGGAGAATCAGAGGCGGGGAATCAGAGGCGGGGAAACAGAGGTGGGGAATCAGATATGGGGAATCAGAGGTGGCGAATCAAAGGCGGTGAATCAGAGATGGGGAATCAGAGGCGGGGAATCAGAGGCAGGGAATCAGATGCGGGGAATCAGAGGCGGGGAATCAGAGCTGGCGAATCAGAGGCTGGGAATCAGAGGTGGGCAATCAGAGGCGGGGAATCAGATATGGGGAATCAGAGGCGGGGAATCAGAGGCGGGGAAACAGAGGCGGGGAATCAAATATAGGGAATCAGAGGTGGGGAATCAGAGGTTGTGAATCAGAGATGGGGAATCAAAGCGGGGAATCAGAGGCAGGGAATCAGACGCGGGGAATCAGAGGCGGGGAATCAGAGGTGGGGAATCAGAGGTGGGGAATCATAGGCAGGGAATCGGATGTGCGGAATCAGAGATGGGGAATCAGAGGCCGGGAATCAGAGGGGGTGAATCAGAGATGGGGAATCAGAGGCGGGGAATCAGAGGCAGGGTATCAGACGCGGGGAATCAGAGGTGGCAATCAGAGGCGGGGAATCAGATATGGGGAATCAGAGGTGGGGAATCAGAGGCGGGGAAACAGAGGCGGGGAATCAGATATGGGGAATCAGAGGTGGGGCATCAGAGGTTGTGAATCACAGATGGGGAATCAGAGGCGGGGAATCAGAGGCAGGGAATCAGACGCGGGGAATCAGAGGCGGGGATTCAGAGCTGGGGAATCAGAAGCGGGGAATCAGAGTTGGGGAATCAGAGGCGGGGAATCAGATATGGGGAATCAGAGGCAGGGATTCAGAGGTGGGGAATCAGAGGCAGGGAATCAGACGCGGGGAATCTGAGGCGGGGAATCAGAGCTGGGGAATCAGAGGTGGGGAATCAGAGTTGGGGAATCAGAGGCAGGGAATTGGATGTGCGGAATCAGAGATGGGGAATCAGAGGTGGGGAATCAGAGGCGGTGAATCAGAGATGGGGACTCAGAGGCGGGGAATCAGAGGCAGGAAAGCAGACACGGGGATTCAGAGGCTGGGAATCAGACGGGGGGAATCAAAGGCGGGGAATCAGAGCTGGGGAATCTGAGGCAGGGTATCAGAGTTGGGGATTCAGAGGCGGGGAATCAGATATGGGGAAACAGAGGCGGGGAATCAGAGGCGGGCAAACAGAGGCGGGGAATTAGATATGGGGAATCAGAGGTAGGGATTCAGAGGTGGTGAATCAGTGATGGGGAATCACAGGCGGGGAATCAGAGGCAGGGAATAGAACGCGGGGAATCAGAGGCAGGGAATCAGAGCTGGGGAATCAGAGGCGGGGAATCATAGTTGGGAATCAGAGGCGGGAATCAGATATGGGGAAACAGAGGCGGGGAATCAGAGGCGGGGAAACAGAGGCGGGGAATCAGATATGGGGAATCGGATGCAGGGAATCAGAGGCGGGGAATCAGAGCTGGGGAATCAGAGGCGGGGAATCAGAGTTGGGGCATCAGAGGTGGTGAATTAGATATAGGGAAACAGAGGCGGGGAATCAGAGGCGGGGAAACAGAGGCGGGGAATCAGATATGGGGAATCAGAGGTGGGGAATCAGAGGCAGGGAATCAGATGTGCGGAATCAGAGATGGGGAATCAGAGGCAGGGAATCAGAAGCGGGGAATCAGAGGCCGGGAATCAGAGGCCGGGAATCAGATGATGGGAATAAGAGGCCGGGAATCAGAGGAGGGGAATCAGAGTCAGGGAATCAGAGATGGGGATTCAGAGGCGGGGAATGAGATATGGAGAATCAGAGGCGGGGAATCAGAGGCGGGGAAACAGAGGTGGGGAATCAGATATGGGGAATCAGAGGTGGCGAATCAAAGGCGGTGAATCAGAGATGGGGAATCAGAGGCGGGGAATCAGAGGCAGGGAATCAGATGCGGGGAATCAGAGGCGGGGAATCAGAGCTGGCGAATCAGAGGCTGGGAATCAGAGGTGGGCAATCAGAGGCGGGGAATCAGATATGGGGAATCAGAGGCGGGGAATCAGAGGCGGGGAAACAGAGGCGGGGAATCAAATATAGGGAATCAGAGGTGGGGAATCAGAGGTTGTGAATCAGAGATGGGGAATCAAAGCGGGGAATCAGAGGCAGGGAATCAGACGCGGGGAATCAGAGGCGGGGAATCAGAGGTGGGGAATCAGAGGCGGGGTATCAGAGGAGGGGAATCAGAGGTGGGGAATCAGAGGCGTGGAATCAGAGGCGGGGAATCAGAGGTGGGGAATCAGAGGTGGGGAATCAGATATGGGGAATCAGAGGTGGGGAATTAGATATAGGGAAACAGAGGCGGGGAATCAGAGGCGGGGAAACAGAGGCGGGGAATAAGATATGGGGAATCAGAGGTGGGGAATCAGAGGCAGGGAATCAGATGTGCGGAATCAGAGATGGGGAATCAGAGGCAGGTAATCAGAATCAGAAGCGGGGAATCAGAGGCCGGGAATCAGAGGCCGGGAATCAGATGCTGGGAATAAGAGGCCGGGAATCAGAGGTGGGGAATCAGAGTCCGGGAATCAGAGATGGGGATTCAGAGGCGGGGAATGAGATATGGAGAATCAGAGGCGGGGAATCAGAGGCCGGGAAACAGAGGTGGGGAATCAGATATGGGGAATCAGAGGTGGCGAATCAAAGGCGGTGTATCAGAGATGGGGAATCAGAGGCGGGGAATCAGAGGCAGGGAATCAGATGCGGGGAATCAGAGGCGGGGAATCAGAGCTGGCGAATCAGAGGCGGGGAATCAGAGGTGGGCAATCAGAGGCGGGGAATCAGATATGGGGAATCAGAGGCGGGGAATCAGAGGCGGGGAAACAGAGGCGGGGAATCAAATATAGGGAATCAGAGGTGGGGAATCAGAGGTTGTGAATCAGAGATGGGGAATCAAGGCGGGGAATCAGAGGCAGGGAATCAGACACGGGGAATCAGAGGCGGGGATTCAGAGCTGGGGAATCAGAGGCGGGGAATCAGAGTTGGGGAATCAGAGGCAGGGATTCAGATATGGGGAATCAGAGGCGGGGAATCAGAGGCTGGGAAACAGAGGCGGGGAATCAGATATGGGGAATCAGAGGTGGGGAATCAGGGGAAGGGATTCAGTGTCAGGGAATCAGAGGCGGGGAATCAGAGGCGGGGAATCAGAGGCAGGGAATCAGACACGGGGAATCAGAGGCGGGGAATCAGAGATGGGGAATCAGAGGCGGGGAATCAGAGGCAGGGAATCGGACGCCGGGAATCAGAGTCGGGGAATCAGAGCTGGGGAATCAGAGGCGGGGAATCAGAGTTGGGGAATCAGAGTCGGGGAATCAGAGCTGGGGAATCAGAGGCAGGGAATCAGAGTTGGGGAATCAGAGGCGGGGATTCAGATATGGGGAAATAGAGGCGGGGAATAAGATATGGGGAATCAGAGGTGTGGAATCAGAGGTTGGGAATCAGAGGAAGGGAATCAGAGTCGGGGAAACAGAGGCGGGGAATCAGATATGTGGAATCAGAGGTGGCGAATCAAAGGCGGTGAAACAGAGATGGGGAATCAGGGCAGGGAATCAGAGGCAGGGAATCAAACACGGGGAATCAGAGCTGGGGAATCAGAGGCGGGGAATCAGAGTTGGGAATCAGAGGCGGGGAATCAGAGGCGGGGAAACAGAGGCGGGGAATCAGATATGGGGAATCAGAGGTGGGGAATCAGAGTTTGGGAATCAGAGGCAGGGAATCGGAGATGGGGAATCAGAGGCAGGGAATCAGAGGCGGGGAATCAGAGGCCGGGAATCAGAGGCCGGGAATCAGATATGGGGAAACTGAGGCAGGGAATCCGAGGCGGGGAAACAGAGGCGGGGAATCAGATATGGGGAATCAGAGGTGGGGAATCAGAGGTTGGGAATCAGAGGCAGGGAATCAGAGGCTTGGAATCAGATGCAGGGAATCAGATGCGGGGAATCAGAGGCGGGGAATCAGAGCTGGGGAATCAGAGGTGGGGAATCAGATTTGGGGAATCAGAGGTGGGGACTTAGATATTGGGAAACAGAGGCGGGGAATCAGAGGCGGGGAAACAGAGGCGGGGAATCAGATATGGGGAATCAGAGGTGGGGAATCAGAGGTAGGGAATCAGATGTGCGGAATCAGAGATGGGGAATCAGAGGCAGGGAATCAGAATCAGAAGCAGGGAATCGGAGGCCGGGAATCAGAGGCCGGAATCAGATGATGGGAATCTGAGGCCTGGAATCAGAGGCGGGGAATCAGAGGCAGGGAATCAGATGCGGGGAATCAGAGGCGGGGAATCAGAGCTGGGGAATCAGAGGCGGGGTATTAGAGTTGGGGAATCAGAGGCGGGGAATCAGATATGGGGAAACAGAGGTAGGGAATCAGAGGTGGGGAAACAGAGGCAGGGAATCAGATATGGGGATTCAGAGGCGGGGAATCAGAGGTGGGGAATCATAGGCAGGGAATCGGATGTGCGGAATCAGAGATGGGGAATCAGAGGCCGGGAATCAGAGGGGGTGAATCAGAGATGGGGAATCAGAGGCGGGGAATCAGAGGCAGGGTATCAGACGCGGGGAATCAGAGGTGGCAATCAGAGGCGGGGAATCAGATATGGGGAATCAGAGGTGGGGAATCAGAGGCGGGGAAACAGAGGCGGGGAATCAGATATGGGGAATCAGAGGTGGGGCATCAGAGGTTGTGAATCACAGATGGGGAATCAGAGGCGGGGAATCAGAGGCAGGGAATCAGACGCGGGGAATCAGAGGCGGGGATTCAGAGCTGGGGAATCAGAAGCGGGGAATCAGAGTTGGGGAATCAGAGGCGGGGAATCAGATATGGGGAATCAGAGGCAGGGAATCAGAGGTGGGGAATCAGAGGCAGGGAATCAGACGCGGGGAATCTGAGGCGGGGAATCAGAGCTGGGGAATCAGAGGTGGGGAATCAGAGTTGGGGAATCAGAGGCAGGGAATTGGATGTGCGGAATCAGAGATGGGGAATCAGAGGTGGGGAATCAGAGGCGGTGAATCAGAGATGGGGACTCAGAGGCGGGGAATCAGAGGCAGGAAAGCAGACACGGGGATTCAGAGGCTGGGAATCAGACGGGGGGAATCAAAGGCGGGGAATCAGAGCTGGGGAATCTGAGGCAGGGTATCAGAGTTGGGGATTCAGAGGCTGGGAATCAGATATGGGTAAACAGAGGCGGGGAATCAGAGGCGGGCAAACAGAGGCGGGGAATTAGATATGGGGAATCAGAGGTAGGGATTCAGAGGTGGTGAATCAGTGATGGGGAATCACAGGCGGGGAATCAGAGGCAGGGAATAGAACGCGGGGAATCAGAGGCAGGGAATCAGAGCTGGGGAATCAGAGGCGGGGAATCATAGTTGGGAATCAGAGGCGGGAATCAGATATGGGGAAACAGAGGCGGGGAATCAGAGGCGGGGAAACAGAGGCGGGGAATCAGATATGGGGAATCGGATGCAGGGAATCAGAGGCGGGGAATCAGAGCTGGGGAATCAGAGGCGGGGAATCAGAGTTGGGGCATCAGAGGTGGTGAATTAGATATAGGGAAACAGAGGCGGGGAATCAGAGGCGGGGAAACAGAGGCGGGGAATCAGATATGGGGAATCAGAGGTGGGGAATCAGAGGCAGGGAATCAGATGTGCGGAATCAGAGATGGGGAATCAGAGGCAGGGAATCAGAAGCGGGGAATCAGAGGCCGGGAATCAGATGATGGGAATAAGAGGCCGGGAATCAGAGGAGGGGAATCAGAGTCAGGGAATCAGAGATGGGGATTCAGAGGCGGGGAATGAGATATGGAGAATCAGAGGCGGGGAATCAGAGGCGGGGAAACAGAGGTGGGGAATCAGATATGGGGAATCAGAGGTGGCGAATCAAAGGCGGTGAATCAGAGATGGGGAATCAGAGGCGGGGAATCAGAGGCAGGGAATCAGATGCGGGGAATCAGAGGCGGGGAATCAGAGGCGGGGAATCAGAGGAAGGGAATCAGAGGCCGGGAATCAGATGCTGGGAATAAGAGGCCGGGAATCAGAGGTGGGGAAACAGAGGCGGGGAATCAGATATGGGGAATCAGAGGTGGGGAATCAGGGGCGGGGAATCAGTGGCAGGGAATCAGAGGCCGGGAATAAAAGGCGGGGAATCAGAGCTGGGGAATCAGAGGCGGGGAATCAGAGTTGGGGAATCAGAGGAGGGGAATCAGATATGGGGAAACAGAGGCCGGGAATCAGAGGCAGGGAAACAGAGGCGGGGAATCAGATATGGGGAATCAGAGGTGGGGAATTAGAGGTTGCGAATCAGAGGCGGGGAATCAGAGGCGGGGAATCAGAGGCAGGGAATCGGATGTGCGGAATCAGAGATGGGGAATCAGAGGTGGGGATTCAGAGGTGGTGAATCAGAGAAGGGGAATCAGAGGCTGGGAATCAGAGGCAGGGAATCAGACGCAGGGAATCAGAGGTGGGGAATCATAGCTGGCGAATTAGAGGAGGGGAATCAGAGTTGGGGAATCAGAGGCGGGGAATCAGATATGGGGAAACAGAGGCGGGGAATCAGAGGCGGGGAAACACAGGCGGGGAATCAGATATGGGGAATCTGAGGTGGGGAATCAGAGGCAGGGAATCAGATGTGCGGAATCAGAGATGGGGAATCAGAGGCAGGGAATCAGAATCAGAAGCAGGGAATCAGAGGCCGGGAATCAGAGGCCGGAATCAGATGTTGGGAATCAGAGGCCTGGAATCAGAGCTGGGGAATCAGAGGCAGGGTATTAGAGTTGGGGAATCAGAGGCGGGGAATCAGATATGGGGAAACAGAGGTGGGTAATCAGAGGCGGGGAAACAGAGGCAGGGAATCAAATATGGGGAATCAGAGGCGGGGAATCAGAGGTGGGGAATCATAGGCAGGGAATCGGATGTGCGGAATCAGAGATGGGGAATCAGAGGCCGGGAATCAGAGGTGGTGAATCAGATATGGGGAATCAGAGGCGGGGAATCAGAGGCAGGGAATCAGACGCGGGGAATCAGAGGTGGGCAATCAGAGGCGGGGAATCAGATATGGGGAATCAGAGGTGGGGAATCAGAGGCGGGGAAACAGAGGCGGGGAATCAAATATAGGGAATCAGAGGTGGGGAATCAGAGGTTGTGAATCAGAGATGGGGAATCAAGGCGGGGAATCAGAGGCAGGGAATCAGACGCGGGGAATCAGAGGCGGGGATTCAGAGCTGGGGAATCAGAGGCGGGGAATCAGAGTTGGGGAATCAGAGGCAGGGAATCAGATATGGGGAATCAGAGGCGGGGAATCAGAGTTGGGGAATCAGAGGAGGGGAATCAGATATGGGGAAACAGAGGCCGGGAATCAGAGGCAGGGAAACAGAGGCGGGGAATCAGATATGGGGAATCAGAGGTGGGGAATTAGAGGTTGCGTATCAGAGGCAGGGAATCAGAGGCGGGGAATCAGAGGCAGGGAATCGGATGTGCGGAATCAGAGATGGGGAATCAGAGGTGGGGATTCAGAGGCAGGGTATTAGAGTTGGGAAATCAGAGGCGGGGAATCAGATATGGGGAAACAGAGGTGGGGAATCAGAGGCGGGGAAACAGAGGCAGGGAATCAGATATGGGGAATCAGAGGCGGGGAATCAGAGGTGGGGAATCATAGGCAGGGAATCGGATGTGCGGAATCAGAGATGGGGAATCAGAGGCCGGGAATCAGAGGTGGTGAATCAGAGGCGGGGAATCAGAGCTGGGGAATCAGAGGCAGGGTATTAGAGTTGGGGAATCAGAGGCGGGGAATCAGATATGGGGAAACAGAGGTGGGGAATCAGAGGCGGGGAAACAGAGGCAGGGAATCAGATATGGGGAATCGGAGGCGGGGAATCAGAGGTGGGGAATCAGAGGCGGGGAATCAGAGCTGGGGAATCAGAGGCAGGGTATTAGAGTTGGGGAATCAGAGGCAGGGTATTAGAGTTGGGGAATCAGAGGCGGGGAATCAGATATGGGGAAACAGAGGTGGGGAATCAGAGGCGGGGAAACAGAGGTGGGGAATCAGAGGCGGGGAAACAGAGGCAGGGAATCAGATATGGGGAATCAGAGGCCGGGAATCAGATGCGGGGAATCAGAGGCGGGGAATCAGAGCTGGGGAATCATGGGCAGGGAATCGGATGTGCGGAATCAGAGATGGGGAATCAGAGGCCGGGAATCAGAGGTGGTGAATCAGATAAGGGGAATCAGAGGCGGGGAATCAGAGGCAGGGAATCAGATGCGGGGAATCAGAGGCGGGGAATCAGAGCTGGGGAATCAGAGGCAGGGTATTAGAGTTGGGGAATCAGAGGCGGGGAATCAGATATGGGGAAACAGAGGTGGGGAATCAGAGGCGGGGAAACAGAGGCAGGGAATCAGATATTGGGAATCAGAGGCGGGGAATCAGAGGTGGGGAATCATAGGCAGGGAATCGGATGTGCGGAATCAGAGATGGGGAATCAGAGGCCGGGAATCAGAGGTGGTGAATCAGATATGGGGAATCAGAGGCGGGGAATCAGAGGCAGGGAATCAGACGCGGGGAATCAGAGGTGGGCAATCAGAGGCAGGGAATCAGATATGGGGAATCAGAGGTGGGGAATCAGAGGCGGGGAAACAGAGGCGGGGAATCAAATATAGGGAATCAGAGGTGGGGAATCAGAGGTTGTGAATCAGAGATGGGGAATCAAGGCGGGGAATCAGAGGCAGGGAATCAGACGCGGGGAATCAGAGGCGGGGATTCAGAGCTGGGGAATCAGAGGCGGGGAATCAGAGTTGGGGAATCAGAGGCAGGGAATCAGATATGGGGAATCAGAGGCGGGGAATCAGAGTTGGGGAATCAGAGGAGGGGAATCAGATATGGGGAAACAGAGGCCGGGAATCAGAGGCAGGGAAACAGAGGCGGGGAATCAGATATGGGGAATCAGAGGTGGGGAATTAGAGGTTGCGTATCAGAGGCAGGGAATCAGAGGCGGGGAATCAGAGGCAGGGAATCGGATGTGCGGAATCAGAGATGGGGAATCAGAGGTGGGGATTCAGAGGCAGGGTATTAGAGTTGGGGAATCAGAGGCGGGGAATCAGATATGGGGAAACAGAGGTGGGGAATCAGAGGCGGGGAAACAGAGGCAGGGAATCAGATATGGGGAATCAGAGGCGGGGAATCAGAGGTGGGGAATCATAGGCAGGGAATCGGATGTGCGGAATCAGAGATGGGGAATCAGAGGCCGGGAATCAGAGGTGGTGAATCAGAGGCGGGGAATCAGAGCTGGGGAATCAGAGGCAGGGTATTAGAGTTGGGGAATCAGAGGCGGGGAATCAGATATGGGGAAACAGAGGTGGGGAATCAGAGGCGGGGAAACAGAGGCAGGGAATCAGATATGGGGAATCGGAGGCGGGGAATCAGAGGTGGGGAATCAGAGGCGGGGAATCAGAGCTGGGGAATCAGAGGCAGGGTATTAGAGTTGGGGAATCAGAGGCAGGGTATTAGAGTTGGGGAATCAGAGGCGGGGAATCAGATATGGGGAAACAGAGGTGGGGAATCAGAGGCGGGGAAACAGAGGTGGGGAATCAGAGGCGGGGAAACAGAGGCAGGGAATCAGATATGGGGAATCAGAGGCCGGGAATCAGATGCGGGGAATCAGAGGCGGGGAATCAGAGCTGGGGAATCATGGGCAGGGAATCGGATGTGCGGAATCAGAGATGGGGAATCAGAGGCCGGGAATCAGAGGTGGTGAATCAGATAAGGGGAATCAGAGGCGGGGAATCAGAGGCAGGGAATCAGATGCGGGGAATCAGAGGCGGGGAATCAGAGCTGGGGAATCAGAGGCAGGGTATTAGAGTTGGGGAATCAGAGGCGGGGAATCAGATATGGGGAAACAGAGGTGGGGAATCAGAGGCGGGGAAACAGAGGCAGGGAATCAGATATTGGGAATCAGAGGCGGGGAATCAGAGGTGGGGAATCATAGGCAGGGAATCGGATGTGCGGAATCAGAGATGGGGAATCAGAGGCCGGGAATCAGAGGTGGTGAATCAGATATGGGGAATCAGAGGCGGGGAATCAGAGGCAGGGAATCAGACGCGGGGAATCAGTGGTGGGCAATCAGAGGCGGGGAATCAGATATGGGGAATCAGAGGTGGGGAATCAGAGGCGGGGAAACAGAGGCGGGGAATCAAATATAGGGAATCAGAGGTGGGGAATCAGAGGTTGTGAATCAGAGATGGGGAATCAAGGCGGGGAATCAGAGGCAGGGAATCAGACGCGGGAATCAGAGGCGGGGATTCAGAGCTGGGGAATCAGAGGCGGGGAATCAGAGTTGGGGAATCAGAGGCAGGGAATCAGATATGGGGAATCAGAGGCGGGGAAACAGAGGCGGGGAATCAGATATGGGGAATCAGTGGTGGGGAATCAGGGGCAGGGAATCAGTGGCAGGGAATCAGAGGCGGGGAATCAGAGGCGGGGAATCAGAGGCAGGGAATAAGACACGGGGAATCAGAGGCGGGGAATCAGAGATGGGGAATCAGAGGCGGGGAATCAGAGGCAGGGAATCGGATGCCGGGAATCAGAGTCGGGGAATCAGAGCTGGGGAATCAGATGCGGGGAATCTGAGGCGGGGAATCAGAGGCAGGGAATCAGAGGCCGGGAATCAGATGCTGGGAATAAGAGGCCGGGAATCAGAGGTGGGGAAACAGAGGCGGGGAATCAGATATGGGGAAGCAGAGGTGGGGAATCAGGGGCGGGGAATCAGTGGCAGGGAATCAGAGGCCGGGAATAAAAGGCGGGGAATCAGAGCTGGGGAATCAGAGGCGGGGAATCAGAGTTGGGGAATCAGAGGAGGGGAATCAGATATGGGGAAACAGAGGCCGGGAATCAGAGGCAGGGAAACAGAGGCGGGGAATCAGTTGTGGGGAATCAGAGGTGGGGAATTAGAGGTTGCGAATCAGAGGCGGGGAATCAGAGGCGGGGAATCAGAGGCAGGGAATCGGATGTGCGGAATCAGAGATGGGGAATCAGAGGTGGGGATTCAGATGTGGTGAATCAGAGAAGGGGAATCAGAGGCTGGGAATCAGAGGCAGGGAATCAGACGCAGGGAATCAGAGGCGGGGAATCATAGCTGGCGAATTAGAGGAGGGGAATCAGAGTTGGGGAATCAGAGGCGGGGAATCAGATATGGGGAAACAGAGGCGGGGAATCAGAGGCGGGGAAACAGAGGCGGGGAATCAGATATGGGGAATCAGAGGTGGGGAATCAGAGGCAGGGAATCAGATGTGCGGAATCAGAGATGGGGAATCAGAGGCAGGGAATCAGAATCAGAAGCAGGGAATCAGAGGCCGGGAATCAGAGGCCGGAATCAGATGCTGGGAATCAGAGGCCTGGAATCAGAGGCGGGGAATCAGAGGCAGGGAATCAGATGCGGGGAATCAGAGGCGGGGAATCAGAGCTGGGGAATCAGAGGCAGGGTATTAGAGTTGGGGAATCAGAGGCGGGGAATCAGATATGGGGAAACAGAGGTGGGGAATCAGAGGCGGGGAAACAGAGGCAGGGAATCAGATATGGGGAATCAGAGGCGGGGAATCAGAGGTGGGGAATCATAGGCAGGGAATCGGAGATGGGGAATCAGAGGCGGGGAATCAGAGGCAGGAAATCAGACACGGGGATTCAGAGGCTGGGAATCAGACGGTGGGAATCAAAGGCGGGGAATCAGAGCTGGGGAATCTGAGGCAGTGAATCAGAGTTGGGGATTCAGAGGCGGGGAATCAGATATGGGGAAACAGAGGCGGGGAATCAGCGGCGGGAAAACAGAGGCGGGGAATTAGATATGGGGAATCAGAGGTGGGGAATCAGAGGTGGTGAATCAGTGATGGGGAATCACAGGCGGGGAATCAGAGGCAGGGAATAGAACGCGGGGAATCAGAGACAGGGAATCAGATCTGGGGAATCAGAGGCGGGGAATCATAGTTGGGAATCAGAGGCGGGGAATCAGATATGGGGAAAAAGAGGCGGGGAATCAGAGGCGGGGAAACAGAGGCGGGGAATCAGATATGGGGAATCGGATGCAGGGAATCAGAGGCGGGGAATCAGAGCTGGGGAATCAGAGGTGGGGAATCAGAGTTGGGGCATCAGAGGTGGGGAATTAGATATAGGGAAACAGAGGCGGGGAATCAGAGGCGGGGAAACAGAGGCGGGGAATCAGATATGGGGAATCAGAGGTGGGGAATCAGAGGCAGGGAATCAGATGTGCGGAATCAGAGATGGGGAATCAGAGGCAGGGAATCAGAATCAGAAGCAGGGAATCAGAGGCCGGGAATCAGAGGCCGGGAATCAGATGCTGGGAATAAGAGGCCGGGAATCAGAGGTGGGGAATCAGAGTCCGGGAATCAGAGATGGGGATTCAGAGGCAGGGAATAAGATATGGAGAATCAGAGGCGGGGAAACAGAGGTGTGGAATCAGATATGGGGAATCAGAGGTGGCGAATCAAAGGCGGTGAATCAGAGATGGGGAATCAGAGGCGGGGAATCAGAGGCAGTGAATCAGATGCGGGGAATCAGAGGCGGGGAATCGGAGCTGGCGAATCACAGGCGGGGAATCAGAGGTGGGCAATCAGAGGCGGGGAATCAGATATGGGGAATCAGAGGCGGGGTATCAGAGGCGGGGAAACAGAGGCGGGGAATCAAATATAGGGAATCAGAGGTGGGGAATCAGAGGTTGTGAATCAGAGATGGGGAATCAAGGCGGGGAATCAGAGGCAGGGAATCAGACGCGGGGAATCAGAGGCGGGGATTCAGAGCTGGGGAATCAGAGGCGGGGAATCAGAGTTGGGGAATCAGAGGCAGGGAATCAGATATGGGGAATCAGAGGCGGGGAATCAGAGGCGGGGAAACAGAGGTGGGGAATCAGATATGGGGAATCAGAGGTGGGGAATCAGGGGCAGGGAATCAGTGGCAGGGAATCAGAGGCGGGGAATCAGAGGCGGGGAATCAGAGGCAGGGAATAAGACACGGGGAATCAGAGGCGGGGAATCAGAGATGGGAAATCAGAGGCGGGGAATCAGAGGCAGGGAATCGGATGCCGGGAATCAGAGTCGGGGAATCAGAGCTGGGGAATCAGAGGCGGGGAATCAGAGGCGGGGAATCAGAGGAAGGGAATCAGAGGCCGGGAATCAGATGCTGGGAATAAGAGGCCGGGAATCAGAGGTGGGGAAACAGAGGCGGGGAATCAGATATGGGGAATCAGAGGTGGGGAATCAGGGGCGGGGAATCAGTGGCAGGGAATCAGAGGCCAGGAATAAAAGGCGGGGAATCAGAGCTGGGGAATCAGAGGCGGGGAATCAGAGTTGGGGAATCAGAGGAGGGGAATCAGATATGGGGAAACAGAGGCCGGGAATCAGAGGCAGGGAAACAGAGGCGGGGAATCAGATATGGGGAATCAGAGGTGGGGAATTAGAGGTTGCGAATCAGAGGCGGGGAATCAGAGGCGGGGAATCAGAGGCAGGGAATCGGATGTGCGGAATCAGAGATGGGGAATCAGAGGTGGGGATTCAGAGGTGGTGAATCAGAGAAGGGGAATCAGAGGCTGGGAATCAGAGGCAGGGAATCAGACGCAGGGAATCAGAGGTGGGGAATCATAGCTGGCGAATTAGAGGAGGGGAATCAGAGTTGGGGAATCAGAGGCGGGGAATCAGATATGGGGAAACAGAGGCGGGGAATCAGAGGCGGGGAAACAGAGGCGGGGAATCAGATATGGGGAATCTGAGGTGGGGAATCAGAGGCAGGGAATCAGATGTGCGGAATCAGAGATGGGGAATCAGAGGCAGGGAATCAGAATCAGAAGCAGGGAATCAGAGGCCGGGAATCAGAGGCCGGAATCAGATGCTGGGAATCAGAGGCCTGGAATCAGAGGCGGGGAATCAGAGGCAGGGAATCAGATGCGGGGAATCAGAGGCGGGGAATCAGAGCTGGGGAATCAGAGGCAGGGTATTAGAGTTGGGGAATCAGAGGCGGGGAATCAGATATGGGGAATCAGAGGCCGGGAATCAGAGGGGGTGAATCAGAGATGGGGAATCAGAGGCGGGGAATCAGAGGCAGGGTATCAGACGCGGGGAATCAGAGGTGGCAATCAGAGGCGGGGAATCAGATATGGGGAATCAGAGGTGGGGAATCAGAGGCGGGGAAACAGAGGCGAGGAATCAGATATGGGGAATCAGAGGTGGGGCATAAGAGGTTGTGAATCACAGATGGGGAATCAGAGGCGGGGAATCAGAGGCAGGGAATCAGACGCGGGGAATCAGAGGCGGGGATTCAGAGCTGGGGAATCAGAAGCGGGGAATCAGAGTTGGGGAATCAGAGGCGGGGAATCAGATATGGGGAATCAGAGGCAGGGATTCAGAGGTGGGGAATCAGAGGCAGGGAATCAGACGCGGGGAATCTGAGGCGGGGAATCAGAGCTGGGGAATCAGAGGTGGGGAATCAGAGTTGGGGAATCAGAGGCAGGGAATTGGATGTGCGGAATCAGAGATGGGGAATCAGAGGTGGGGAATCAGAGGCGGTGAATCAGAGATGGGGACTCAGAGGCGGGGAATCAGAGGCAGGAAAGCAGACACGGGGATTCAGAGGCTGGGAATCAGACGGGGGGAATCAAAGGCGGGGAATCAGAGCTGGGGAATCTGAGGCAGGGTATCAGAGTTGGGGATTCAGAGGCGGGGAATCAGATATGGGGAAACAGAGGCGGGGAATCAGAGGCGGGCAAACAGAGGCGGGGAATTAGATATGGGGAATCAGAGGTAGGGATTCAGAGGTGGTGAATCAGTGATGGGGAATCACAGGCGGGGAATCAGAGGCAGGGAATAGAACGCGGGGAATCAGAGGCAGGGAATCAGAGCTGGGGAATCAGAGGCGGGGAATCATAGTTGGGAATCAGAGGCGGGAATCAGATATGGGGAAACAGAGGCGGGGAATCAGAGGCGGGGAAACAGAGGCGGGGAATCAGATATGGGGAATCGGATGCAGGGAATCAGAGGCGGGGAATCAGAGCTGGGGAATCAGAGGCGGGGAATCAGAGTTGGGGCATCAGAGGTGGTGAATTAGATATAGGGAAACAGAGGCGGGGAATCAGAGGCGGGGAAACAGAGGCGGGGAATCAGATATGGGGAATCAGAGGTGGGGAATCAGAGGCAGGGAATCAGATGTGCGGAATCAGAGATGGGGAATCAGAGGCAGGGAATCAGAAGCGGGGAATCAGAGGCCGGGAATCAGAGGCCGGGAATCAGATGATGGGAATAAGAGGCCGGGAATCAGAGGAGGGGAATCAGAGTCAGGGAATCAGAGATGGGGATTCAGAGGCGGGGAATGAGATATGGAGAATCAGAGGCGGGGAATCAGAGGCGGGGAAACAGAGGTGGGGAATCCGATATGGGGAATCAGAGGTGGCGAATCAAAGGCGGTGAATCAGAGATGGGGAATCAGAGGCGGGGAATCAGAGGCAGGGAATCAGATGCGGGGAATCAGAGGCGGGGAATCAGAGCTGGCGAATCAGAGGCTGGGAATCAGAGGTGGGCAATCAGAGGTGGGGAATCAGATATGGGGAATCAGAGGCGGGGAATCAGAGGCGGGGAAACAGAGGCGGGGAATCAAATATAGGGAATCAGAGGTGGGGAATCAGAGGTTGTGAATCAGAGATGGGGAATCAAAGCGGGGAATCAGAGGCAGGGAATCAGACGCGGGGAATCAGAGGCGGGGAATCAGAGGTGGGGAATCAGAGGCGGGGTATCAGAGGAGGGGAATCAGAGGTGGGGAATCAGAGGCGTGGAATCAGAGGCGGGGAATCAGAGGTGGGGAATCAGAGGTGGGGAATCAGATATGGGGAATCAGAGGTGGGGAATTAGAAATAGGGAAACAGAGGCGGGGAATCAGAGGCGGGGAAACAGAGGCGGGGAATAAGATATGGGGAATCAGAGGTGGGGAATCAGAGGCAGGGAATCAGATGTGCGGAATCAGAGATGGGGAATCAGAGGCAGGTAATCAGAATCAGAAGCGGGGAATAAGAGGCCGGGAATCAGAGGCCGGGAATCAGATGCTGGGAATAAGAGGCCGGGAATCAGAGGTGGGGAATCAGAGTCCGGGAATCAGAGATGGGGATTCAGAGGCGGGGAATGAGATATGGAGAATCAGAGGCGGGGAATCAGATGCCGGGAAACAGAGGTGGGGAATCAGATATGGGGAATCAGAGGTGGCGAATCAAAGGCGGTGTATCAGAGATGGGGAATCAGAGGCGGGGAATCAGAGGCAGGGAATCAGATGCGGGGAATCAGAGGCGGGGAATCAGAGCTGGCGAATCAGAGGCGGGGAATCAGAGGTGGGCAATCAGAGGCGGGGAATCAGATATGGGGAATCAGAGGCGGGGAATCAGAGGAGGGGAAACAGAGGCGGGGAATCAAATATAGGGAATCAGAGGTGGGGAATCAGAGGTTGTGAATCAGAGATGGGGAATCAAGGCGGGGAATCAGAGGCAGGGAATCAGACACGGGGAATCAGAGGCGGGGATTCAGAGCTGGGGAATCAGAGGCGGGGAATCAGAGTTGGGGAATCAGAGGCAGGGATTCAGATATGGGGAATCAGAGGCGGGGAATCAGAGGCTGGGAAACAGAGGCGGGGAATCAGATATGGGGAGTCAGAGGTGGGGAATCAGGGGAAGGGATTCAGTGTCAGGGAATCAGAGGCGGGGAATCAGAGGCGGGGAATCAGAGGCAGGTAATCAGACACGGGGAATCAGAGGCGGGGAATCAGAGATGGGGAATCAGAGGCGGGGAATCAGAGGCAGGGAATTGGACGCCGGGAATCAGAGTCGGGGAATCAGAGCTGGGGAATCAGAGGCGGGGAATCAGAGTTGGGGAATCAGAGGCGGGGATTCAGATATGGGGAAATAGAGGCGGGGAATCAGATATGGGGAATCAGAGGTGTGGAATCAGAGGTTGGGAATCAGAGGAAGGGAATCAGAGTCGGGGAAACAGAGGCGGGGAATCAGATATGTGGAATCAGAGGTGGCGAATCAAAGGCGGTGAAACAGAAATGGGGAATCAGGGCAGGGAATCAGAGGCAGGGAATCAAACACGGGGAATCAGAGCTGGGGAATCAGAGGCGGGGAATCAGAGTTGGGAATCAGCGGCGGGGAATCAGAGGCGGGGAAACAGAGGCGGGGAATCAGATATGGGGAATCAGAGGTGGGGAATCAGAGTTTGGGAATCAGAGGCAGGGAATCGGAGATGGGGAATCAGAGGCAGGGAATCAGAGGCGGGGAATCAGAGGCCGGGAATCAGAGGCCGGGAATCAGATATGGGGAAACTGAGGCAGGGAATCCGAGGCGGGGAAACAGAGGCGGGGAATCAGATATGGGGAATCAGAGGTGGGGAATCAGAGGTTGGGAATCAGAGGCAGGGAATCAGAGGCTTGGAATCAGATGCAGGGAATCAGATGCGGGGAATCAGAGGCGGGGAATCAGAGCTGGGGAATCAGAGGTGGGGAATCAGATTTGGGGAATCAGAGGTGGGGACTTAGATATTGGGAAACAGAGGCGGGGAATCAGAGGCGGTGAAACAGAGGCGGGGAATCAGATATGGGGAATCAGAGGTGGGGAATCAGAGGTAGGGAATCAGATGTGCGGAATCAGAGATGGGGAATCAGAGGCAGGGAATCAGAATCAGAAGCAGGGAATCGGAGGCCGGGAATCAGAGGCCGGAATCAGATGATGGGAATCAGAGGCCTGGAATCAGAGGCGGGGAATCAGAGGCAGGGAATCAGATGCGGGGAATCAGAGGCGGGGAATCAGAGCTGGGGAATCAGAGGCGGGGTATTAGAGTTGGGGAATCAGAGGCGGGGAATCAGATATGGGGAAACAGAGGTAGGGAATCAGAGGTGGGGAAACAGAGGCAGGGAATCAGATATGGGGATTCAGAGGCGGGGAATCAGAGGTGGGGAATCATAGGCAGGGAATCGGATGTGCGGAATCAGAGATGGGGAATCAGAGGCCGGGAATCAGAGGGGGTGAATCAGAGATGGGGAATCAGAGGCGGGGAATCAGAGGCAGGGTATCAGACGCGGGGAATCAGAGGTGGCAATCAGAGGCGGGGAATCAGATATGGGGAATCAGAGGTGGGGAATCAGAGGCGGGGAAACAGAGGCGGGGAATCAGATATGGGGAATCAGAGGTGGGGCATCAGAGGTTGTGAATCACAGATGGGGAATCAGAGGCGGGGAATCAGAGGCAGGGAATCAGACGCGGGGAATCAGAGGCGGGGATTCAGAGCTGGGGAATCAGAAGCGGGGAATCAGAGTTGGGGAATCAGAGGCGGGGAATCAGATATGGGGAATCAGAGGCAGGGAATCAGAGGTGGGGAATCAGAGGCAGGGAATCAGACGCGGGGAATCTGAGGCGGGGAATCAGAGCTGGGGAATCAGAGGTGGGGAATCAGAGTTGGGGAATCAGAGGCAGGGAATTGGATGTGCGGAATCAGAGATGGGGAATCAGAGGTGGGGAATCAGAGGCGGTGAATCAGAGATGGGGAATCAGAGGCGGGGAATCAGAGGCAGGAAAGCAGACACGGGGATTCAGAGGCTGGGAATCAGACGGGGGGAATCAAAGGCGGGGAATCAGAGCTGGGGAATCTGAGGCAGGGTATCAGAGTTGGGGATTCAGAGGCGGGGAATCAGATATGGGGAAACGGAGGCGGGGAATCAGAGGCGGGCAAACAGAGGCGGGGAATTAGATATGGGGAATCAGAGGTAGGGATTCAGAGGTGGTGAATCAGTGATGGGGAATCACAGGCGGGGAATCAGAGGCAGGGAATAGAACGCGGGGAATCAGAGGCAGGGAATCAGAGCTGGGGAATCAGAGGCGGGGAATCATAGTTGGGAATCAGAGGCGGGAATCAGATATGGGGAAACAGAGGCGGGGAATCAGAGGCGGGGAAACAGAGGCGGGGAATCAGATATGGGGAATCGGATGCAGGGAATCAGAGGCGGGGAATCAGAGCTGGGGAATCAGAGGCGGGGAATCAGAGTTGGGGCATCAGAGGTGGTGAATTAGATATAGGGAAACAGAGGCGGGGAATCAGAGGCGGGGAAACAGAGGCGGGGAATCAGATATGGGGAATCAGAGGTGGGGAATCAGAGGCAGGGAATCAGATGTGCGGAATCAGAGATGGGGAATCAGAGGCAGGGAATCAGAAGCGGGGAATCAGAGGCCGGGAATCATATGATGGGAATAAGAGGCCGGGAATCAGAGGAGGGGAATCAGAGTCAGGGAATCAGAGATGGGGATTCAGAGGCGGGGAATGAGATATGGAGAATCAGAGGCGGGGAATCAGAGGCGGGGAAACAGAGGTGGGGAATCAGATATGGGGAATCAGAGGTGGCGAATCAAAGGCGGTGAATCAGAGATGGGGAATCAGAGGCGGGGAATCAGAGGCAGGGAATCAGATGCGGGGAATCAGAGGCGGGGAATCAGAGGCGGGGAATCAGAGGAAGGGAATCAGAGGCCGGGAATCAGATGCTGGGAATAAGAGGCCGGGAATCAGAGGTGGGGAAACAGAGGCGGGGAATCAGATATGGGGAATCAGAGGTGGGGAATCAGGGGCGGGGAATCAGTGGCAGGGAATCAGAGGCCGGGAATAAAAGGCGGGGAATCAGAGCTGGGGAATCAGAGGCGGGGAATCAGAGTTGGGGAATCAGAGGAGGGGAATCAGATATGGGGAAACAGAGGCCGGGAATCAGAGGCAGGGAAACAGAGGCGGGGAATCAGATATGGGGAATCAGAGGTGGGGAATTAGAGGTTGCGAATCAGAGGCGGGGAATCAGAGGCGGGGAATCAGAGGCAGGGAATCGGATGTGCGGAATCAGAGATGGGGAATCAGAGGTGGGGATTCAGAGGTGGTGAATCAGAGAAGGGGAATCAGAGGCTGGGAATCAGAGGCAGGGAATCAGACGCAGGGAATCAGAGGTGGGGAATCATAGCTGGCGAATTAGAGGAGGGGAATCAGAGTTGGGGAATCAGAGGCGGGGAATCAGATATGGGGAAACAGAGGCGGGGAATCAGAGGCGGGGAAACAGAGGCGGGGAATCAGATATGGGGAATCTGAGGTGGGGAATCAGAGGCAGGGAATCAGATGTGCGGAATCAGAGATGGGGAATCAGAGGCAGGGAATCAGAATCAGAAGCAGGGAATCAGAGGCCGGGAATCAGAGGCCGGAATCAGATGCTGGGAATCAGAGGCCTGGAATCAGAGGCGGGGAATCAGAGGCAGGGAATCAGATGCGGGGAATCAGAGGCGGGGAATCAGAGCTGGGGAATCAGAGGCAGGGTATTAGAGTTGGGGAATCAGAGGCGGGGAATCAGATATGGGAAAACAGAGGTGGGTAATCAGAGGCGGGGAAACAGAGGCAGGGAATCAAATATGGGGAATCAGAGGCGGGGAATCAGAGGTGGGGAATCATAGGCAGGGAATCGGATGTGCGGAATCAGAGATGGGGAATCAGAGGCCGGGAATCAGAGGTGGTGAATCAGATATGGGGAATCAGAGGCGGGGAATCAGAGGCAGGGAATCAGACGCGGGGAATCAGAGGTGGGCAATCAGAGGCGGGGAATCAGATATGGGGAATCAGAGGTGGGGAATCAGAGGCGGGGAAACAGAGGCGGGGAATCAAATATAGGGAATCAGAGGTGGGGAATCAGAGGTTGTGAATCAGAGATGGGGAATCAAGGCGGGGAATCAGAGGCAGGGAATCAGACGCGGGGAATCAGAGGCGGGGATTCAGAGCTGGGGAATCAGAGGCGGGGAATCAGAGTTGGGGAATCAGAGGCAGGGAATCAGATATGGGGAATCAGAGGCGGGGAATCAGAGTTGGGGAATCAGAGGAGGGGAATCAGATATGGGGAAACAGAGGCCGGGAATCAGAGGCAGGGAAACAGAGGCGGGGAATCAGATATGGGGAATCAGAGGTGGGGAATTAGAGGTTGCGTATCAGAGGCGGGGAATCAGAGGCGGGGAATCAGAGGCAGGGAATCGGATGTGCGGAATCAGAGATGGGGAATCAGAGGTGGGGAAACAGAGGTGGGGAATCAGAGGCGGGGAAACAGAGGCAGGGAATCAGATATGGGGAATCAGAGGCGGGGAATCAGAGGTGGGGAATCATAGGCAGGGAATCGGATGTGCGGAATCAGAGATGGGGAATCAGAGGCCGGGAATCAGAAGTGGTGAATCAGAGGCGGGGAATCAGAGCTGGGGAATCAGAGGCAGGGTATTAGAGTTGGGGAATCAGAGGCGGGGAATCAGATATGGGGAAACAGAGGTGGGGAATCAGAGGCGGGGAAACAGAGGCAGGGAATCAGATATGGGGAATCAGAGGCCGGGAATCAGATGCGGGGAATCAGAGGCGGGGAATCAGAGCTGGGGAATCATGGGCAGGGAATCGGATGTGCGGAATCAGAGATGGGGAATCAGAGGCCGGGAATCAGAGGTGGTGAATCAGATAAGGGGAATCAGAGGCGGGGAATCAGAGGCAGGGAATCAGATGCGGGGAATCAGAGGCGGGGAATCAGAGCTGGGGAATCAGAGGCAGGGTATTAGAGTTGGGGAATCAGAGGCGGGGAATCAGATATGGGGAAACAGAGGTGGGGAATCAGAGGCGGGGAAACAGAGGCAGGGAATCAGATATTGGGAATCAGAGGCGGGGAATCAGAGGTGGGGAATCATAGGCAGGGAATCGGATGTGCGGAATCAGAGATGGGGAATCAGAGGCCGGGAATCAGAGGTGGTGAATCAGATATGGGGAATCAGAGGCGGGGAATCAGAGGCAGGGAATCAGACGCGGGGAATCAGTGGTGGGCAATCAGAGGCGGGGAATCAGATATGGGGAATCAGAGGTGGGGAATCAGAGGCGGGGAAACAGAGGCGGGGAATCAAATATAGGGAATCAGAGGTGGGGAATCAGAGGTTGTGAATCAGAGATGGGGAATCAAGGCGGGGAATCAGAGGCAGGGAATCAGACGCGGGAATCAGAGGCGGGGATTCAGAGCTGGGGAATCAGAGGCGGGGAATCAGAGTTGGGGAATCAGAGGCAGGGAATCAGATATGGGGAATCAGAGGCGGGGAATCAGAGGCGGGGAAACAGAGGCGGGGAATCAGATATGGGGAATCAGAGGTGGGGAATCAGGGGCAGGGAATCAGTGGCAGGGAATCAGAGGCGGGGAATCAGAGGCGGGGAATCAGAGGCAGGGAATAAGACACGGGGAATCAGAGGCGGGGAATCAGAGATGGGGAATCAGAGGCGGGGAATCAGAGGCAGGGAATCGGATGCCGGGAATCAGAGTCGGGGAATCAGAGCTGGGGAATCAGAGGCGGGGAATCTGAGGCGGGGAATCAGAGGCAGGGAATCAGAGGCCGGGAATCAGATGCTGGGAATAAGAGGCCGGGAATCAGAGGTGGGGAAACAGAGGCGGGGAATCAGATATGGGGAAGCAGAGGTGGGGAATCAGGGGCGGGGAATCAGTGGCAGGGAATCAGAGGCCGGGAATAAAAGGCGGGGAATCAGAGCTGGGGAATCAGAGGCGGGGAATCAGAGTTGGGGAATCAGAGGAGGGGAATCAGATATGGGGAAACAGAGGCCGGGAATCAGAGGCAGGGAAACAGAGGCGGGGAATCAGTTATGGGGAATCAGAGGTGGGGAATTAGAGGTTGCGAATCAGAGGCGGGGAATCAGAGGCGGGGAATCAGAGGCAGGGAATCGGATGTGCGGAATCAGAGATGGGGAATCAGAGGCAGGGAATCAGACGCAGGGAATCAGAGGCGGGGAATCATAGCTGGCGAATTAGAGGAGGGGAATCAGAGTTGGGGAATCAGAGGCGGGGAATCAGATATGGGGAAACAGAGGCGGGGAATCAGAGGCGGGGAAACAGAGACGGGGAATCAGATATGGGGAATCAGAGGTGGGGAATCAGAGGCAGGGAATCAGATGTGCGGAATCAGAGATGGGGAATCAGAGGCAGGGAATCAGAATCAGAAGCAGGGAATCAGAGGCCGGGAATCAGAGGCCGGAATCCGATGCTGGGAATCAGAGGCCTGGAATCAGAGGCGGGGAATCAGAGGCAGGGAATCAGAGCTGGGGAATCAGAGGCAGGGTATTAGAGTTGGGGAATCAGAGGCGGGGAATCAGATATGGGGAAACAGAGGTGGGGAATCAGAGGCGGGGAAACAGAGGCAGGGAATCAGATATGGGGAATCAGAGGCGGGGAATCAGAGGTGGGGAATCATAGGCAGGGAATCGGAGATGGGGAATCAGAGGCGGGGAATCAGAGGCAGGAAATCAGACACGGGGATTCAGAGGGTGGGAATCAGACGGTGGGAATCAAAGGCGGGGAATCAGAGCTGGGGAATCTGAGGCAGGGAATCAGAGTTGGGGATTCAGAGGCGGGGAATCAGATATGGGGAAACAGAGGCGGGGAATCAGCGGCGGGAAAACAGAGGCGGGGAATTAGATATGGGGAATCAGAGGTGGGGAATCAGAGGTGGTGAATCAGTGATGGGGAATCACAGGCGGGGAATCAGAGGCAGGGAATAGAACGCGGGGAATCAGAGGCAGGGAATCAGATCTGGGGAATCAGAGGCGGGGAATCATAGTTGGGAATCAGAGGCGGGGAATCAGATATGGGGAAAAAGAGGCGGGGAATCAGAGGCGGGGAAACAGAGGCGGGGAATCAGATATGGGGAATCGGATGCAGGGAATCAGAGGCGGGGAAACAGAGCTGGGGAATCAGAGGCGGGGAATCAGAGTTGGGGCATCAGAGGTGGGGAATTAGATATAGGGAAACAGAGGCGGGGAATCAGAGGCGGGGAAACAGAGGCGGGGAATCAGATATGGGGAATCAGAGGTGGGGAATCAGAGGCAGGGAATCAGATGTGCGGAATCAGAGATGGGGAATCAGAGGCAGGGAATCAGAATCAGACGCAGGGAATCAGAGGCCGGGAATCAGAGGCCGGGAATCAGATGCTGGGAATAAGAGGCCGGGAATCAGAGGTGGGGAATCAGAGTCCGGGAATCAGAGATGGGGATTCAGAGGCAGGGAATAAGATATGGAGAATCAGAGGCGGGGAATCAGAGGCGGGGAAACAGAGGTGTGGAATCAGATATGGGGAATCAGAGGTGGCGAATCAAAGGCGGTGAATCAGAGATGGGGAATCAGAGGCGGGGAATCAGAGGCAGGGAATCAGATGCGGGGAATCAGAGGCGGGGAATCGGAGCTGGCGAATCACAGGCGGGGAATCAGAGGTGGGCAATCAGAGGCGGGGAATCAGATATGGGGAATCAGAGGCGGGGTATCAGAGGCGGGGAAACAGAGGCGGGGAATCAAATATAGGGAATCAGAGGTGGGGAATCAGAGGTTGTGAATCAGAGATGGGGAATCAAGGCGGGGAATCAGAGGCAGGGAATCAGACGCGGGGAATCAGAGGCGGGGATTCAGAGCTGGGGAATCAGAGGCGGGGAATCAGAGTTGGGGAATCAGAGGCAGGGAATCAGATATGGGGAATCAGAGGTGGGGAATCAGAGGCGGGGAAACAGAGGTGGGGAATCAGATGTGGGGAATCAGGGGCAGGGAATCAGTGGCAGGGAATCAGAGGCGGGGAATCAGAGGCGGGGAATCAGAGGCAGGGAATATGACACGGGGAATCAGAGGCGGGGAATCAGAGATGGGGAATCAGAGGCGGGGAATCAGAGGCAGGGAATCGGATGCCGGGAATCAGAGTCGGGGAATCAGAGCTGGGGAATCAGAGGCGGGGAATCAGAGGCGGGGAATCAGAGGAAGGGAATCAGAGGCCGGGAATCAGATGCTGGGAATAAGAGGCCGGGAATCAGAGGTGGGGAAACAGAGGCGGGGAATCAGATATGGGGAATCAGAGGTGGGGAATCAGGGGCGGGGAATCAGTGGCAGGGAATCAGAGGCCGGGAATAAAAGGCGGGGAATCAGAGCTGGGGAATCAGAGGCGGGGAATCAGAGTTGGGGAATCAGAGGAGGGGAATCAGATATGGGGAAACAGAGGCCGGGAATCAGAGGCAGGGAAACAGAGGCGGGGAATCAGATATGGGGAATCAGAGGTGGGGAATTAGAGGTTGCGAATCAGAGGCGGGGAATCAGAGGCGGGGAATCAGAGGCAGGGAATCGGATGTGCGGAATCAGAGATGGGGAATCAGAGGTGGGGATTCAGAGGTGGTGAATCAGAGAAGGGGAATCAGAGGCTGGGAATCAGAGGCAGGGAATCAGACGCAGGGAATCAGAGGTGGGGAATCATAGCTGGCGAATTAGAGGAGGGGAATCAGAGTTGGGGAATCAGAGGCGGGGAATCAGATATGGGGAAACAGAGGCGGGGAATCAGAGGCGGGGAAACAGAGGCGGGGAATCAGATATGGGGAATCTGAGGTGGGGAATCAGAGGCAGGGAATCAGATGTGCGGAATCAGAGATGGGGAATCAGAGGCAGGGAATCAGAATCAGAAGCAGGGAATCAGAGGCCGGGAATCAGAGGCCGGAATCAGATGCTGGGAATCAGAGGCCTGGAATCAGAGGCGGGGAATCAGAGGCAGGGAATCAGATGCGGGGAATCAGAGGCGGGGAATCAGAGCTGGGGAATCAGAGGCAGGGTATTAGAGTTGGGGAATCAGAGGCGGGGAATCAGATATGGGGAAACAGAGGTGGGTAATCAGAGGCGGGGAAACAGAGGCAGGGAATCAAATATGGGGAATCAGAGGCGGGGAATCAGAGGTGGGGAATCATAGGCAGGGAATCGGATGTGCGGAATCAGAGATGGGGAATCAGAGGCCGGGAATCAGAGGTGGTGATTCAGATATGGGGAATCAGAGGCGGGGAATCAGAGGCAGGGAATCAGACGCGGGGAATCAGAGGTGGGCAATCAGAGGCGGGGAAACAGAGGCGGGGAATCAAATATAGGGAATCAGAGGTGGGGAATCAGAGGCGGGGAATCAAATATAGGGAATCAGAGGTGGGGAATCAGAGGTTGTGAATCAGAGATGGGGAATCAAGGCGGGGAATCAGAGGCAGGGAATCAGACGCGGGGAATCAGAGGCGGGGATTCAGAGCTGGGGAATCAGAGGCGGGGAATCAGAGTTGGGGAATCAGAGGCAGGGAATCAGATATGGGGAATCAGAGGCGGGGAATCAGAGGCGGGGAAACAGAGGCGGGGAATCAGATATGGGGAATCAGAGGTGGGGAATCAGGGGCAGGGAATCAGTGGCAGGGAATCAGAGGCGGGGAATCAGAGGCGGGGAATCAGAGGCAGGGAATAAGACACGGGGAATCAGAGGCGGGGAATCAGAGATGGGGAAGCAGAGGCGGGGAATCAGAGGCAGGGAATCGGATGCCGGGAATCAGAGTCGGGGAATCAGAGCTGGGGAATCAGAGGCGGGTAATCAGAGGCGGGGAATCAGAGGCAGGGAATCAGAGGCCGGGAATCAGATGCTGGGAATAAGAGGCCGGGAATCAGAGGTGGGGAAACAGAGGCGGGGAATCAGATATGGGGAATCAGAGGTGGGGAATCAGGGGCGGGGAATCAGTGGCAGGGAATCAGAGGCCGGGAATAAAAGGCGGGGAATCAGAGCTGGGGAATCAGAGGCGGGGAATCAGAGTTGGGGAATCAGAGGAGGGGAATCAGATATGGGGAAACAGAGGCCGGGAATCAGAGGCAGGGAAACAGAGGCGGGGAATCAGATATGGGGAATCAGAGGTGGGGAATTAGAGGTTGCGTATCAGAGGCGGGGAATCAGAGGCGGGGAATCAGAGGCAGGGAATCGGATGTGCGGAATCAGAGATGGGGAATCAGAGGTGGGGATTCAGAGGTGGTGAATCAGAGAAGGGGAATCAGAGGCTGGGAATCAGAGGCAGGGAATCAGACGCAGGGAATCAGAGGCGGGGAATCATAGCTGGCGAATTAGAGGAGGGGAATCAGAGTTGGGGAATCAGAGGCGGGGAATCAGATATGGGGAAACAGAGGCGGGGAATCAGAGGTGTTGAAACAGAGGCGGGGAATCAGATATGGGGAATCAGAGGTGGGGAATCAGAGGCAGGGAATCAGATGTGCGGAATCAGAGATGGGGAATCAGAGGCAGGGAATCAGAATCAGAAGCAGGGAATCAGAGGCCGGGAATCAGAGGCCGGAATCAGATGCTGGGAATCAGAGGCCTGGAATCAGAGGCGGGGAATCAGAGGCAGGGAATCAGATGCGGGGAATCAGAGGCGGGGAATCAGAGCTGGGGAATCAGAGGCAGGGTATTAGAGTTGGGGAATCAGAGGCGGGGAATCAGATATGGGGAAACAGAGGTGGGGAATCAGAGGCGGGGAAACAGAGGCAGGGAATCAGATATGGGGAATCAGAGGCGGGGAATCAGAGGTGGGGAATCATAGGCAGGGAATCGGATGTGCGGAATCAGAGATGGGGAATCAGAGGCCGGGAATCAGAGGTGGTGAATCAGATAAGGGGAATCAGAGGCGGGGAATCAGAGGAAGGGAATCAGACGCGGGGAATCAGAGGTGGGCAATCAGAGGCGGGGAATCAGATATGGGGAATCAGTGGTGGGGAATCAGAGGCGGGGAAACAGAGGCGGGGAATCAGATATGGGGAATCAGAGGTGGGGCATCAGAGGTTGTGAATCACAGATGGGGAATTAGAGGCTGGGAATCAGAGGCAGGGAATCAGACGCGGGGAATCAGAGGCGGGGATTCTGAGCTGGGGAATCAGAAGCGGGGAATCAGAGTTGGGGAATCAGAGGCGGCGAATCAGATATGGGGAATCAGAGGCAGGGAATCAGAGGCGGGGAATCAGAGGCAGGGAATCAGACGCGGGGAATCTGAGGCGGGGAATCAGAGCTGGGGAATCAGAGGTGGGGAATCAGGGTTGGGGAATCAGAGGCAGGGAATTGGATGTGCGGAATCAGAGATGGGGAATCAGAGGTGGGGAATCAGAGGCGGTGAATCAGAAATGGGGAATCAGAGGCGGGGAATCAGAGGCAGGAAATCAGACACGGGGATTCAGAGGCTGGGAATCAGACGGTGGGAATCAAAGGCGGGGAATCAGAGCTGGGGAATCTGAGGCAGGGAATCAGAGTTGGGGATTCAGAGGCGGGGAATCAGATATGGGGAAACAGAGGCGGGGAATCAGAGGTGGGAAATCAGAGGCGGGGAATTAGATATGGGGAATCAGAGGTGGGGAATCAGAGGTGCTGAATCAGTGATGGGGAATCACAGGCGGGGAATCAGAGGCAGGGAATAGAACGCGGGGAATCAGAGGCAGGGAATCAGAGCTGGGGAATCAGAGGCGGGGAATCATTGTTGGGAATCAGAGGCGGGGAATCAGATATGGGGAAACAGAGGCGGGGAATCAGTGGCGGGGAAACAGAGGCGGGGAATCAGATATGGGGAATCGGATGCAGGGAATCAGAGGCGGGGAATCAGAGCTGGGGAATCAGAGGCGGGGAATCAGAGTTGGGGCATCAGAGGTGGGGAATTAGATATAGGGAAACAGAGGCGGGGAATCAGAGGCGGGGAAACAGAGGCGGGGAATCAGATATGGGGAATCAGAGGTGGGGAATCAGAGGCAGGGAATCAGATGTGCGGAATCAGAGATGGGGAATCAGAGGCAGGGAATCAGAATCAGAAGCGGGGAATCAGAGGCCGGGAATCAGAGGCCGGGAATCAGATGCTGGGAATAAGAGGCCGGGAACCAGAGGTGGGGAATTAGAGTCCGGGAATCAGAGATGGGGATTCAGAGGCGGGGAATGAGATATGGAGAATCAGAGGCGGGGAATCAGAGGCAGGGAATCAGATGCGGGGAATCAGAGGCGGGGAATCGGAGCTGGCGAATCACAGGCGGGGAATCAGAGGTGGGCAATCAGAGGCGGGGAATCAGATATGGGGAATCAGAGGCGGGGTATCAGAGGCGGGGAAACAGAGGCGGGGAATCAAATATAGGGAATCAGAGGTGGGGAATCAGAGGTTGTGAATCAGAGATGGGGAATCAAGGCGGGGAATCAGAGGCAGGGAATCAGACGCGGGGAATCAGAGGCGGGGATTCAGAGCTGGGGAATCAGAGGCGGGGAATCAGAGTTGGGGAATCAGAGGCAGGGAATCAGATATGGGGAATCAGAGGTGGGGAATCAGAGGCGGGGAAACAGAGGTGGGGAATCAGATGTGGGGAATCAGGGGCAGGGAATCAGTGGCAGGGAATCAGAGGCGGGGAATCAGAGGCGGGGAATCAGAGGCAGGGAATATGACACGGGGAATCAGAGGCGGGGAATCAGAGATGGGGAATCAGAGGCGGGGAATCAGAGGCAGGGAATCGGATGCCGGGAATCAGAGTCGGGGAATCAGAGCTGGGGAATCAGAGGCGGGGAATCAGAGGCGGGGAATCAGAGGAAGGGAATCAGAGGCCGGGAATCAGATGCTGGGAATAAGAGGCCGGGAATCAGAGGTGGGGAAACAGAGGCGGGGAATCAGATATGGGGAATCAGAGGTGGGGAATCAGGGGCGGGGAATCAGTGGCAGGGAATCAGAGGCCGGGAATAAAAGGCGGGGAATCAGAGCTGGGGAATCAGAGGCGGGGAATCAGAGTTGGGGAATCAGAGGAGGGGAATCAGATATGGGGAAACAGAGGCCGGGAATCAGAGGCAGGGAAACAGAGGCGGGGAATCAGATATGGGGAATCAGAGGTGGGGAATTAGAGGTTGCGAATCAGAGGCGGGGAATCAGAGGCGGGGAATCAGAGGCAGGGAATCGGATGTGCGGAATCAGAGATGGGGAATCAGAGGTGGGGATTCAGAGGTGGTGAATCAGAGAAGGGGAATCAGAGGCTGGGAATCAGAGGCAGGGAATCAGACGCAGGGAATCAGAGGTGGGGAATCATAGCTGGCGAATTAGAGGAGGGGAATCAGAGTTGGGGAATCAGAGGCGGGGAATCAGATATGGGGAAACAGAGGCGGGGAATCAGAGGCGGGGAAACAGAGGCGGGGAATCAGATATGGGGAATCTGAGGTGGGGAATCAGAGGCAGGGAATCAGATGTGCGGAATCAGAGATGGGGAATCAGAGGCAGGGAATCAGAATCAGAAGCAGGGAATCAGAGGCCGGGAATCAGAGGCCGGAATCAGATGCTGGGAATCAGAGGCCTGGAATCAGAGGCGGGGAATCAGAGGCAGGGAATCAGATGCGGGGAATCAGAGGCGGGGAATCAGAGCTGGGGAATCAGAGGCAGGGTATTAGAGTTGGGGAATCAGAGGCGGGGAATCAGATATGGGGAAACAGAGGTGGGTAATCAGAGGCGGGGAAACAGAGGCAGGGAATCAAATATGGGGAATCAGAGGCGGGGAATCAGAGGTGGGGAATCATAGGCAGGGAATCGGATGTGCGGAATCAGAGATGGGGAATCAGAGGCCGGGAATCAGAGGTGGTGATTCAGATATGGGGAATCAGAGGCGGGGAATCAGAGGCAGGGAATCAGACGCGGGGAATCAGAGGTGGGCAATCAGAGGCGGGGAAACAGAGGCGGGGAATCAAATATAGGGAATCAGAGGTGGGGAATCAGAGGCGGGGAATCAAATATAGGGAATCAGAGGTGGGGAATCAGAGGTTGTGAATCAGAGATGGGGAATCAAGGCGGGGAATCAGAGGCAGGGAATCAGACGCGGGGAATCAGAGGCGGGGATTCAGAGCTGGGGAATCAGAGGCGGGGAATCAGAGTTGGGGAATCAGAGGCAGGGAATCAGATATGGGGAATCAGAGGCGGGGAATCAGAGGCGGGGAAACAGAGGCGGGGAATCAGATATGGGGAATCAGAGGTGGGGAATCAGGGGCAGGGAATCAGTGGCAGGGAATCAGAGGCGGGGAATCAGAGGCGGGGAATCAGAGGCAGGGAATAAGACACGGGGAATCAGAGGCGGGGAATCAGAGATGGGGAAGCAGAGGCGGGGAATCAGAGGCAGGGAATCGGATGCCGGGAATCAGAGTCGGGGAATCAGAGCTGGGGAATCAGAGGCGGGTAATCAGAGGCGGGGAATCAGAGGCAGGGAATCAGAGGCCGGGAATCAGATGCTGGGAATAAGAGGCCGGGAATCAGAGGTGGGGAAACAGAGGCGGGGAATCAGATATGGGGAATCAGAGGTGGGGAATCAGGGGCGGGGAATCAGTGGCAGGGAATCAGAGGCCGGGAATAAAAGGCGGGGAATCAGAGCTGGGGAATCAGAGGCGGGGAATCAGAGTTGGGGAATCAGAGGAGGGGAATCAGATATGGGGAAACAGAGGCCGGGAATCAGAGGCAGGGAAACAGAGGCGGGGAATCAGATATGGGGAATCAGAGGTGGGGAATTAGAGGTTGCGTATCAGAGGCGGGGAATCAGAGGCGGGGAATCAGAGGCAGGGAATCGGATGTGCGGAATCAGAGATGGGGAATCAGAGGTGGGGATTCAGAGGTGGTGAATCAGAGAAGGGGAATCAGAGGCTGGGAATCAGAGGCAGGGAATCAGACGCAGGGAATCAGAGGCGGGGAATCATAGCTGGCGAATTAGAGGAGGGGAATCAGAGTTGGGGAATCAGAGGCGGGGAATCAGATATGGGGAAACAGAGGCGGGGAATCAGAGGTGTTGAAACAGAGGCGGGGAATCAGATATGGGGAATCAGAGGTGGGGAATCAGAGGCAGGGAATCAGATGTGCGGAATCAGAGATGGGGAATCAGAGGCAGGGAATCAGAATCAGAAGCAGGGAATCAGAGGCCGGGAATCAGAGGCCGGAATCAGATGCTGGGAATCAGAGGCCTGGAATCAGAGGCGGGGAATCAGAGGCAGGGAATCAGATGCGGGGAATCAGAGGCGGGGAATCAGAGCTGGGGAATCAGAGGCAGGGTATTAGAGTTGGGGAATCAGAGGCGGGGAATCAGATATGGGGAAACAGAGGTGGGGAATCAGAGGCGGGGAAACAGAGGCAGGGAATCAGATATGGGGAATCAGAGGCGGGGAATCAGAGGTGGGGAATCATAGGCAGGGAATCGGATGTGCGGAATCAGAGATGGGGAATCAGAGGCCGGGAATCAGAGGTGGTGAATCAGATAAGGGGAATCAGAGGCGGGGAATCAGAGGAAGGGAATCAGACGCGGGGAATCAGAGGTGGGCAATCAGAGGCGGGGAATCAGATATGGGGAATCAGTGGTGGGGAATCAGAGGCGGGGAAACAGAGGCGGGGAATCAGATATGGGGAATCAGAGGTGGGGCATCAGAGGTTGTGAATCACAGATGGGGAATTAGAGGCTGGGAATCAGAGGCAGGGAATCAGACGCGGGGAATCAGAGGCGGGGATTCTGAGCTGGGGAATCAGAAGCGGGGAATCAGAGTTGGGGAATCAGAGGCGGCGAATCAGATATGGGGAATCAGAGGCAGGGAATCAGAGGCGGGGAATCAGAGGCAGGGAATCAGACGCGGGGAATCTGAGGCGGGGAATCAGAGCTGGGGAATCAGAGGTGGGGAATCAGGGTTGGGGAATCAGAGGCAGGGAATTGGATGTGCGGAATCAGAGATGGGGAATCAGAGGTGGGGAATCAGAGGCGGTGAATCAGAAATGGGGAATCAGAGGCGGGGAATCAGAGGCAGGAAATCAGACACGGGGATTCAGAGGCTGGGAATCAGACGGTGGGAATCAAAGGCGGGGAATCAGAGCTGGGGAATCTGAGGCAGGGAATCAGAGTTGGGGATTCAGAGGCGGGGAATCAGATATGGGGAAACAGAGGCGGGGAATCAGAGGTGGGAAATCAGAGGCGGGGAATTAGATATGGGGAATCAGAGGTGGGGAATCAGAGGTGCTGAATCAGTGATGGGGAATCACAGGCGGGGAATCAGAGGCAGGGAATAGAACGCGGGGAATCAGAGGCAGGGAATCAGAGCTGGGGAATCAGAGGCGGGGAATCATTGTTGGGAATCAGAGGCGGGGAATCAGATATGGGGAAACAGAGGCGGGGAATCAGTGGCGGGGAAACAGAGGCGGGGAATCAGATATGGGGAATCGGATGCAGGGAATCAGAGGCGGGGAATCAGAGCTGGGGAATCAGAGGCGGGGAATCAGAGTTGGGGCATCAGAGGTGGGGAATTAGATATAGGGAAACAGAGGCGGGGAATCAGAGGCGGGGAAACAGAGGCGGGGAATCAGATATGGGGAATCAGAGGTGGGGAATCAGAGGCAGGGAATCAGATGTGCGGAATCAGAGATGGGGAATCAGAGGCAGGGAATCAGAATCAGAAGCGGGGAATCAGAGGCCGGGAATCAGAGGCCGGGAATCAGATGCTGGGAATAAGAGGCCGGGAACCAGAGGTGGGGAATTAGAGTCCGGGAATCAGAGATGGGGATTCAGAGGCGGGGAATGAGATATGGAGAATCAGAGGCGGGGAATCAGAGGCGGGGAAACAGAGGTGGGGAATCAGATATGGGGAATCAGAGGTGGCGAATCAAAGGCGGTGAATCAGAGATGGGGAATCAGAGGCGGGGAATCAGAGGCAGGGAATCAGATGCGGGGAATCAGAGGCGGGGAATCAGAGCTGGCGAATCAGAGGCGGGGAATCAGAGGTGGGCAATCAGAGGCGGGGAATCAGATATGGGGAATCAGAGGCGGGGAATCAGAGGCGGGGAAACAGAGGCGGGGAATCAAATATAGGGAATCAGAGGTGGGGAATCAGTGGTTGTGAATCAGAGATGGGGAATCAAGGCGGGGAATCAGAGGCAGGGAATCAGACGCGGGGAATCAGAGGCGGGGATTCAGAGCTGGGGAATCAGAGGCGGGGATTCAGAGTTGGGGAATCAGAGGCAGGGAATCAGATATGGGGAATCAGAGGCGGGGAATCAGAGGCGGGGTAACAGAGGCGGGGAATCAGATATGGGGAATCAGAGGTGGGGAATCAGGGGCAGGGAATCAGTGGCAGGGAATCAGAGGCGGGGAATCAGAGGCGGGGAATCAGAGGCAGGGAATCAGACACGGGGAATCAGAGGCGGGGAATCAGAGATGGGGAATCAGAGGCGGGGAATCAGAGGCAGGGAATCGGATGCCGGGAATCAGAGTCGGGGAATCAGAGCTGGGGAATCAGAGGCGGGGAATCAGAGTTGGGGAATCAGAGGCGGGGAATCAGATATGGGGAAATAGAGGCGGGGAATCGGATATGGGGAATCAGAGGTGTGGAATCAGAGGTTGGGAATCTGAGGCAGGGAATCAGAGGCGGGGAATCAGAGGCGGAGAATCAGAGGAAGGGAATCAGATTGCTGAATCGGAGATGGGGAATCAGAGGCAGGGAATCAGAGGCGGGGAATCAGAGGCGGGGAATCAGAGGCCGGGAATCAGATATGGGGAAACAGAGGCGGGGAATCCGAGGCGGGGAAACAGAGGCGGGGAATCAGATATGGGGAATCAGAGGTGGGGAATCAGAGGTTGGGAATCAGAGGCAGGGAATCAGAGGCTTGGAATCAGATGCAGGGAATCAGATGCGGGGAATCAGAGGCGGGGGATCAGAGCTGGGGAATCAGAGGTGGGGAATCAGATTTGGGGAATCAGAGGCGGGGACTTAGATATTGGGAAACAGAGGCGGGGAATCAGAGGCGGGGAAACAGAGGCGGGGATTCAGATATGGGGAATCAGAGTTGGGGAATCAGAGGAAGGGAATCAGATTTGCGGAATCAGAGATGGGGAATCAGAGGCAGGGAATCAGAATCAGAAGCAGGGAATCAGATGCCGGGAATCAGAGGCCGGAATCAGATGCTGGGAATCAGAGGCCTGGAATCAGAGGCGGGGAATCAGAGGCAGGGAATCAGATGCGGGGAATCAGAGGCGGGGAATCAGAGCTGGCGAATCAGAGGCGGGGTATTAGAGTTGGGGAATCAGAGGCAGGGAATCAGATATGGTGAAACAGAGGTGGGGAATCAGAGGCGGGGAAACAGAGGCAGGGAATCAGATATGGGGAATCAGAGGCGGAGATTCAGAGGTGGGGAATCATAGGCAGGGAATCGGATGTGCGGAATCAGAGATGGGGAATCAGAGGCCGGGAATCAGAGGTGGTGAATCAGAGATGGGGAATCAGAGGCGGGGAATCAGAGGCAGGGAATCAGACGTGGGGAATCAGAGGTGGGCAATCAGAGGCGGGGAATCAGATATGGGGAATCAGAGGCGGGGAATCAGAGGCGGGGAAACAGAGGCCGGGAATCAGATATGGGGAATCAGAGGTGGGGCATCAGAGGTTGTGAATCACAGATGGGGAATCAGAGGCGGGGAATGAGAGGCAGGGAATCAGACGTGGGGAATCAGAGGCGGGGATTCAGAGCTGGGGAATCAGAGGTGGGGAATCAGAGTTGGGGAATCAGAGGCGGGGAATCAGATATGGGGAATCAGAGGCAGGGAATCAGAGGCGGGAAAACAGAGGCGGGGAATCAGATATGGGGAATCAGAGGCGGGGAATCAGAGGCAGGGTATCAGACACGGGGAATCAGAGGCGGGGAATCAGAGATGGGGAATCAGAGGCGGGGAATCAGAGGCAGGGAATCGGATGCCGGGAATCAGAGGCGGGAAATCAGAGCTGGGGAATCAGAGGCGGGGAATCAGAGTTGGGGAATCAGAGGCGGCGAAGCAGATATGGGGAAATAGAGGCGGGGAATCAGATATGGGGAATCAGAGGCGTGGAATCAGATATGGGGAATCAGAGGCTGGGAATCAGAGGGGGGGAAACAGATGCGGGGAATAAGATATGGGGAATCAGAGGTGGGGAATCAGGGGCGGGGAATCAGTGGCAGGGAATCAGAGGCGGGGAATCAGATGCGGGGAATCAGAGGCAGGGAATTAGACACGGGGAATCAGAGGTGGGGAATCAGAGATGGGGAATCAGAGGCGGGGAATCACAGGCAGGGAATCGGACGCGGGGAATCAGAGGCGGGGTATCAGAGCTGGGGAATCAGAGGTGGGGAATCAGAGTCGGGGAATCAGAGGCAGGGAATCGGATGTGCGGAATCAGAGATGGGGAATCAGAGGTGGGGAATCAGAGGCAGTGAATCAGAGATGGGGAATCAGAGGCGGGGAATCAGAGGCAGGGAATAGAATGCGGGGAATCAGAGGCAGGGAATCAGAGCTGGGGAATCAGAGGCTGGGAATCAGATATGGGGAAACAGAGGCGGGGAATCAGAGGCGGGGAAACAGAGGCGGGTACACAGACATGGGGAATCGGATGCGGGGAATCAGAGGCGGGGAATCAGAGCTGGGGAATCAGAGGCGGGGAATCAGAGTTGGGGCATCAGAGGTGGGGAATTAGATATGGGGAAACAGAGGCGGGGAATCAGAGGCGGGGAATCAGATGCGGGGAATCAGAGGCAGGGAATTAGACACGGGGAATCAGAGGTGGGGAATCAGAGATGGGGAATCAGAGGCGGGGAATCACAGGCAGGGAATCAGACGCGGGGAATCAGAGGCGGGGTATCAGAGCTGGGGAATCAGAGGTGGGGAAACAGAGGCGGGGAATCAGAGGCGGGCAAACAGAGGCGGGGAATAAGATATGGGGAATCAGAGGTGGGGAATCAGAGGTGGTGAATCAGAGATGGGGAATCACAGGCGGGGAATCAGAGGCAGGGAATAGAACGCGGGGAATCAGAGGCAGGGTATCAGAGCTGGGGAATCAGAGGCGGGGAATCAGATATGGGGAAACAGAGGTGGGGAATCAGAGGTTGGGAATCAGAGGCAGGGAATCAGAGGCTTGGAATCAGATGCAGGGAATCAGATGCGGGGAATCAGAGGCGGGGAATCAGAGCTGGGGAATCAGAGGTGGGGAATCAGATTTGGGGAATCAGAGGCGGGGACTTAGATATTGGGAAACAGAGGCGAGGAATCAGAGGCGGGGAAACAGAGGCGGGGATTCAGATATGGGGAATCAGAGTTGGGGAATCAGAGGAAGGGAATCAGATTTGCGGAATCAGAGATGGGGAATCAGAGGCAGGGAATCAGAATCAGAAGCAGGGAATCAGATGCCGGGAATCAGAGGCCGGAATCAGATGCTGGGAATCAGAGGCCTGGAATCAGAGGCGGGGAATCAGAGGCAGGGAATCAGATGCGGGGAATCAGAGGCGGGGAATCAGAGCTGGCGAATCAGAGGCGGGGTATTAGAGTTGGGGAATCAGAGGCAGGGAATCAGATATGGGGAAACAGAGGTGGGGAATCAGAGGCGGGGAAACAGAGGCAGGGAATCAGATATGGGGAATCAGAGGCGGAGATTCAGAGGTGGGGAATCATAGGCAGGGAATCGGATGTGCGGAATCAGAGATGGGGAATCAGAGGCCGGGAATCAGAGGTGGTGAATCAGAGATGGGGAATCAGAGGCGGGGAATCAGAGGCAGGGAATCAGACGTGGGGAATCAGAGGTGGGCAATCAGAGGCGGGGAATCAGATATGGGGAATCAGAGGCGGGGAATCAGAGGCGGGGAAACAGAGGCCGGGAATCAGATATGGGGAATCAGAGGTGGGGCATCAGAGGTTGTGAATCACAGATGGGGAATCAGAGGCGGGGAATGAGAGGCAGGGAATCAGACGTGGGGAATCAGAGGCGGGGATTCAGAGCTGGGGAATCAGAGGTGGGGAATCAGAGTTGGGGAATCAGAGGCGGGGAATCAGATATGGGGAATCAGAGGCAGGGAATCAGAGGCGGGAAAACAGAGGCGGGGAATCAGATATGGGGAATCAGAGGCGGGGAATCAGAGGCAGGGTATCAGACACGGGGAATCAGATATGGGGAATCAGAGGTGGGGAATCAGGGGCGGGGAATCAGATATGGGGAATCAGAGGTGGGGAATTAGAGGTTGCGAATCAGAGGCGGGGAATCAGAGGCGGGGAATCAGAGGCAGGGAATCGGATGTGCGGAATCAGAGATGGGGAATCAGAGGTGGGGATTCAGAGGTGGTGAATCAGAGAAGGGGAATCAGAGGCTGGGAATCAGAGGCAGGGAATCAGATGCAGGGAATCAGAGGCGGGGAATCATAGCTGGCGAATTAGAGGAGGGGAATCAGAGTTGGGGAATCAGAGGCGGGGAATCAGATATGGGGAAACAGAGGCGGGGAATCAGAGGTGTTGAAACAGAGGCGGGGAATCAGATATGGGGAATCAGAGGTGGGGAATCAGGGGCAGGGAATCAGTGGCAGGGAATCAGACGCGGGGAATCAGAGGCGGGGAATCAGAGGCGGGGAATCAGAGGCGGGGAATCAGAGGCAGGGAATCGGATGTGCGGAATCAGAGATGGGGAATCAGAGGTGGGGATTCAGAGGTGGTGAATCAGAGAAGGGGAATCAGAGGCTGGGAATCAGAGGCAGGGAATCAGACGCAGGGAATCAGAGTTGGGGAATGAGAGGCGGGGAATCATATATGGGGAATCAGAGGTGGGGAATCAGGGGCAATTAATCAGTGGCAGGGATCCAGAGGCGGGGAATCATAGCTGGCGAATTAGAGGAGGGGAATCAGAGTTGGGGAAACAGAGGCGGGGAATCAGATATGGGGAATCAGAGGTGGGGAATCAGGGGCAGGGAATCAGTGGCAGGGAATCAGACGCGGGGAATCAGAGGCGGGGAATCAGAGGCAGGGAGTCAGACACGGGGAATCAGAGGAGGGGAATCAGAGATGGGGAATCAGAGGCGGGGAATCAGAGACAGGGAATCGGATGCCGGAAATCAGAGGCGGGAAATCAGAGCTGGGGAATCAGAGGCGGGGAATCAGAGTTGGGGAATCAGAGGCGGCGAAGCCGATATGGGGAAATAGAGGCGGGGAATCAGATATGGGGAATCAGGGGCGGGGAATCAGATATGGGGAATCAGAGGCTGGGAATTAGAGGGGGGGAAACAGAGGCGGGGAATAAGATATGGGGAATCAGAGGTGGGGAATCAGTGGCGGGTAATCAGTGGCAGGGAATCAGAGGCGGGGAATCAGAGGCGGGGATTCAGAGGCAGGGAATCAGACACGGGGAATCAGAGGTGGGGAATCAGAGATGGGGAATCAGAGGCGGGGAAACAGAGGCAGGGAATCAGATATGGGGAATCAGAGGCGGGGATTCAGAGGTGGGGAATCATAGGCAGGGAATCGGATGTGCGGAATCAGAGATGGGGAATCAGAGGCCGGGAATCAGAGGTGGTGAATCAGAGATGGGGAATCAGAGGCGGGGAATCAGAGGCAGGGAATCAGACGTGGGGAATCAGAGGTGGGCAATCAGAGGCGGGGAATCAGATATGGGGAATCAGAGGCGGGGAATCAGAGGCGGGGAAACAGAGGCCGGGAATCAGATATGGGGAATCAGAGGTGGGGCATCAGAGGTTGTGAATCACAGATGGGGAATCAGAGGCGGGGAATGAGAGGCAGGGAATCAGACGCGGGGAATCAGAGGCGGGGATTCAGAGCTGGTGAATCAGAGGTGGGGAATCAGAGTTGGGGAATCAGAGGCGGGGAATCAGATATGGGGAATCAGAGGCAGGGAATCAGAGGCGGGAAAACAGAGGCGGGGAATCAGATATGGGGAATCAGAGGCGGGGAATCAGAGGCAGGGAATCAGACACGGGGAATCAGAGGCGGGGAATCAGAGATGGGGAATCAGAGGCGGGGAATCAGAGGCAGGGAATCGGATGCCGGGAATCAGAGGCGGGAAATCAGAGCTGGGGAATCAGAGGCGGGGAATCAGAGTTGGGGAATCAGAGGCGGCGAAGCAGATATGGGGAAATAGAGGCGGGGAATCAGATATGGGGAATCAGAGGCGTGGAATCAGATATGGGGAATCAGAGGCTGGGAATCAGAGGGGGGGAAACAGAGGCGGGGAATAAGATATGGGGAATCAGAGGTGGGGAATCAGGGGCGGGGAATCAGTGGCAGGGAATCAGAGGCGGGGAATCAGATGCGGGGAATCAGAGGCAGGGAATTAGACACGGGGAATCAGAGGTGGGGAATCAGAGATGGGGAATCAGAGGCGGGGAATCACAGGCAGGGAATCAGACGCGGTGAATCAGAGGCGGGGTATCAGAGCTGGGGAATCAGAGGTGGGGAATCAGAGTCGGGGAATCAGAGGCAGGGAATCGGATGTGCGGAATCAGAGATGGGGAATCAGAGGTGGGGAATCAGAGGCAGTGAATCAGAGATGGGGAATCAGAGGCGGGGAATCAGAGGCAGGGAATAGAATGCGGGGAATCAGAGGCAGGGAATCAGAGCTGGGGAATCAGAGGCGGGGAATCAGATATGGGGAAACAGAGGCGGGGAATCAGAGGCGGGGAATCAGAGGCGGGTAATCAGACATGGGGAATCGGATGCGGGGAATCAGAGGCGGGGAATCAGAGATGGGGAATCAGAGGCGGGGAATCAGAGTTGGGGCATCAGAGGTGGGGAATTAGATATGGGGAAACAGAGGCGGGGAATCAGAGGCGGGGAATCAGATGCGGGGAATCAGAGGCAGGGAATTAGACACGGGGAATCAGAGGTGGGGAATCAGAGATGGGGAATCAGAGGCGGGGAATCACAGGCAGGGAATCAGACGCGGGGAATCTGAGGCGGGGTATCAGAGCTGGGGAATCAGAGGTGGGGAAACAGAGGCGGGGAATCAGAGGCGGGCAAACAGAGGCGGGGAATTAGATATGGGGAATCAGAGGTGGGGAATCAGAGGTGGTGAATCAGAGATGGGGAATCACAGGCGGGGAATCAGAGGCAGGGAATAGAACGTGGGGAATCAGAGGCAGGGTATCGGAGCCGGGGAATCAGAGGCGGGGAATCAGATATGGGGAAACAGAGGCGGGGAATCAGAGGCGGGGAAACAGAGGCGGGTAATCAGACATGGGGAATCGGATGCGGGGAATCAGAGGCGGGGAATCAGAGATGGGGAATCAGAGGCGGGGAATCAGAGTTGGGGCATCAGAGGTGGTGAATTAGATATGGGGAAACAGAGGCGGGGAATCAGAGGCGGGGAATCAGATGCGGGGAATCAGAGGCAGGGAATTAGACACGGGGAATCAGAGGTGGGGAATCAGAGATGGGGAATCAGAGGCGGGTAATCAGACATGGGGAATCGGATGCCGGGAATCAGAGGTGGGGAATCAGAGCTGGGGAATCAGAGGCGGGGAATCAGAGTTGGGGCATCAGAGGTGGGGAATTAGATATGGGGAAACAGAGGCGGGGAATCAGAGGCGGGGAAACAGAGGCGGGGAATCAGATATGGGGAATCAGAGATGGGGAATCAGAGGCAGGGAATCAGAATCAGAAGCGGGGAATCAGAGGCCGGGAATCAGAGGCCGGGAATCAGATGCTTGGAATAAGAGGCCGGGAATCAGAGGTGGGGCATCAGAGTCCGGGAATCAGAGATGGGGATTCAGAGGCGGAGAATGAGATATGGAGAATCAGAGGCGGGGAATCAGAGGCGGGGAAACAGAGGTGGGGAATCAGATATGGGGAATCAGAGGTGGCGAATCAAAGGCGGTGAATCAGAGATGTGGAATCAGAGGCGGGGAATCAGAGGCAGGGAATCAGATGCGGGGATTCAGAGACGGGGAATCAGAGCTGGCGAATCAGAGGCGGGGAATCAGAGGTGGGCAATCAGAGCCGGGGAATCAGATATGGGGAATCAGAGGCGGGGAATCAGAGGCGGGGAAACAGAGGCGGGGAATCAGATATGGGGAATCAGAGGTGGGGAATCAGAGGTTGTGAATCAGAGATGGGGAATCAAGGCGGGGAATCAGAGGCAGGGAATCAGACGCGGGGAATCAGAGGCGGGGATTCAGAGCTGGGGAATCAGAGGCGGGGAATCAGAGTTGGGGAATCAGAGGCAGGGAATCAGATATGGGGAATCAGAGGCGGGGAATCAGAGGCGGGGTAACAGAGGCGGGGAATCAGATATGGGGAATCAGAGGTGGGGAATCAGGGGCAGGGAATCTGTGGCAGGGAATCAGAGGCGGGGAATCAGAGGCGGGGAATCAGAGGCAGGGAATCAGACACGGGGAATCAGAGGCGGGGAATCAGAGATGGGGAATCAGAGGCGGGGAATCAGAGGCAGGGAATCAGACGCCGGGAATCAGAGGCGGGGAATCAGAGCTGGGGAATCAGAGGCGGGGAATCAGAGTTGGGGAATCAGAGGCGGGGAATCAGATATGGGGTAATAGAGGCGGGGAATCAGATATGGGGAATCAGAGGTGTGGAATCAGAGGTTGGGAATCAGAGGCAGGGAATCAGAGGCGGGGAAACAGAGGCGGGGAATCAGATATGGGGAATCAGAGGTGGCGAATCAAAGGCGGTGAAACAGAGATGGGGAATCAGGGCAGGGAATCAGAGGCAGGGAATCACAGCTGGGGAAACAGAGGCGGGGAATCAGATATGGGGAATCAGAGGTGGGGAATCAGGGGCGGGGAATCAGTGGCAGGGAATCAGAGCTGGGGAATCAGAGGTGGGGAATCAGAGCTGGGGAAACAGAGGCGGGGAATCAGATATGGGGAATCGGAGGTGGGGAATCAGGGGCGGGGAATCAGTGGCAGGGAATCAGAGGCCGGGAATAAAAGGCGGGGAATCAGAGCTGGGGAATCAGAGGCGGGGAATCAGAGTTGGGGAATCAGAGGAGGGGAATCAGATATGGGGAAACAGAGACCGGGAATCAGAGGCAGGGAAACAGAGGCGGGGAATCAGATATGGGGAATCAGAGGTGGGGAATTAGAGGTTGCGAATCAGAGGCGGGGAATCAGAGGCGGGGAATCAGAGGCAGGGAATCGGATGTGCGGAATCAGAGATGGGGAATCAGAGGTGGGGATTCAGAGGTGGTGAATCAGTGAAGGGGAATCAGAGGCTGGGAATCAGAGTCAGGGAATCAGATGCAGGGAATCAGAGGCGGGGAATCATAGCTGGCGAATTAGAGGAGGGGAATCAGAGTTGGGGAATCAGAGGCGGGGAATCAGATATGGGGAAACAGAGGCGGGGAATCAGAGGTGTTGAAACAGAGGCGGGGAATCAGATATGGGGAATCAGAGGTGGGGAATCAGGGGCAGGGAATCAGTGGCAGGGAATCAGACGCGGGGAATCAGAGGCGGGGAATCAGAGGCGGGGAATCAGAGGCGGGGAATCAGAGGCAGGGAATCGGATGTGCGGAATCAGAGATGGGGAATCAGAGGTGGGGATTCAGAGGTGGTGAATCAGAGAAGGGGAATCAGAGGCTGGGAATCAGAGGCAGGGAATCAGACGCAGGGAATCAGAGTTGGGGAATCAGAGGTGGGGAATCAGAGGTTGTGAATCAGAGATGGGGAATCAAGGCGGGGAATCAGAGGCAGGGAATCAGACGCGGGGAATCAGAGGCGGGGATTCAGAGCTGGGGAATCAGAGGCGGGGAATCAGAGCTGGGGAATCAGAGGCGGGGAATCAGAGTTGGGGAATCAGAGGCGGGGAATCAGATATGGGGTAATAGAGGCGGGGAATCAGATATGGGGAATCAGAGGTGTGGAATCAGAGGTTGGGAATCAGAGGCAGGGAATCAGAGGCGGGGAAACAGAGGCGGGGAATCAGATATGGGGAATCAGAGGTGGCGAATCAAAGGCGGTGAAACAGAGATGGGGAATCAGGGCAGGGAATCAGAGGCAGGGAATCACAGCTGGGGAAACAGAGGCGGGGAATCAGATATGGGGAATCAGAGGTGGGGAATCAGGGGCGGGGAATCAGTGGCAGGGAATCAGAGCTGGGGAATCAGAGGTGGGGAATCAGAGCTGGGGAAACAGAGGCGGGGAATCAGATATTGGGAATCAGAGGTGGGGAATCAGGGGCGGGGAATCAGTGGCAGGGAATCAGAGGCCGGGAATAAAAGGCGGGGAATCAGAGCTGGGGAATCAGAGGCGGGGAATCAGAGTTGGGGAATCAGAGGAGGGGAATCAGATATGGGGAAACAGAGACCGGGAATCAGAGGCAGGGAAACAGAGGCGGGGAATCAGATATGGGGAATCAGAGGTGGGGAATTAGAGGTTGCGAATCAGAGGCGGGGAATCAGAGGCGGGGAATCAGAGGCAGGGAATCGGATGTGCGGAATCAGAGATGGGGAATCAGAGGTGGGGATTCAGAGGTGGTGAATCAGTGAAGGGGAATCAGAGGCTGGGAATCAGAGTCAGGGAATCAGATGCAGGGAATCAGAGGCGGGGAATCATAGCTGGCGAATTAGAGGAGGGGAATCAGAGTTGGGGAATCAGAGGCGGGGAATCAGATATGGGGAAACAGAGGCGGGGAATCAGAGGTGTTGAAACAGAGGCGGGGAATCAGATATGGGGAATCAGAGGTGGGGAATCAGGGGCAGGGAATCAGTGGCAGGGAATCAGACGCGGGGAATCAGAGGCGGGGAATCAGAGGCGGGGAATCAGAGGCAGGGAATCGGATGTGCGGAATCAGAGATGGGGAATCAGAGGTGGGGATTCAGAGGTGGTGAATCAGAGAAGGGGAATCAGAGGCTGGGAATCAGAGGCAGGGAATCAGACGCAGGGAATCAGAGTTGGGGAATCAGAGGTGGGGAATCAGAGGTTGTGAATCAGAGATGGGGAATCAAGGCGGGGAATCAGAGGCAGGGAATCAGACGCGGGGAATCAGAGGCGGGGATTCAGAGCTGGGGAATCAGAGGCGGGGAATCAGAGTTGGGGAATCAGAGGCAGGGAATCAGATATGGGGAATCAGAGGCGGGGAATCAGAGGCGGGGAAACAGAGGCGGGGAATCAGATATGGGGAATCAGAGGTGGGGAATCAGGGGCAGGGAATCAGTGGCAGGGAATCAGAGGCGGGGAATCAGAGGCGGGGAATCAGAGGCAGGGAATCAGACACGGGGAATCAGAGGCGGGGAATCAGAGATGGGGAATCAGAGGCGGGGAATCAGAGGCAGGGAATCAGACGCCGGGAATCAGAGGCGGGGAATCAGAGCTGGGGAATCAGAGGCGGGGAATCAGAGTTGGGGAATCAGAGGCGGGGAATCAGATATGGGGTAATAGAGGCGGGGAATCAGATATGGGGAATCAGAGGTGTGGAATCAGAGGTTGGGAATCAGAGGCAGGGAATCAGAGGCGGGGAAACAGAGGCGGGGAATCAGATATGGGGAATCAGAGGTGGCGAATCAAAGGCGGTGAAACAGAGATGGGGAATCAGGGCAGGGAATCAGAGGCAGGGAATCACAGCTGGGGAAACAGAGGCCGGGAATCAGATATGGGGAATCAGAGGTGGGGAATCAGGGGTGGGGAATCAGTGGCAGGGAATCAGAGCTGGGGAATCAGAGGTGGGGAATCAGAGGTGTTGAAACAGAGGCGGGGAATCAGATATGGGGAATCAGAGGTGGGGAATCAGGGGCAGGGAATCAGTGGCAGGGAATCAGACGCGGGGAATCAGAGGCGGGGAATCAGAGGCGGGGAATCAGAGGCGGGGAATCAGAGGCAGGGAATTGGATGTGCGGAATCAGAGATGGGGAATCAGAGGTGGGGATTCAGAGGTGGTGAATCAGAGAAGGGGAATCAGAGGCTGGGAATCAGAGGCAGGGAATCAGACGCAGGGAATCAGAGTTGGGGAATGAGAGGCGGGGAATCATATATGGGGAATCAGAGGTGGTGAATCAGAGATGGGGAATCACAGGCGGGGAATCAGAGGCAGGGAATAGAACGCGGGGAATCAGAGGCAGGGTATCAGAGCTGGGGAATCAGAGGCGGGGAATCAGATATGGGGAAACAGAGGCGGGGAATCAGAGGCGGGAAATCAGATGCAGGGAATCAGAGGCGGGGAATCATAGCTGGCGAATTAGAGGAGGGGAATCAGAGATGGGGAATCAGAGGCGGGGAATCAGAGTTGGGGCATCAGAGGTGGGAAATTAGATATGGGGAAACAGAGGCGGGGAATCAGAGGCGGGGAATCAGATGCGGGGAATCAGAGGCAGGGAATTAGACACGGGGAATCAGAGGTGGGGAATCAGAGATGGGGAATCAGAGGCGGGGAATCACAGGCAGGGAATCAGACGCGGGGAATCTGAGGCGGGGTATCAGAGCTGGGGAATCAGAGGTGGGGAAACAGAGGCGGGGAATCAGAAGCGGGCAAACAGAGGCGGGGAATTAGATATGGGGAATCAGAGGTGGGGAATCAGAGGTGGTGAATCAGAGATGGGGAATCACAGGCGGGGAATCAGAGGCAGGGAATAGAACGCGGGGAATCAGAGGCAGGGTATCAGAGCTGGGGAATCAGAGGTGGGGAATCAGATATGGGGAAACAGAGGCGGGGAATCAGAGGCGGGGAAACAGAGGCGGGTAATCAGACATGGGGAATCGGATGCGGGGAATCAGAGCTGGGTAATCAGAGCTGGGGAATCAGAGGCGGGGAATCAGAGTTGGGGCATCAGAGGTGGGGAATTAGATATGGGGAAACAGAGGCGGGGAATCAGAGGCGGGGAAACAGAGGCGGGGAATCAGATATGGGGAATCAGAGATGGGGAATCAGAGGCAGGGAATCAGAATCAGAAGCGGGGAATCAGAGGCCGGGAATCAGAGGCCGGGAATCAGATGCTTGGAATAAGAGGCCGGGAATCAGAGGTGGGGCATCAGAGTCCGGGAATCAGAGATGGGGATTCAGAGGCGGGGAATGAGATATGGAGAATCAGAGGCGGGGAATCAGAGGTGGGGAAACAGAGGTGGGGAATCAGATATGGGGAATCAGAGGTGGCGAATCAAAGGCGGTGAATCAGAGATGTGGAATCAGAGGCGGGGAATCAGAGGCAGGAATCAGATGCGGGGATTCAGAGACGGGGAATCAGAGCTGGCGAATCAGAGGCGGGGAATCAGAGGTGGGCAATCAGAGCCGGGGAATCAGATATGGGGAATCAGAGGCGGGGAATCAGAGGCGGGGAAACAGAGGCGGGGAATCAGATATGGGGAATCAGAGGTGGGGAATCAGAGGTTGTGAATCAGAGATGGGGAATCAAGGCGGGGAATCAGAGGCAGGGAATCAGACGCGGGGAATCAGAGGCGGCGATTCAGAGCTGGGGAATCAGAGGCGGGGAATCAGAGTTGGGGAATCAGAGGCAGGGAATCAGATATGGGGAATCAGAGGCGGGGAATCAGAGGCGGGGAAACAGAGGCGGGGAATCAGATATGGGGAATCAGAGGTGGGGAATCAGGGGCAGGGAATCAGTGGCAGGGAATCAGAGGCGGGGAATCAGAGGCGGGGAATCAGAGGCAGGGAATCAGACACGGGGAACCAGAGGCTGGGAATCAGAGATGGGGAATCAGAGGCGGGGAATCAGAGGCAGGGAATCAGACGCCGGGAATCAGAGGCGGGGAATCAGAGCTGGGAAATCAGAGGCGGGGAATCAGAGTTGGGGAATCAGAGGCGGGGAATCAGATATGGGGTAATAGAGGCGGGGAATCAGATATGGGGAATCAGAGGTGTGGAATCAGAGGTTGGGAATCAGAGGCAGGGAATCAGAGGCGGGGAAACAGAGGCGGGGAATCAGATATGGGGAATCAGAGGTGGCGAATCAAAGGCGGTGAAACAGAGATGGGGAATCAGGGCAGGGAATCAGAGGCAGGGAATCACAGCTGGGGAAACAGAGGGGGGGAATCAGATATGGGGAATCAGAGGTGGGGAATCAGGGGCGGGGAATCAGTGGCAGGGAATCAGAGCTGGGGAATCAGAGGTGGGGAATCAGAGCTGGGGAAACAGAGGCGGGGAATCAGATATGGGGAATCAGAGGTGGGGAATCAGGGGCGGGGAATCAGTGGCAGGGAATCAGAGGCCGGGAATAAAAGGCGGGGAATCACAGCTGGGGAATCAGAGGCGGGGAATCAGAGTTGGGGAATCAGAGGAGGGGAATCAGATATGGGGAAACAGAGACCGGGAATCAGAGGCAGGGAAACAGAGGCGGGGAATCAGATATGGGGAATCAGAGGTGGGGAATTAGAGGTTGCGAATCAGAGGCGGGGAATCAGAGGCGGGGAATCAGAGGCAGGGAATCGGATGTGCTGAATCAGAGATGGGGAATCAGAGGTGGGGATTCAGAGGTGGTTAATCAGTGAAGGGGAATCAGAGGCTGGGAATCAGAGGCAGGGAATCAGATGCAGGGAATCAGAGGCGGGGAATCATAGCTGGCGAATTAGAGGAGGGGAATCAGAGTTGGGGAATAAGAGGCGGGGAATCAGATATGGGGAAACAGAGGCGGGGAATCAGAGGTGTTGAAACAGAGGCGGGGAATCAGATATGGGGAATCAGAGGTGGGGAATCAGGGGCAGGGAATCAGTGGCAGGGAATCAGACGCGGGGAATCAGAGGCGGGGAATCAGAGGCGGGGAATCATAGGCGGGGAATCAGAGGCAGGGAATCGGATGTGCGGATTCAGAGATGGGGAATCAGAGGTGGGGATTCAGAGGTGGTGAATCAGAGAAGGGGAATCAGAGGCTGGGAATCAGAGGCAGGGAATCAGACGCAGGGAATCAGAGTTGGGGAATCAGAGGTGGGGAATCAGAGGTTGTGAATCAGAGATGGGGAATCAAGGCGGGGAATCAGAGGCAGGGAATCAGACGCGGGGAATCAGATGCGGGGATTCAGAGCTGGGGAATCAGAGGCGGGGAATCATAGTTGGGGAATCAGAGGCAGGGAATCAGATATGGGGAATCAGAGGCGGGAATCAGAGGCGGGGAAACAGAGGCGGGGAATCAGATATGGGGAATCAGAGGTGGGGAATCAGGGGCAGGGAATCAGTGGCAGGGAATCAGAGGCGGGGAATCAGAGGCGGGGAATCAGAGGCAGGGAATCAGACACTGGGAATCAGAGGCGGGGAATCAGAGATGGGGAATCAGAGGCGGGGAATCAGAGGCAGGGAATCAGACGCCGGGAATCAGAGGCGGGGAATCAGAGCTGGGGAATCAGAGGCGGGGAATCAGAGTTGGGGAATCAGAGGCGGGGAATCAGATATGGGGTAATAGAGGCGGGGAATCAGATATGGGGAATCAGAGGTGTGGAATCAGATGTTGGGAATCAGAGGCAGGGAATCAGAGGCGGGGAAACAGAGGCGGGGAATCAGATATGGGGAATCAGAGGTGGCGAATCAAAGGCGGTGAAACAGAGATGGGGAATCAGGGCAGGGAATCAGAGGCAGGGAATCACAGCTGGGGAAACAGAGGCGGGGAATCAGATATGGGGAATCAGAGGTGGGGAATCAGGGGTGGGGAATCAGTGGCAGGGAATCAGAGCTGGGGAATCAGAGGTGGGGAATCATAGCTGGGGAAACAGAGGCGGGGAATCAGATATGGGGAATCAGAGGTGGGGAATCAGGGCCGGGGAATCAGATATGGGGAATCAGAGGTGGGGAATTAGAGGTTGCGAATCAGAGGCGGGGAATCAGAGGCGGGGAATCAGAGGCAGGGAATCGGATGTGCGGAATCAGAGATGGGGAATCAGAGGTGGGGATTCAGAGGTGGTGAATCAGAGAAGGGGAATCAGAGGCTGGGAATCAGAGGCAGGAAATCAGATGCAGGGAATCAGAGGCGGGGAATCATAGCTGGCGAATTAGAGGAGGGGAATCAGAGTTGGGGAATCAGAGGCGGGGAATCAGATATGAGGAAACAGAGGCGGGGAATCAGAGGTGTTGAAACAGAGGCGGGGAATCAGATATGGGGAATCAGAGCTGGGGAATCAGGGGCAGGGAATCAGTGGCAGGGAATCAGACGCGGGGAATCAGAGGCGGGGAATCAGAGGCGGGGAATCAGAGGCGGGGAATCAGAGGCAGGGAATTGGATGTGCGGAATCACAGATGGGGAATCAGAGGTGGGGATTCAGAGGTGGTGAATCAGAGAAGGGGAATCAGAGGCTGGGAATCAGAGGCAGGGAATCAGACGCAGGGAATCAGAGTTGGGGAATGAGAGGCGGGGAATCATATATGGGGAATCAGAGGTGGGGAATCAGGGGCAGGGAATCAGTGGCAGGGATTCAGAGGCGGGGAATCATAGCTGGCGAATTAGAGGAGGGGAATCAGAGTTGGGGAAACAGAGGCGGGGAATCAGATATGGGGAATCAGAGGTGGGGAATCAGGGGCAGGGAATCAGTGGCAGGGAATCAGACGCGGGGAATCAGAGGCGGGGAATCAGAGGCAGGGAATCAGACACGGGGAATCAGAGGCGGGGAATCAGAGATGGGGAATCAGAGGCGGGGAATCAGAGGCAGGGAATCGGATGCCGGAAATCAGAGGCGGGAAATCAGAGCTGGGGAATCAGAGGCGGGGAATCAGAGTTGGGGAATCAGAGGCGGCGAAGCAGATATGGGGAAATAGAGGCGGGAAATCAGATATGGGGAATCAGGGGCGGGGAATCAGATATGGGGAATCAGAGGTGGGGAATCAGGGGTGGGGAATCAGTGGCAGGGAATCAGAGCTGGGGAATCAGAGGTGGGGAATCATAGCTGGGGAAACAGAGGCGGGGAATCAGATATGGGGAATCAGAGGTGGGGAATCAGGGCCGGGGAATCAGATATGGGGAATCAGAGGTGGGGAATTAGAGGTTGCGAATCAGAGGCGGGGAATCAGAGGCAGGGAATCGGATGTGCGGAATCAGAGATGGGGAATCAGAGGTGGGGATTCAGAGGTGGTGAATCAGAGAAGGGGAATCAGAGGCTGGGAATCAGAGGCAGGAAATCAGATGCAGGGAATCAGAGGCGGGGAATCATAGCTGGCGAATTAGAGGAGGGGAATCAGAGTTGGGGAATCAGAGGCGGGGAATCAGATATGAGGAAACAGAGGCGGGGAATCAGAGGTGTTGAAACAGAGGCGGGGAATCAGATATGGGGAATCAGAGCTGGGGAATCAGGGGCAGGGAATCAGTGGCAGGGAATCAGACGCGGGGAATCAGAGGCGGGGAATCAGAGGCGGGGAATCAGAGGCGGGGAATCAGAGGCAGGGAATTGGATGTGCGGAATCACAGATGGGGAATCAGAGGTTGGGATTCAGAGGTGGTGAATCAGAGAAGGGGAATCAGAGGCTGGGAATCAGAGGCAGGGAATCAGACGCAGGGAATCAGAGTTGGGGAATGAGAGGCGGGGAATCATATATGGGGAATCAGAGGTGGGGAATCAGGGGCAGGGAATCAGTGGCAGGGATTCAGAGGCGGGGAATCATAGCTGGCGAATTAGAGGAGGGGAATCAGAGTTGGGGAAACAGAGGCGGGGAATCAGATATGGGGAATCAGAGGTGGGGAATCAGGGGCAGGGAATCAGTGGCAGGGAATCAGACGCGGGGAATCAGAGGCGGGGAATCAGAGGCAGGGAATCAGACACGGGGAATCAGAGGCGGGGATTCAGAGATGGGGAATCAGAGGCGGGGAATCAGAGGCAGGGAATCGGATGCCGGAAATCAGAGGCGGGAAATCAGAGCTGGGGAATCAGAGGCGGGGAATCAGAGTTGGGGAATCAGAGGCGGCGAAGCAGATATGGGGAAATAGAGGCGGGAAATCAGATATGGGGAATCAGGGGCGGGGAATCAGATATGGGGAATCAGAGGCTGGGAATTAGAGGGGGGGAAACAGAGGCGTGGAATAAGATATGGGGAATCAGAGGTGGGGAATCAGTGGCGGGTAATCAGTGGCAGGGAATCAGAGGCGGGGAATCAGAGGCGGGGATTCAGAGGCAGGGAATCAGACACGGGGAATCAGAGGTGGGGAATCAGAGATGGGGAATCAGAGGCGGGGAAACAGAGGCAGGGAATAAGAGATGGGGAATCAGAGGCGGGTAATCAGAGTTGGGGCATCAGAGGTGGGGAATTAGATATGGGGAAACAGAGGCGGGGAATCAGAGGCGGGGAATCAGATGCGGGGAATCAGAGGCAGGGAATTAGACACGGGGAATCAGAGGTGGGGAATCAGAGATGGGGAATCAGAGGCGGGGAATCACAGGCAGGGAATCAGACGCGGGGAATCTGAGGCGGGGTATCAGAGCTGGGGAATCAGAGGTGGGGAAACAGAGGTGGGGAATCAGAGGCGGGCAAACAGAGGCGGGGAATTAGATATGGGGAATCAGAGGTGGGGAATCAGAGGTGGTGAATCAGAGATGGGGAATCACAGGCGGGGAATCAGAGGCAGGGAATAGAACGCGGGGAATCAGAGGCAGGGTATCAGAGCTGGGGAATCAGAGGCGGGGAATCAGATATGGGGAAACAGAGGCGGGGAATCAGAGGCGGGGAAACAGAGGCGGGTAATCAGACATGGGGAATCGGATGCGGGGAATCAGAGGCGGGGAATCAGAGATGGGGAATCAGAGGCGGGGAATCAGAGTTGGGGCATCAGAGGTGGGGAATTAGATATGGGGAAACAGAGGCGGGGAATCAGAGGCGGGGAATCAGATGCGGGGAATCAGAGGCTGGGAATTAGACACAGGGAATCAGAGGTGGGGAATCAGAGATGGGGAATCAGAGGCGGGGTATCACAGGCAGGGAATCAGACGCGGGGAATCTGAGGCGGGGTATCAGAGCTGGGGAATCAGAGGTGGGGAAACAGAGGCGGGGAATCAGAGGCGGGCAAACAGAGGCGGGGAATTAGATATGGGGAATCAGAGGTGGGGAATCAGAGGTGGTGAATCAGAGATGGGGAATCACAGGCGGGGAATCAGAGGCAGGGAATAGAACGCGGGGAATCAGAGGCAGGGTATCAGAGCTGGGGAATCAGAGGCGGGGAATCAGATATGGGGAAACAGAGGCGGGGAATCAGAGGCGGGGAAACAGAGGCGGGTAATCAGACATGGGGAATCGGATGCGGGGAATCAGAGGCGGGGAATCAGAGCTGGGGAATCAGAGGCGGGGAATCAGAATTGGGGCATCAGAGGTGGGGAATTAGATATGGGGAAACAGAGGCGGGGAATCAGAGGCGGGGAAACAGAGGCGGGGAATCAGATATGGGTAATCAGAGATGGGGAATCAGAGGCAGGGAATCAGAATCAGAAGCGGGGAATAAGAGGCCAGGAATCAGAGGCCGGGAATCAGATGCTTGGAATAAGAGGCCGGGAATCAGAGGTGGGGCATCAGAGTCCGGGAATCAGAGATGGGGATTCAGAGGCGGGGAATGAGATATGGAGAATCAGAGGCGGGGAATCAGAGGCGGGGAAACAGAGGTGGGGAATCAGATATGGGGAATCAGAGGTGGTGAATCAAAGGCGGTGAATCAGAGATGTGGAATCAGAGGCGGGGAATCAGAGGCAGGGAATCAGATGCGGGGATTCAGAGACGGGGAATCAGATCTGGCGAATCATAGGCGGGGAATCAGAGGTGGGCAATCAGAGCCGGGGAATCAGATATGGGGAATCAGAGGCGGGGAATCAGAGGCGGGGAAACAGAGGCGGGGAATCAGATATGGGGAATCAGAGGTGGGGAATCAGAGGTTGTGAATCAGAGATGGGGAATCAAGGCGGGGAATAAGAGGCAGGGAATCAGACGCGGGGAATCAGAGGCGGGGATTCAGAGCTGGGGAATCAGAGGCGGGGAATCAGAGTTGGGGAATCAGAGGCAGGGAATCAGATATGGGGAATCAGAGGCGGGGAATCAGAGGCGGGGAAACAGAGGCAGGGAATCAGATATGGGGAATCAGAGGTGGGGAATCAGGGGCAGGGAATCAGTGGCAGGGAATCAGAGGCGGGGAATCAGAGGCGGGGAATCAGAGGCAGGGAATCAGACACGGGGAATCAGAGGCGGGGAATCAGAGATGGGGAATCAGAGGCCGGGAATCAGAGGCAGGGAATCAGACGCCGGGAATCAGAGGCGGGGAATCAGAGCTGGGGAATCAGAGGCGGGGAATCAGAGTTGGGGAATCAGAGGCGGGGAATCAGATATGGGGTAATAGAGGCGGGGAATCAGATATGGGGAATCAGAGGTGTGGAATCAGAGGTTGGGAATCAGAGGCAGGGAATCAGAGGCGGGGAATCAGACGCCGGGAATCAGAGGCGGGGAATCAGAGCTGGGGAATCAGAGGCGGGGAATCAGAGTTGGGGAATCAGAGGCGGGGAATCAGATATGGGGTAATAGAGGCGGGGAATCAGATATGGGGAATCAGAGGTGGCGAATCAAAGGCGGTGAAACAGAGATGGGGAATCAGGGCAGGGAATCAGAGGCAGGGAATCACAGCTGGGGAAACAGAGGCGGGGAATCAGATATGGGGAATCAGAGGTGGGGAATCAGGGGCGGGGAATCAGTGGCAGGGAATCAGAGCTGGGGAATCAGAGCTGGGGAATCAGAGCTGGGGAAACAGAGGCGGGGAATCAGATATGGGGAATCAGAGGTGGGGAATCAGGGGCGGGGAATCAGTGGCAGGGAATCAGAGGCCGGGAATAAAAGGCGGGGAATCAGAGCTGGGGAATCAGAGGCGGGGAATCAGAGTTGGGGAATCAGAGGAGGGGAATCAGATATGGGGAATCAGAGACCGGGAATCAGAGGCAGGGAAACAGAGGCGGGGAATCAGATATGGGGAATCAGAGGTGGGGAATTAGAGGTTGCGAATCAGAGGCGGGGAATCAGAGGCGGGGAATCAGAGGCAGGGAATCGGATGTGCGGAATCAGAGATGGGGAATCAGAGGTGGGGATTCAGAGGTGGTGAATCAGAGAAGGGGAATCAGAGGCTGGGAATCAGAGGCAGGGAATCAGATGCAGGGAATCAGAGGCGGGGAATCATAGCTGGCGAATTAGAGGAGGGGAATCAGAGTTGGGGAATCAGAGGCGGGGAATCAGATATGGGGAAACAGAGGCGGGGAATCAGAGGTGTTGAAACAGAGGCGGGGAATCAGATATGGGGAATCAGAGGTGGGGAATCAGGGGCAGGGAATCAGTGGCATTGAATCAGACGCGGGGAATCAGAGGCGGGGAATCAGAGGTGGGGAATCAGAGGCGGGGAATCAGAGGCAGGGAATCGGATGTGCGGAATCAGAGATGGGGAATCAGAGGTGGGGATTCAGAGGTGGTGAATCAGAGAAGGGGAATCAGAGGCTGGGAATCAGAGGCAGGGAATCAGACGCAGGGAATCAGAGTTGGGGAATCAGAGGCGGGGAATCATATATGGGGAATCAGAGGTGGGGAATCAGGGGCAGGGAATCAGTGGCAGGGATTCAGAGGCGGGGAATCAGACGCGGGGAATCAGAGGCGGGGAATCAGAGCTGGGGAATCAGAGCTGGGGAATCAGAGTCGGGGAATCAGAGGCAGGGAATCGGATGTGCGGAATCAGAGATGGGGAATCAGAGGTGGGGAAACAGAGGCGGTGAATCAGAGATGGGGAATCAGAGGCGGGGAATCAGATATGGGGAATCAGAGGCTGGGAATTAGAGGGGGGGAAACAGAGGCGGGGAATAAGATATGGGGAATCAGAGGTGGGGAATCAGTGGCGGGTAATCAGTGGCAGGGAATCAGAGGCGGGGAATCAGAGGCGGGGATTCAGAGGCAGGGTATCAGACACGGGGAATCAGAGGTGGGGAATCAGAGATGGGGAATCAGAGGCGGGGAATCAGAGGCAGGGAATCAGACGCGGGGAATCAGAGGCGGGGAATCAGAGCTGGGGAATCAGACCTGGGGAATCAGAGTCGGGGAATCAGAGGCAGGGAATCGGATGTGCGGAATCAGAGATGGGGAATCAGAGGTGGGGAAACAGAGGCGGTGAATCAGAGATGGGGAATCAGAGGCGGGGAATCAGAGGCAGGAAATCAGACACGGGGATTCAGAGGCTGGGAATCAGACGGGGGGAATCAAAGGCGGGGAATCAGAGCTGGTGAATCAGAGGCAGGGAATCAGAGTTGGGGATTCAGATGCGGGGAATCAGATATGGGGAAACAGAGGCGGGGAATCAGAGGCGGGCAAACAGAGGCGGGGAATTAGATATGGGGAATCAGAGGTGGGAAATCAGAGGTGGTGAATCAGAGATGGGGAATCACAGGCGGGGAATCAGAGGCAGGGAATAGAACGCGGGGAATCAGAGGCAGTGAATCAGAGCTGGGGAATCAGAGGCGGGGAATCAGATATGGGGAAACAGAGGCGGGGAATCAGAGGCGGGGAATCAGATATGGGGAATCATAGGTGGGGAATCAGAGGCAGGGAATCAGATGTGCGGAATCAGAGATGGGGAATCAGAGGCAGGGAATCAGAATCAGAAGCGGGGAATTAGAGGCCGGGAATCAGAGGCCGGGAATCAGATGCTGGGAATAAGAGGCCGGGAATCAGAGGTGGGGAATCAGAGTGCGGGAATCAGAGATGGGGATTCACAGGCGGGGAATGAGATATGGAGAATCAGAGGCGGGGAATCAGAGGCGGGGAAACAGAGGTGGGGAATCAGATATGGGGAATCAGATATGGGGAATCAGAGGTGGTGAATCAAAGGCGGTGAATCAGAGATGGAGAAACAGAGGCGGGGAATCAGAGGCGTGGAAACAGAGGTGGGGAATCACATATGGGGAATCAGAGGCGGGGAAACAGAGGCAGGGAATCAGATATGGGGAATCAGAGGCGGGGAATCAGAGGTGGGGAATCATAGGCAGGGAATCGGATGTGCAGAATCAGAGATGGGGAATCAGAGGCCGGGAATCAGAGGTGGTGAATCAGAGATGGGGAATCAGAGGCGGTGAATCAGAGGCAGGGAATCAGATGCGAGGAATCAGAGGTGGGCAATCAGAGGCGGGGAATTAGATATGGGGAATCAGAGGCGGGGAATCAGAGGCGGGGAAACAGAGGCGGGGAATCAGATATGGGGAATCAGAGGTGGGGCATCAGAGGTTGTGAATCACAGATGGGGAATCAGAGGCGGGGAATCAGAGGCAGGGAATCAGACGTGGGGAATCAGAGGCGGGGATTCTGAGCTGGGGAATCAGAGGCGGGGAATCAGAGTTGGGGAATCAGAGGTGGGGAATCAGATATGGGGAATCAGACACAGGGAATCAGAGGCGGGAAAACAGAGGCGGGGAATCAGATATGGGGAATCAGAGGTGGGGAATCAGGGGCAGGGAATCAGTGGCAGGGAATCAGACGCGGGGAATCAGAGGCGGGCAATCAGAGGCAGGGAATCAGACACGGGGAATCAGAGGCGGGGAATCTGAGATGGGGAATCAGAGGCGGGGAATCAGAGGCAGGGAATCGGATGCCGGGAATCAGAGGCGGGAAATCGGAGCTGGGGAATCAGAGGCGGGGAATCAGAGTTGGGGAATCAGAGGCGGCGAAGCAGATATGGGGAAATAGAGGCGGGGAATCAGATATGGGGAATCAGAGGCAGGGAATCAGATATGGGGAATCAGAGGCTGGGAATCAGAGGGGGGGAAACAGAGGCGGGGAATAAGATATGAGGAATCAGAGGTGGGGAATCAGGGGCGGGGAATCAGTGGCAGGGAATCAGAGGCGGGGAATCAGAGGCGGGGAATCAGAGGCAGGGAATCAGACACGGGGAATCAGAGGTGGGGAATCAGAGATGGGGAATCAGAGGCGGGGAATCAGAGGCGGGGAATCAGAGTTGGGGAATCAGAGGAGGGGAATCAGATATGGGGAAACAGAGACCGGGAATCAGAGGCAGGGAAACAGAGGCGGGGAATCAGATATGGGGAATCAGAGGTGGGGAATTAGAGGTTGCGAATCAGAGGCGGGGAATCAGAGGCGGGGAATCAGAGGCGGGGAATCAGAGGCAGGGAATCGGATGTGCGGAATCAGAGATGGGGAATCAGAGGTGGGGATTCAGAGGTGGTGAATCAGAGAAGGGGAATCAGAGGCTGGGAATCAGAGGCAGGGAATCAGATGCAGGGAATCAGAGGCGGGGAATCATAGCTGGCGAATTAGAGGAGGGGAATCAGAGTTGGGGAATCAGAGGCGGGGAATCAGATATGGGGAAACAGAGGCGGGGAATCAGAGGTGTTGAAACAGAGGCGGGGAATCAGATATGGGGAATCAGAGGTGGGGAATCAGGGGCAGGGAATCAGTGGCATTGAATCAGACGCGGGGAATCAGAGGCGGGGAATCAGAGGTGGGGAATCAGAGGCGGGGAATCAGAGGCAGGGAATCGGATGTGCGGAATCAGAGATGGGGAATCAGAGGTGGGGATTCAGAGGTGGTGAATCAGAGAAGGGGAATCAGAGGCTGGGAATCAGAGGCAGGGAATCAGACGCAGGGAATCAGAGTTGGGGAATCAGAGGCGGGGAATCATATATGGGGAATCAGAGGTGGGGAATCAGGGGCAGGGAATCAGTGGCAGGGATTCAGAGGCGGGGAATCAGACGCGGGGAATCAGAGGCGGGGAATCAGAGCTGGGGAATCAGAGCTGGGGAATCAGAGTCGGGGAATCAGAGGCAGGGAATCGGATGTGCGGAATCAGAGATGGGGAATCAGAGGTGGGGAAACAGAGGCGGTGAATCAGAGATGGGGAATCAGAGGCGGGGAATCAGATATGGGGAATCAGAGGCTGGGAATTAGAGGGGGGGAAACAGAGGCGGGGAATAAGATATGGGGAATCAGAGGTGGGGAATCAGTGGCGGGTAATCAGTGGCAGGGAATCAGAGGCGGGGAATCAGAGGCGGGGATTCAGAGGCAGGGAATCAGACACGGGGAATCAGAGGTGGGGAATCAGAGATGGGGAATCAGAGGCGGGGAATCAGAGGCGGGGAATCAGAGCTGGGGAATCAGAGCTGGGGAATCAGAGTCGGGGAATCAGAGGCAGGGAATCGGATGTGCGGAATCAGAGATGGGGAATCAGAGGTGGGGAAACAGAGGCGGTGAATCAGAGATGGGGAATCAGAGGCGGGGAATCAGAGGCAGGAAATCAGACACGGGGATTCAGAGGCTGGGAATCAGACGGGGGGAATCAAAGGCGGGGAATCAGAGCTGGTGAATCAGAGGCAGGGAATCAGAGTTGGGGATTCAGATGCGGGGAATCAGGTATGGGGAAACAGAGGCGGGGAATCAGAGGCGGGCAAACAGAGGCGGGGAATTAGATATGGGGAATCAGAGGTGGGGAATCAGAGGTGGGGAATCAGAGGTGGTGAATCAGAGATGGGGAATCACAGGCGGGGAATCAGAGGCAGGGAATAGAACGCGGGGAATCAGAGGCAGTGAATCAGAGCTGGGGAATCAGAGGCGGGGAATCAGATATGGGGAAACAGAGGCGGGGAATCAGAGGCGGGGAATCAGATATGGGGAATCATAGGTGGGGAATCAGAGGCAGGGAATCAGATGTGCGGAATCAGAGATGGGGAATCAGAGGCAGGGAATCAGAATCAGAAGCGGGGAATTAGAGGCCGGGAATCAGAGGCCGGGAATCAGATGCTGGGAATAAGAGGCCGGGAATCAGAGGTGGGGAATCAGAGTCCGGGAATCAGAGATGGGGATTCAGAGGCGGGGAATGAGATATGGAGAATCAGAGGCGGGGAATCAGAGGCGGGGAAACAGAGGTGGGGAATCAGATATGGGGAATCAGATATGGGGAATCAGAGGTGGTGAATCAAAGGCGGTGAATCAGAGATGGAGAAACAGAGGCGGGGAATCAGAGGCGTGGAAACAGAGGTGGGGAATCACATATGGGGAATCAGAGGCGGGGAAACAGAGGCAGGGAATCAGATATGGGGAATCAGAGGCGGGGAATCAGAGGTGGGGAATCAGAGGCGGGGAATCAGAGGTGGGGAATCATAGGCAGGGAATCGGATGTGCGGAATCAGAGATGGGGAATCAGAGGCCGGGAATCAGAGGTGGTGAATCAGAGATGGGGAATCAGAGGCGGTGAATCAGAGGCAGGGAATCAGATGCGAGGAATCAGAGGTGGGCAATCAGAGGCGGGGAATCAGATATGGGGAATCAGAGGCGGGGAATCAGAGGCGGGGAAACAGAGGCGGGGAATCAGATATGGGGAATCAGAGGTGGGGCATCAGAGGTTGTGAATCACAGATGGGGAATCAGAGGCGGGGAATCAGAGGCAGGGAATCAGACGTGGGGAATCAGAGGCGGGGATTCTGAGCTGGGGAATCAGAGGCGGGGAATCAGAGTTGGGGAATCAGAGGTGGGGAATCAGATATGGGGAATCAGACGCAGGGAATCAGAGGCGGGAAAACAGAGGCGGGGAATCAGATATGGGGAATCAGAGGTGGGGAATCAGGGGCAGGGCATCAGTGGCAGGGAATCAGACGCGGGGAATCAGAGGCGGGCAATCAGAGGCAGGGAATCAGACACGGGGAATCAGAGGCGGGGAATCAGAGATGGGGAATCAGAGGCGGGGAATCAGAGGCAGGGAATCGGATGCCGGGAATCAGAGGCGGGAAATCGGAGCTGGGGAATCAGAGGCGGGGAATCAGAGTTGGGGAATCAGAGGCGGCGAAGCAGATATGGGGAAATAGAGGCGGGGAATCAGATATGGGGAATCAGAGGCAGGGAATCAGATATGGGGAATCAGAGGCTGGGAATCAGAGGGGGGGAAACAGAGGCGGGGAATAAGATATGAGGAATCAGAGGTGGGGAATCAGGGGCGGGGAATCAGTGGCAGGGAATCAGAGGCGGGGAATCAGAGGCGGGGAATCAGAGGCAGGGAATCAGACACGGGGAATCAGAGGTGGGGAATCAGAGATGGGGAATCAGAGGCGGGGAATCAGAGGCAGGGAATCAGACGCGGGGAATCAGAGGCGGGGAATCAGAGCTGGGGAATCAGAGGTGGGGAATCAGAGTCGGGGAATCAGAGGCAGGGAATCGGATGTGCGGAATCAGAAATGGGGAATCAGAGGTGGGGAATCAGAGGCGGTGAATCAGAGATGGGGAATCAGAGGCGGGGAATCTGAGGCAGGAAATCAGACACGGGGATTCAGAGGCTGGGAATCAGACGGGGGGAATCAAAGGCGGGGAATTAGAGCTGGTGAATCAGAGGCAGGGAATCAGAGTTTGGGATTCAGAGGCGGGGAATCAGATATGGGGAAACAGAGGCGGGGAATCAGAAGCGGGCAAACAGAGGCGGGGAATTAAATATGGGGAATCAGAGATGGGGAATCAGAGGTGGTGAATCAGAGATTGGGAATCACAGGCGGGGAATCAGAGGCAGGGAATAGAACGCGGGGAATCAGAGGCAGGGAATCAGAGCTGGGGAATCAGAGGCGGGGAATCAGATATGGGGAAACAGAGGCGGGGAATCAGAGGCGGGGAAACAGAGGCGGGGAATCAGACATGGGGAATCGGATGCGGGGAATCAGAGGCGGGGAATCAGAGCTGGGGAATCAGAGGCGGGGAATCAGAGTTGGGGCATCAGAGGTGGGGAATTAGATATGGGGAAACAGAGGCGGGGAATCAGATATGGTGAATCAGAGGTGGTGAATCAGAGGCAGGGAATCAGATGTGCGGAATCAGAGATGGGGAAACAGAGGCAGGGTATCAGAATCAGAAGCGGGGAATAAGAGGCCGGGAATCAGAGGCCGGGAATCAGATGCTGGGAATAAGAGGCCGGGAATCAGAGGTGGGGAATCAGAGTCCGGGAATCAGAGATGGGGATTCAGAGGCGGGGAATGAGATATGGAGAATCAGAGGCGGGGAATCAGAGGCGGGGAAACAGAGGTGGGGAATCAGATATGGGGAATCAGAGGTGGCGAATCAAAGGCGGTGAATCAGAGATGGGGAATCAGAGGCGGGGAATCAGAGGCAGGGAATCTGATGCGGGGATTCAGAGGCGGGGAATCAGAGCTGGCGAATCAGAGGCGGGGAATCAGAGGTGGGCAATCAGAGCTGGGGAATCAGATATGGGGAATCAGAGGCGGGGAATCAGAGGCGGGGAAACAGAGGCGGTGAATCAGGTATGGGGAATCAGAGGTGGGGAATCAGATGTTGTGAATCAGAGATGGGGAATCAAGGCGGGGAATCAGAGGCAGATAATCAGACGCGGGGAATCAGAGGCAGTGAATCAGAGCTGGGGAATCAGAGGCGGGGAATCAGATATGGGGAAACAGAGGCGGGGAATCAGAGGCAGGGAAACAGAGGCGGGGAATCAGAAATGGGGAATCGGATGCGGGGAATCAGAGGTGGGGAATCAGAGCTGGGGAATCAGAGGCGGGGAATCAGAGTTGGGGCATCAGAGGTGGGGAATTAGATATGGGGAAACAGAGGCGGGGAATCAGAGGCGGGGAAACAGAGGCGGGGAATCAGATATGGGGAATCATAGGTGGGGAATCAGAGGCAGGGAATCAGATGTGCGGAATCAGAGATGGGGAATCAGAGGCAGGGAATCAGAATCAGAAGCGGGGAATTAGAGGCCGGGAATCAGAGGCCGGGAATCAGATGCTGGGAATAAGAGGCCGGGAATCAGAGGTGGGGAATCAGAGTCCGGGAATCAGAGATGGGGATTCAGAGGCGGGGAATGAGATATGGAGAATCAGAGGCGGGGAATCAGAGGCGGGGAAACAGAGGTGGGGAATCAGATATGGGGAATCAGATATGGGCAATCAGAGGTGGTGAATCAAAGGCGGTGAATCAGAGATGGAGAAACAGAGGCGGGGAATCAGAGGCGTGGAAACAGAGGTGGGGAATCACATATGGGGAATCAGAGGCGGGGAAACAGAGGCAGGGAATCAGATATGGGGAATCAGAGGAGGGGAATCAGAGGTGGGGAATCATAGGCAGGGAATCGGATGTGCGGAATCAGAGATGGGGAATCAGAGGCCGGGAATCAGAGGTGGTGAATCAGAGATGGGGAATCAGAGGCGGTGAATCAGAGGCAGGGAATCAGATGCGAGGAATCAGAGGTGGGCAATCAGAGGCGGGGAATCAGATATGGGGAATCAGAGGCGGGGAATCGGAGGCGGGGAAACAGAGGCGGGGAATCAGATATGGGGAATCAGAGTTGGGGCATCAGAGGTTGTGAATCACAGATGGGGAATCAGAGGCGGGGAATCAGAGGCAGGGAATCAGACGTGGGGAATCAGAGGCGGGGATTCAGAGCTGGGGAATCAGAGGCGGGGAATCAGAGTTGGGGAATCAGAGGTGGGGAATCAGATATGGGGAATCAGACGCAGGGAATCAGAGGCGGGAAAACAGAGGCGGGGAATCAGATATGGGGAATCAGAGGTGGGGAATCAGGGGCAGGGAATCAGTGGCAGGGAATCAGACGCGGGAAATCAGAGGCGGGCAATCAGAGGCAGGGAATCAGACACGGGGAATCAGAGGCGGGGAATCAGAGATGGGGAATCAGAGGAGGGAATCAGAGGCAGGGAATCGGATGCCGGGAATCAGAGGCGGGAAATCAGAGGTGGGGAATCAGAGGCGGGGAATCAGAGTTGGGGAATCAGAGGCGGCGAAGCAGATATGGGGAAATAGAGGCGGGGAATCAGATATGGGGAATCAGAGGCAGGGAATCAGATATGGGGAATCAGAGGCTGGGAATCAGAGGGGGGGAAACAGAGGCGGCGAATAAGATATGGGGAATCAGAGGTGGGGAATCAGGGGCGGGGAATCAGTGGCAGGGAATCAGTGGCGGGGAATCAGAGGCGGGGAATCAGAGGCAGGGAATCAGACACGGGGAATCAGAGGTGGGGAATCAGAGATGGGGAATCAGAGGCGGGGAATCAGAGGCAGGGAATCAGACGCGGGGAATCAGAGGCGGGGAATCAGAGCTGGGGAATCAGAGGTGGGGAATCAGAGTCGGGGAATCAGAGGCAGGGAATCGGATGTGCGGAATCAGAAATGGGGAATCAGAGGTGGGGAATCAGAGGCGGTGAATCAGAGATGGGGAATCAGAGGCGGGGAATCTGAGGCAGGAATCAGACACGGGGATTCAGAGGCTGGGAATCAGACGGGGGGAATCAAAGGCGGGGAATCAGAGCTGGTGAATCAGAGGCAGGGAATCAGAGTTGGGGATTCAGAGGCGGGGAATCAGATATGGGGAAACAGAGGCGGGGAATCAGAGGCGGGCAAACAGAGGCGGGGAATTAAATATGGGGAATCAGAGGTGGGGAATCAGAGGTGGTGAATCAGAGATTGGGAATCACAGGCGGGGAATCAGAGGCAGGGAATAGAACGCGGGGAATCAGAGGCAGGGAATCAGAGCTGGGGAATCAGAGGCGGGGAATCAGATATGGGGAAACAGAGGCGGGGAATCAGAGGCGGGGAAACAGAGGCGGGGAATCAGACATGGGGAATCGGATGCGGGGAATCAGAGGCGGGGAATCAGAGCTGGGGAATCAGAGGCGGGGAATCAGAGTTGGGGCATCAGAGGTGGGGAATTAGATATGGGGAAACAGAGGCGGGGAATCAGAGGTGGGGAAACAGAGGCGGGGAATCAGATATGGGGAATCAGAGGTGGGGAATCAGAGGCAGGGAATCAGATGTGCGGAATCAGAGATGGGGAATCAGAGGCAGGGCATCAGAATCAGAAGCGGGGAATCAGAGGCCGGGAATCAGAGGCCGGGAATCAGATGCTGGGAATAAGAGGCCGGGAATCAGAGGTGGGGAATCAGAGTCCGGGAATCAGAGATGGGGATTCAGAGGCGGGGAATGAGATATGGAGAATCAGAGGCGGGGAATCAGAGGCGGGGAAACAGAGGTGGGGAATCAGATATGGGGAATCAGAGGTGGCGAATCAAAGGCGGTGAATCAGAGATGGGGAATCAGAGGCGGGGAATCAGAGGCAGGGAATCAGATGCGGGGATTCAGAGGCGGGGAATCAGAGCTGGCGAATCAGAGGCGGGGAATCAGAGGTGGGCAATCAGAGCTGGGGAATCAGATATGGGGAATCAGAGGCGGGGAATCAGAGTCGGGGAATCAGAGTTGGGGAATCAGAGGCAGGGAATCAGATATGAGGAATCAGAGGCGGGGAAACAGAGGAGGGGAATCAGATATGGGGAATCAGAGGTGGGGAATCAGGGGCAGGGAATCAGTGGCAGGGAATCAGAGGCGGGGAAACACAGGCGGGGAATCAGAGGCAGGGAATCAGACACGGGGAATCAGAGGCGGGGAATCAGAGATGGGGAATCAGAGGCGGGGAATCAGAGGCAGTGAATCGGACGCCGGGAATCAGAGGCGGGGAATCAGAGCTGGGGAATCAGAGGCGGGGAATCAGAGTTGGGGAATCAGAGGCGGGGAATCAGATATGGGGAAATAGAGGCGGGGAATCAGATATGGGGAATCAGAGGTGTGGAATCAGAGGTTGGGAATCAGAGGACGGGAATCAGAGGCGGGGAAACAGAGGCGGGGAATCAGATATGGGGAATAAGAGGTGGCGAATCAAAGGCAGTGAAACAGAGATGGGGAATCAGGGCAGGGAATCAGAGGCAGGGAATCAGAGCTAAGGGAAACAGAGGCGGGGAATCAGAGGCGGGGAAACAGAGGCGGGGAATCAGATATGGGGAATCAGAGGTGGGGAATCAGGGGCAGGGAATCAGTGGCAGGGAATCAGAGGCGGGGAATCACAGGCGGGGAATCAGAGGCAGGGAATCAGACACGGGGAATCAGAGGCGGGGAATCAGAGATGGGGAATCAGAGGCGGGGAATCAGAGGCAGGGAATCAGACGCGGGGAATCAGAGGCGGGGATTCAGAGCTGGGGAATCAGAGTCGGGGAATCAGAGTTGGGGAATCAGAGGCAGGGAATCAGATATGGGGAATCAGAGGCGGGGAATCAGAGGCGGGGAAACAGAGGCGGGGAATCAGATATGGGGAATCAGAGGTGGGGAATCAGGGGCAGGGAATCAGTGGCAGGGAATCAGAGGCGGGGAATCACAGGCGGGGAATCAGAGGCAGGGAATCAGACACGGGGAATCAGAGGCGGGGAATCAGAGATGGGGAATCAGAGGCGGGGAATCAGAGGCAGTGAATCGGACGCCGGGAATCAGAGGCGGGGTATCAGAGCTGGGGAATCAGAGGCGGGGAATCAGAGTTGGGGAATCAGAGGCGGGGAATCAGATATGGGGAAATAGAGGCGGGGAATCAGATATGGGGAATCAGAGGTGTGGAATCAGAGGTTGGGAATCAGAGGCAGGGAATCAGAGGCGGGGAAACAGAGGCGGGGAATCAGATATGGGGAATCAGAGGTGGCGAATCAAAGGCGGTGAAACAGAGATGGGGAATCGGGGTAGGGAATCAGAGGCAGGGAATCAGAGCTAAGGGAAACAGAGGCGGGGAATCAGATATGGGAAATCAGAGGTGGGGAATCAGGGGCAGGGAATCAGTGGCAGGGAATCAGAGCTGGGGAATCAGAGGTGGGGAATCAGAGCTGGGGAAACAGAGGCGGGGAATCAGATATGGGGAATCAGAGGTGGGGATTTAGGGGCTGGGAATCAGTGGCAGGGAATCAGAGGCCGGGAATAAAAGGTGGGGAATCAGAGCTGGGGAATCAGAGGCGGGGAATCAGAGTTGGGGAATCAGAGGAGGGGAATCAGATATGGGGAAACAGAGGCCGGGAATCAGATGCAGGGAAACTGAGGCGGGGAATCAGATATGGGGAATCAGAGGTGGGGATTCAGAGGTGGTGAATCAGAGAAGGGGAATCAGAGGCTGGGAATCAGAGGCAGGGAATCAGACGCAGGGAATCAGAGGCGGGGAATCATAGCTGGCGAATTAGAGGAGGGGAATCAGAGTTGGGGAATCAGAGGCGGGGAATCAGATATGGGGAAACAGAGGCGGGGAATCAGAGGCGGGGAAACAGAGGCGGGGAATCAGATATGGGGAATCAGAGGTGGGGAATCAGGGGCAGGGAATCAGTGGCAGGGAATCAGAGTTGGGGATTCAGAGGCGGGGAATCAGATATGGGGAAACAGAGGCGGGGAATCAGAGGCGGGCAAACAGAGGCGGGGAATTAGATATGGGGAATCAGAGGTGGGGAATCAGAGGTGGTGAATCAGAGATGGGGAATCACAGGCGGGGAATCAGAGGCCGGGAATAGAACGCGGGGAATCAGAGGCAGTGAATCAGAGCTGGGGAATCAGAGGCGGGGAATCAGATATGGGGAAACAGAGGCGGGGAATCAGAGGCGGGGAAACAGAGGCGGGGAATCAGAAATGGGGAATCGGATGCGGCGAATCAGAGGTGGGGAATCAGAGGTGGGGAATCAGAGGCGGGGAATCAGAGTTGGGGCATCAGAGGTGGGGAATAAGATATGGGGAAACAGAGGCGGGGAATCAGAGGCGGGGAATCAGATGCGGAGAATCAGAGGCAGGGAATTAGACACGGGGAATCAGAGGTGGGGAATCAGAGATGGGGAATCAGAGGCGGGGAATCACAGGCAGGGAATCAGACGCGGGGAATCTGAGGCGGGGTACCAGAGCTGGGGAATCAGAGGTGGGGAAACAGAGGCGGGGAATCAGAGGCGGGCAAACAGAGGCGGGGAATTAGATATGGGGAATCAGAGGTGGGGAATCAGAGGTGGTGAATCAGAGATGGGGAATCACAGGCGGGGAATCAGAGGCAGGGAATAGAACGCGGGGAATCAGAGGCAGGGTATCAGAGCTGGGGAATCAGAGGCGGGGAATCAGATATGGGGAAACAGAGGCGGGGAATCAGAGGCGGGGAAACAGAGGCGGGTAATCAGACATGGGGAATCGGATGCGGGGAATCAGAGGCGGGGAATCAGAGATGGGGAATCAGAGGCGGGGAATCAGAGTTGGGGCATCAGATGTGGGGAATTAGATATGGGGAAACAGAGGCGGGGAATCAGAGGCGGGGAATCAGATGCGGGGAATCAGAGGCTGGGAATTAGACACGGGGAATCAGAGGTGGGGAATCAGAGATGGGGAATCAGAGGCGGGGTATCACAGGCAGGGAATCAGACGCGGGGAATCAGAGGTGTGGAATCAGAGGTTGGGAATCAGAGGCAGGGAATCAGAGGCGGGGAAACAGAGGCGGGGAATCAGATATGGGGAATCAGAGGTGGGGAATCAGGGGCGGAGAATCAGTGGCAGGGAATCAGAGCTGGGGAATCAGAGGTGGGGAATCAGAGCTGGGGAAACAGAGGCGGGGAATCAGATATGGGGAATCAGAGGTGGGGATTTAGGGGCTGGGAATCAGTGGCAGGGAATCAGAGGCCGGGAATAAAAGGTGGGGAATCAGAGCTGGGGAATCAGAGGCGGGGAATCACAGGCGGGGAATCAGAGGCAGGGAATCAGACACGGGGAATCAGAGGCGGGGAATCAGAGATGGGGAATCAGAGGCGGGGAATCAGAGGCAGTGAATCGGACGCCGGGAATCAGAGGCGGGGTATCAGAGCTGGGGAATCAGAGGCGGGGAATCAGAGTTGGGGAATCAGAGGCGGGGAATCAGATATGGGGAAATAGAGGCGGGGAATCAGATATGGGGAATCAGAGGTGTGGAATCAGAGGTTGGGAATCAGAGGCAGGGAATCAGAGGCGGGGAAACAGAGGCGGGGAATCAGATATGGGGAATCAGAGGTGGCGAATCAAAGGCGGTGAAACAGAGATGGGGAATCGGGGTAGGGAATCAGAGGCAGGGAATCAGAGCTAAGGGAAACAGAGGCGGGGAATCAGATATGGGGAATCAGAGGTGGGGAATCAGGGGCAGGGAATCAGTGGCAGGGAATCAGAGCTGGGGAATCAGAGGTGGGGAATCAGAGCTGGGGAAACAGAGGCGGGGAATCAGATATGGGGAATCAGAGGTGGGGATTTAGGGGCTGGGAATCAGTGGCAGGGAATCAGAGGCCGGGAATAAAAGGTGGGGAATCAGAGCTGGGGAATCAGAGGCGGGGAATCAGAGTTGGGGAATCAGAGGAGGGGAATCAGATATGGGGAAACAGAGGCCGGGAATCAGATGCAGGGAAACTGAGGCGGGGAATCAGATATGGGGAATCAGAGGTGGGGATTCAGAGGTGGTGAATCAGAGAAGGGGAATCAGAGGCTGGGAATCAGAGGCAGGGAATCAGACGCAGGGAATCAGAGGCGGGGAATCATAGCTGGCGAATTAGAGGAGGGGAATCAGAGTTGGGGAATCAGAGGCGGGGAATCAGATATGGGGAAACAGAGGCGGGGAATCAGAGGCGGGGAAACAGAGGCGGGGAATCAGATATGGGGAATCAGAGGTGGGGAATCAGGGGCAGGGAATCAGTGGCAGGGAATCAGATTTGGGGATTCAGAGGCGGGGAATCAGATATGGGGAAACAGAGGCGGGGAATCAGAGGCGGGCAAACAGAGGCGGGGAATTAGATATGGGGAATCAGAGGTGGGGAACCAGAGGTGGTGAATCAGAGATGGGGAATCACAGGCGGGGAATCAGAGGCCGGGAATAGAACGCGGGGAATCAGAGGCAGTGAATCAGAGCTGGGGAATCAGAGGCGGGGAATCAGATATGGGGAAACAGAGGCGGGGAATCAGAGGCGGGGAAACAGAGGCGCGGAATCAGAAATGGGGAATCGGATGCGGGGAATCAGAGGTGGGGAATCAGAGCTGGGGAATCAGAGGCGGGGAATCAGAGTTGGGGCATCAGAGGTGGGGAATAAGATATGGGGAAACAGAGGCGGGGAATCAGAGGCGGGGAATCAGATGCGGGGAATCAGAGGCAGGGAATTAGACACGGGGAATCAGAGGTGGGGAATCAGAGATGGGGAATCAGAGGCGGGGAATCACAGGCAGGGAATCAGACGCGGGGAATCTGAGGCGGGGTACCAGAGCTGGGGAATCAGAGGTGGGGAAACAGAGGCGGGGAATCAGAGGCGGGCAAACAGAGGCGGGGAATTAGATATGGGGAATCAGAGGTGGGGAATCAGAGGTGGTGAATCAGAGATGGGGAATCACAGGCGGGGAATCAGAGGCAGGGAATAGAACGCGGGGAATCAGAGGCAGGGTATCAGAGCTGGGGAATCAGAGGCGGGGAATCAGATATGGGGAAACAGAGGCGGGGAATCAGAGGCGGGGAAACAGAGGCGGGTAATCAGACATGGGGAATCGGATGCGGGGAATCAGAGGCGGGGAATCAGAGATGGGGAATCAGAGGCGGGGAATCAGAGTTGGGGCATCAGATGTGGGGAATTAGATATGGGGAAACAGAGGCGGGGAATCAGAGGCGGGGAATCAGATGCGGGGAATCAGAGGCTGGGAATTAGACACGGGGAATCAGAGGTGGGGAATCAGAGATGGGGAATCAGAGGTGGGGTATCACAGGCAGGGAATCAGACGCGGGGAATCAGAGGCGGGGAAACAGAGGCGGGGAAACAGAGGCGGGTAATCAGACATGGGGAATCGGATGCTGGGAATAAGAGGCCGGGAATCAGAGGTGGGGAATCAGAGTCCGGGAATCAGAGATGGGGATTCAGAGGCGGGGAATGAGATATGGAGAATCAGAGGCGGGGAATCAGAGGCGGGGAAACAGAGGTGGGGAATCAGATATGGGGAATCAGAGGTGGCGAATCAAAGGCGGTGAATCAGAGATGGGGAATCAGAGGCGGGGAATCAGAGGCAGGGAATCTGATGCGGGGATTCAGAGGCGGGGAATCAGAGCTGGCGAATCAGAGGCGGGGAATCAGAGGTGGGCAATCAGAGCTGGGGAATCAGATATGGGGAATCAGAGGCGGGGAATCAGAGGCGGGGAAACAGAGGCGGTGAATC